>NW_009647834.1:408633-416582 GCF_000708025.1 Charadrius vociferus
TGCGGAACCGCGACGACTCTGGCTCCGGCTCAAAGACGGAGCAGAGCGTAGCGCTGCTGGAGCAGAAATGGTGTCTGGTCAGCACCAAGATGGAGGAGAGAAAGGTAGTGATGACGGAGAGATGCCACCCACCGTTGCCCCGTGAGCTGCTCTGACAGCGCTCACTCCTTGCTTTCCCGCTCTGCTTTCCCGGGAGGGACGGAGCGGGTCGGGGTGGAGAAGAGGGCTGGGGGGAGGTTGTTTGGGTTTTTTTTAGACAAGCTCTCTCTTGGTTGCACAGGTCGGGTTTGTCTTTCAGATGGTGCCATCTGAGCATCGAGCTGCTTTCTTTTTTTTTTTTTTCTTTTTTCTTCTAAATAGTCATCAGAGTTGGTGAAATCGCACAAAAAAATGAGAGTAGGATTGTGTTTTGGGTTAATTTAGAGGAGAGGTGGGAAGAAAGCTCCTGCGGCTCTGAAAGGCAGGCTTTGTTGGTCCTCTGCGAGACAGCGGGCCAAATCCTCCTCCGAGCTGCCCCCATCCGAGGCTTTTGGCTGGTGATGAGATAAAACAAGGGACGCAGTGGCCTCGGCCCAGAATAAATTTGCGGTGCTGCAGCTGTTACCGTCGAAATATCATCCACCTCATTTACCGAGCCGCTCTCCCCGTGGCGGTCCCTTTCTCGGGAAGCTGAGGGTGACGCAGCTGCTCGTGTGTCGATGAAGGTCTCCCCTTTCAGCGGCAATTCCTGTTTTGAAAGAAAGCGGTGGCTTTCACTGAAACCCCTTCCTTTTGGTAAACAAGTCGCGTTCCCGGGCTGAGGCGATGAGGTTCCTGCTAAGAGGGACGTTTCGGCAGGGACACAAAGGCCACCTCTGTCTGCGAAACCGCAGAGCGTGAGCTCTCACCCTCCGTGTTGTGTTTTTTTTTTTCCCCCCCACTCCTTTTCTCCCTCCCCGCTGCGGCAGGCGAAGCTGGAGGAAGCGCTGGCCCTGGCCACGGACTTCCAGAACTCTCTCCAGGACTTCATCAACTGGCTGACGTTGGCCGAGCAGAGCCTGAACATCGCGCCCCCGGCCAGCCTTATCCTCAACGCCGTGCTGGCCCAGATCGACGAGCACAAGGTACCGGGCGCCGCGAGCACCCAATGGCTCCCCGGGATGGAGGGAGCGAGGGTGGCACCTCATCTCCCCTGCACCCACGGGCTGCTCACAGGCACATCCAGCTCCCTTGCAGATAAAAGGACATCTTTGACGTTCACAGGTGTTCGCCAATGAGGTGAACGCTCATCGGGACCGGATCATTGAGCTGGATCAAACCGGGAACCAGCTGAAGTTTCTCAGTCAAAAGCAGGACGTGGTGTTGATCAAGAACCTGCTGGTGAGCGTCCAGTCCCGCTGGGAGAAGGTCGTCCAGCGCTCGGTGGAGCGGGGACGAGCTCTTGATGATGCCAGGAAGAGAGCCAAGCAGGTGAGAAACGTGGGAAGGGTGTGACAGACTCTGGGGTACAGCCAGCCTTGGGGGACTGGAGGTCCCGAAACCAGAAGGGGACTGGGAACACCACCAGTGTTAAGTTTCAGACTTGCTCCTGTTTTCTTTGCAGTTCCATGAAGCTTGGAAGAAACTGGTTGATTGGCTGGAGGACGCAGAGAATCACCTGGACTCAGAACTGGAGATTTCCAATGATCCAGACAAAATCAAGCTCCAGCTCTCCAAACACAAGGTAGAGCTTCACCAAAGCGGGACTGGTGTTGGACACTGGGTGGAAGGGTGCTTTGTCGGGAGGGGGAGCAGGGCGACATCTCCCCTGCCGTTAAGACAGGGGAAAGGCATGGCCATGCCTACCGCTGCCATGGAAAACATTCAGCTGGGGATCTTCACAAGCACCATGAATCCTCAGAGAGCCAAGGCCAGGCTTTCTGAAGCAGTTTTGTTTCCTCTCTGGTTCTCAGGAGTTCCAGAAGACGCTTGGGGGGAAGCAGCCTGTCTACGACACCACCATCAGGACGGGCAGAGCCCTCAAAGAAAAAGCCTTGCTTCCAGATGACACTCAAAAACTGGACAATTTACTGGGAGAAGTCCGGGATAAGTGGGACACAGTGTGCGGCAAATCTGTGGAAAGGTAAGTCCAGCCCCAGCGTTGCACCAGCAGCGCTCCTTTGCTGAGGACTCTTGTCAAAGTGGAGAGCAGAGGAGGGGAGGCTGAGGGGGAGGCTGGACCTATGCCACGAGGCAGTTCCATGTGGTGGTTGGAGGAGGTCACTGGGACGTGACGAAAGGAGGTCACTGGGACGTGACGAAAGGAGATGAGTTTGTTCACGGAAGTTCACGGGGATGTTTTGTTTTTCAGGCAACACAAGCTGGAAGAAGCCCTCTTGTTCTCTGGCCAGTTCATGGATGCGCTGCAGGCCCTGGTGGACTGGCTCTACAAGGTGGAACCCCAGCTAGCTGAAGACCAGCCTGTCCACGGTGACCTGGATCTAGTCATGAACCTGATGGATGCTCACAAGGTGAGAGCGCCTTTTCCAGCTCCTCTCTAGGACACGAGTGGGACTTGTCTTCCCCAAGAGCCAAAGAACGGAGGAGCCCGAGCTGGTGCCTTGCCGTAGAGCTGCGTGTCTCGCTGCTTTGCTTCGCTGTGGTGGACAAAGAGAGCAAAACTGGGGCAAACAAGTGGGAAGAAACATTTACGTTACTGGGAAGGTTACAGGAGCTGGAGCTCTGTTCTCCTGCGACGCTGTCAGACAGATCTGTTGCGGGTTTAGTTTAGAAAAGGTGGCTGAATTTATAGTCTATAAACTTTGGTCTTGGCAGTTCTCTCCAGCGTGTCTTGGAGACTGGTGCTCCTGGGTTTGGATTAGGTCATATGTTGAAATCCCCGGACAGGGCTTGGGCAGCCGCTCCAGGCAGCTGCCGCGTTGCAGCCGGAGCTCCTGGGCTAGAGCTCTCCTGCGCCGGGTCAGGACCGCTTCTGCCAGGGTGGAAAGTTGGGGCTCCTGCCCATGCCTACCTCCACCGAAACACACTCAGGAGCTGCCTGCCCTGTCTCAGCATCCTCCCTCCCTGCCTGCCTGCCCTCCCACCACACCGGGTCATGGCGCATCCCTGATGTGGGCGCAAAACCCGTGTTCCAAACTATTTCACATATGCCCCCCTGGTTTGTTTTTTTTCCCCCACGTGAGAAAAAAAACGCACTGGGACTGACTGGCCCCACTCGGCTTCTGCCCTTTCTCCATCCAGGTCTTCCAGAAGGAGCTGGGAAAGCGCACGGGGACGGTCCAAGTGCTCAAACGCTCCGGCCGGGAGCTCATCGAGAACAGCCGGGATGACACAACCTGGGTGAAGGTGCAGCTGCAGGAGTTGAGCAACCGGTGGGACACGGTGTGCAAGCTGTCCGTGTCCAAACAAACCCGCCTGGAACAGGCCTTGAAGCAGGTGAGTAGAAGGCTACGGGTGGAAATGGTCCTGGCGAGCTTTGCCTGGACTGCAGGTTTGTGCCAGGAGGTCAACAGAAACCTCGGAGAAGAGGTTTGGCCCAGTGACTGCCCTCCTGGCCGAGCGGGACATCCCAACCCTGCAGCAGTGAGGAGTGAGAACTGCAAAGCAGTGGGTTGGTGTCCGTTATTTACGTAGTCTTTTCCCCAAAGAAGAGCCGATAAAAGCTGATCTGAAAAGGGAGGGTGAGAAGATCTCACCGATGTGCCCGGCAGGAACAGAGTGGTGATCAGAGACTGTCCAGGCTGGTGTTTGCTGATGTCCAGTGCAAGAGAGAGACGTAGGCTGAAGTTAAAAAAGACAAAAGGTCAAAGGCTCTTCAGTAGTTTTTATGTCAAGTAGGCGATTTACAGAATAAACTGCCCGGGTGCCAAATTGGTCAGAACACAGGTAGTTGTGCTGTTTTAAAAAACATTTAGTTCTTCAGTGCAGCTGATGCCGAGGGGAGGGAAGTGCTCCGCCACTGCGGGACCCGTCTGCTGGTGCTGCACAAACCCGGGCTGACAGACAGGGCGCTTTTCGCAGAACCACAGAAGATTTTGGATTGCAAGGGACCTTAAACACCACCCAGTGCCACCCCCTGCCCTGGGCAGGGCCACCTCCCACCAGCCCAGGTTGCTCCAAGCCCCATTCAACCTGGCCTTGAACACCTCCAGGGATGGGAGATCCCCTCTTTTTATTTCCCTTTTTTAAATTTGTTTTTAAAGTCCTTTTCAGCCTTTTGTCTCTCCAGCTCTCGGCAGTGAACATTTCGGGAGGAGGAGGGTTTAACGCCTGTGCTTTTGTCGCTGCAGGCAGAGGAGTTCAGGACGGCCGTGCACATGCTGCTGGAGTGGCTCTCGGAGGCAGAGCAGTCCCTGCGCTTTCGGGGAGCGCTTCCCGATGACGCCGAGGCGCTGCAGTCCCTCATTGACGCCCACAAGGTAGCGGGGAGCTCTGAAACGCCACCCGAGCAAAATTCATGGGGGAGAATATTGCGAAATAATTCATTTGGGCCTTTCAGGAGTTCATGAAGAAAGTGGAGGAGAAGAGAGTGGACGTGAACGCGGCGGTGGGCATGGGGGAGGTCATCCTGGCCGCCTGCCATCCCGACTGCATCACCACGATCAAACACTGGATCACCATCATCCGAGCCAGGTTCGAGGAGGTGAGTCCACCGGGCTTTGTTCCAGGCTGGTGGTCAGAGGTGGTGGTGGACTCCACTACCGAGGATGGCCGTCGTTGCCCGTGGTGTTGGTTCCCTGCCCCTGGTTCCCACCCTGGGCTGATGGTAGTCTCTGCATTTCCAACAGGTTCTCACGTGGGCGAAGCAGCACCAGCAGAGACTGGAGTCTGCGCTTTCCGAGCTGGTGGCCAACGCAGAGCTTCTGGAAGAGCTCCTGGCTTGGATCCAGTGGGCTGAGACAACCCTGATCCAGCGGGACCAGGAGCCCATGCCACAAAACATTGATCAGGTCAAAGCCCTCATCTCCGAACACCAGGTGAGCCCAGCACCCAACACGGCGGCACTCGGGAGAGGGGCAGAGGGGGATTTTCCTGCCCCTCCATGGAGGAGGCGTTGACTTCTCTTGGAAGATCCAAGCCAGTCTTTGAACCACACGTCCCCAGCGCTGGCGCTTCATGTTCCCATCTCCCCTATGGGCTTGGCATGTCCCCGCGAGGATCTGGAGCAACAGGAGACCAAAACCATCTCGGAACTGCAAAGGTTTTCTTGTCTTTTCTGTATTTTGACAGTCCTTTATGGAGGAGATGACACGGAAACAGCCAGATGTGGACCGGGTCACAAAGACGTACAAGAGGAAAGCTACCGAGACCCCCCACGGGCCTTTCAGTGAGAAGTCCCGCAGCAACAGTATGTCTCCGCTCGATTCGCAGCTTTCGCTGAAACGCGCTACGATGGGAGGAAATGAAACGCATAGGAAACTAATTACCTTTGATTATCAATTAATAAGGCATCCTGCATTGACAGCCACCAGGAAGGCGGTTGAAACTTGTCGGGAGGGGAAAATCCAGGTGGCGTTTGCCCAAACGCCCGTGCCGGGGTGTGCTGCGCCGGGGGAAGCTCCTGCTGTCGCTGCTCTTCTCTTTCTCTCTGCAGTTGCTTTGTGATGAGGTTTTGGGGTCTTTTTTTATGTTGTTTCTTAATGGCAGAGTCCGATGCGAGTTCCCCAGCGCAAAGGCAGTGCCGGGGGTGGTTGGGTGTCGAGCCATCCGTCACCCTGTCCTCCTGCCTGGGGCCGCTGCGTCCCTTCGGAGAGCAGCCAGCGAGGCCGTGGGAGGTTTTCTATTTGAAAAATTAAATATATTTCACCGCTGCTCTTTCCTGGATGGCTCAGACGTGCTGAACACCCCCCTCAACACCACCTCAAACGATTCCTTTTCTCCCTTTTTCCAGGAAAATCCTTGAGTCAGGCCGCCCCTCCCAGCATGCCCATTATCTCCCAGTCGGAAACAAAGAACCCCCGGATTAACCAGCTCTCGGCTCGCTGGCAGCAGGTCTGGCTGCTGGCGCTGGAGCGGCAGCGGAAGCTCAACGATGCCCTGGACAGACTGGAGGAGGTAACTCCACCGGTTGCTCTGGGCTGGGGGGGGAGGGGGGGGAACGGTACCGGGGGTCGCTCACCGGAGAGGTGCGAGAAGCACTTTCAAATTAGCATCACCTCTTGAATTGCCCAACTCTTGCAGACGGTTACTGCTGCCCTTCTGAAAACGCCGACAGAAACAAAGGAAAAAAAATAACCCCTAAAATATCAAGGCTGAAAACTACCTTCTGTAATTAACTGCACGTTAATGAACTGCTTTGCGCCTCTGCAGTGGGTATCTGTAGGGGCGATGACAGCCAGGCCTGCTTTACTCCTAGTAATTAGTTTAACAATTGCTGTCTCTATCTTTTCCAAACATCTAATGCCATTTTTGTTTTTATTTACGCTTAACAAAGCAGCTATGCCCAGAAGTGAGTGTTTTTGTTTTTTGTTGCTTTTGCTGTAGGTCAGTTCAGTTTATACGTATTAATGTTTTTTCTTTGTTGCTTTGAACTCCAAGAATGTTTAGCGGAAAGAAAAAAAAAAAAAGAAAAAAAGGCTAAAAATGGTTGTGTTACCATGCTGAGAACCGCTTGAGCTTGGTGGGGTCGTGAGGGTCCTTTCCGGGGAGGGGGATAAAAAGGGTGTTAGTTTAAATTAGAGGGTGAGCGGCTCATCAGAGGTTGGTGCCAGGGTTTGCCCAGCTGGGATGTGCCCCAGCCGCTGTCTTACCTGGAAGATGAGCAAGAAATCCCTTCTCGGCTGCTTAGAGGGGAAAAGGAGAGGGAAGATGCGTGCCCAAAATGATGCCGGCAATGTGTATTCCTCCCGGGCAGAGCCTGGCGAGGCGTTAGGTGAAATCCTGGGGGAGGAAGCATCCCCAAATATCCGAGCAGAGACGGGACGTGTGTGTGTGTGTGTGTGTCTGTGTGCAAGTAGCTGATATCTCTGCGTATGTGTACGTATACCACCCTGGGGGATGCTGCATCCCGTGCCCACGGTTCCGTGATGCGCGGTCCACCTGGTGGCTGTCGGCTACGCTGTGTGTCCTTCTGTTGCTGAAAGTCGATTTAAGTGGTCCCCTCGTTAACGGGGGTCGTCTGGATAAACCCAGATTAACCTTCCCGGGAGGGCGGGTGGTGAGCGTTAGCGCCGGGAGCTCGGGGACGGGCTCACCTGAGGGCTGGTGTTTTAGGGTGCTGCTCCTTCGGGGGTTTCCCCCGCTGACTCTTCACGGGTTTCCTTCCAGTTGAAGGAGTTTGCAAACTTCGACTTCGATGTCTGGCGGAAGAAGTATATGCGCTGGATGAACCACAAGAAATCCCGCGTCATGGACTTCTTCCGGCGCATCGACAAAGACCAAGATGGGAAGATCACCCGGCAGGAGTTCATCGACGGCATCCTGGCCTCTAGTAAGTCCCTGCCTGCCTGAAACGAGCTCGGAAAACGGCCACCTCGGAGTGACGAGGTTGTCCTTGCGCAAGGACGGGGATGCAGACGGTGCTCTGACATCTCCAGCTCTCCTGAGTGAGGTCCCTGCATCAGTTGCTTATTTCTCCCTCCTTCCAGAATTCCCCACCACGAAGCTGGAGATGACCGCGGTGGCCGACATCTTTGACCGTGACGGCGACGGCTACATCGATTACTATGAGTTTGTGGCTGCTCTCCATCCCAACAAGGATGCCTACCGCCCCACCACTGATGCCGACAAGATCGAAGATGAGGTAAAGCACCAAAAGAGACGGGCGCTCGGGGGGGGGGGGGTGATTCCGGCTGCGGGACGGCAGTGAGGAAGACAACAAGGAATTAAAAAAAAGGATTGTGGCGGTGCTGAGCTGAAATAATTGGCTGGTACTGACAGTACCGACGGTGTTTTTTGAAGGAGAGGCTGCTTAGGGCTGTGTGTTAACGTTGTATCGGGGGGGACTCCCCAAATCCTGGTCCCTTACCTCT
>NW_009647834.1:417442-426826 GCF_000708025.1 Charadrius vociferus
CTGCCGCCCCACCACTGATGCCGACAAGATCGAAGATGAGGTAAAGCACCAAAAGAGACGGGCGCTCGGGGGGGGTGGGGTGATTCCGGCTGCGGGACGGCAGTGAGGAAGACAACAAGGAATTAAAAAAAAGGATTGTGGCGGTGCTGAGCTGAAATAATTGGCTGGTACTGACAGTACCGACGGTGTTTTTTGAAGGAGAGGCTGCTTAGGGCTGTGTGTTAACGTTGTATCGGGGGAGACTCCCAAAATCCTGGTCCCTTACCTCTCTTCTTGGTGATGGCAGGTCACCAGACAAGTGGCCCAGTGCAAGTGTGCCAAGAGATTTCAAGTGGAGCAGATCGGCGAGAACAAATACCGGGTAAGGCAGAGGGGGGACCGAACGCTGCCCCGGCGGCACAAATCCTGCTCCTCCTCCCCAGCCCGGGACGGGGCATCACCGACGGGGTGCCCAGCCCAGCAGGGGGGGGACCCCCTGTGCTCCTGGGGGCGAGACGGAGACCTCGTCCCTGCGGCAGAGGTGGCTGAGCCGTGTTTGCCCAGCGCCGTCCTCGGCCCCAAGGGCGTTCCCCGAATCGGGAGAGCATAAAAGTGGCCCTGTTCTGGGGCAGCCGGCCCGCCGCCCCCGTCAAACGCCGCATTCACTCCGCCGGCAGCCGCCCTTGAAGTTTTCCTCGTGGACGAGTGTACCTTTCCGCCTGTGTTTTTCTTAGCTCGCTCCCGAAGAAGGGAGAATAATTTCCTTAAAGAATCTCTTTGTAACGAGCTCGCTGTTTATGTTTCAAAGCGTTCCCCGAGGTGAACCGGTGAAAGGAGCCGGCAGCGGAGCTGCCCGTTTTCCTGCCCGCTGGTTTTGGGGCTGATGCTCCGGGCGGGGGGAGCCGAGCCGCAGCACTCCCCCTCTTCCCCGGCTGCTCCGGCCCCAAACTCCCCGAGCTTCTACCTTACACCCAAATAGCATAAACCCCACAGATTTCTAACTACCTGCAGTTAACAGTTTTCATGATTATTGCACTGTTAATCCCATAAATGTTTTTCTTGTTTTTCTTTCCCCTCCTCTTCCTTTCGACTTTCTTTCCCCCCCCCCCTCTTCCCTCCCCGATCCCTTCTCCCTCCACAACTCCTCTCCCTCCGTAGTTCTTCCTCGGCAATCAGGTACAGTTTGCCTTGCGGTGCTGTCTCTCACCTCTTTTTTTGTTTGTTTGTTTGTTTGTTTGTTTATTTGTTTTTTTAACAAATGTAGCTTTCTGTGTCCGTGATGCTGCCCTGTCTTTTGTTGCTGTGGGAGGATGTGATCTGTGAGCGCTGCTCAGCAGAGCCTGGTACAGAGGAGCGCCTGAGCTGTGGTGGGGGAGGCACCTGGAAAAAACATCCCATTGGGCAGAAAAAAGGGAAAAATTCGATGGAAAAAGCAGAATTTGCCTAAAATGGCGGGATTTTTCTCTCTGTGGCTGCTTTTTCGCATACGTGGGGGATGTTGGTGGTAACCAGCGGCAAACCACGGCACCCTGCAGCAGGGAGCAGCCAGATCCTGATGGGCTCGTGCCCGGGGACTGTCCTCCCTCGGGGACCGGCCAGCCCGGCTGAAATCACGGGGGTGCATTTACCTGCCGGGAGGGCTGTACCAGGCTCTGGGTGGGTTTGGATCGCAATCGCCGTGGAATGAGAATAATGCCGAGTCCACCCCTTTAATCCCATAGGTAGCGATAACTAAACCCTCATCCCCGCTGCACCCACTGAGTAACTCCTAACCGGAGCAGGGCTCACAAAACCCGCATGTCTCCCCGTTCCTGTCGTGACCCGAGACGAGCGGTGCGGCGTGCGTGAGTGCCGGCTGGTTTGGGGACCAGAGCTCCTCCTTTTTTTTTAACGGCACTGGAGCATCATGTGTCGTTACGATGTGCTCGCTGCCCCCCGCTCAAACAGAAAAGCGTATTTTTTTTGTCACGTGAAATGATGGCAGCGTCCCAAAAACGTGCCCAGAAAGAAACAAGCTTGGGTGTCCAAAGTGGACTGATCCAAGAGAGCTCTGGCTTAATTTAGGCAGCGATCATAGAAACACTTTCAACGGTAACTAAAAAACCATGTAAACGTGGCAGTGGAAATGAGAATTGCCGTGTCCCTGGTTTTCCCTGGTGCAGAAGTAGCTCTTGAAGGACACGTTCTGTAGATCTCAAAGAGGGGGAAGGCAGCTCCCCTGCCCTCCTCCCTGCCCACGGCACCGCGGCCGTGCCGAGCTCTTTTCACCGCCGCGCTGGGGCGAGCGCGTTTTGGTAGGAGCCCCGAGCGGGGAGACCCACCGGCGCACGGTCCGGAGTGCCACATCCTCGCGGGAAGGAGGGTCGGAGATGCTGCTACCTCCTGCCCCTCCGCCGTGACCCATCTCAGTGCGGCTTCGCATTCTCTGTTTTCATTTAATCTCTTGGCTTTTGCGTTCTGATCCACCCAGGGAAAATGTAGCTGCTTTTTTTTTTTCTTTTTTTCACTTTTTTAAATCATTCTGAAGATGGTGGTGCTTTCAAAGGCTGCCTCCCCTATCTTCTCACCACAGCAGGTGCTCAGTAGACCTGGGAGCACCTCCCAGTGTCCCACACCGGCTCTGCCCAATTCCCAGTGCCTGGGGCTTGGCTGTCCAGGAGATTTGGGGAACTTTGAAAACCAGACACGTGCTTCTGATTCAGGGGGCGCTTGTTTGATATTGCAGGCGTGTAAAATCACTAATGAACATTGCGATCACTAATCGACATTGCTGCGGGATTCCTGCCTGGATTCCCATCACTCTGCACTCACCCAAACATCCTCACTGGGCGATCTCTGCGGCGGGGGCTTTCTGGCTGGTGGGGTCAAGGCTGAGGCTCGGTGAAATCCCTGGACTTCAGACTTGATAATGAGAGGTTTCTCGCTCAGTGGTGACGCGGCACTGCTTTCCTCGCTGATTCACCGGCACTCGGTGGTCTGAATCGGTCGGCTCTTTTCCACGTGGGCTGCACCAGGAGGGTCACTGCACTGCCAGCCTCTATTTCCTTCACGATAAAAGGAAAAACTACAATTCTGGCTGAGAAAACCCATAGAAAGACCAAATTCCAAAAGTCTCATTTGCTGCTCTAAAAAAAATCTCCCTTTCCAGCTTTAAAACTAAAAGATTCGGGTAGTTGCATCATCTTAAAACCACACAGCAGAAAAACTCCTGTAAATTGGTACCAGCCTGCCATTAGTCCAGGAGAACCTACCTGGAGAAACCTTAAAAAGTATTCAATAGATCACGAAAAGCATTCGGTGCAGCCCGCTGCGGGAAGGAGCCGAGTGTCCCCTTCTTGTGTCCCCCGTGTCTGACCTGTTCCTTGGCTCCGCAGTTCGGCGATTCCCAGCAGCTGCGGCTGGTCCGTATCCTGCGGAGCACGGTCATGGTCCGCGTCGGTGGAGGATGGATGGCCCTGGATGAATTTTTAGTGAAGAATGATCCTTGCAGAGGTAAGGCAATTCCTGGCTTTTATACAACGGGGCTCTTCTCGCCCAGCGAGGGGAGATTGAGAACTTGTCTGCTCTCACTGTGGATGACCAGATGGAACTAGAGTGGGTCTGGGTTATCTAATAACAGGAGACAGCTGGAGAAAACAGATCCAAAGCAAAGCACAGAACTCAAAGTCATGAGATTTGGTGATACTGCAGCAAATCTCGCAGCGTTTAGCCAGGCGTCTTGGGAGGAGAAGAGGGAAGAGTTGTGTTTCTCGGTTTTAAGACCGCAGTGAGCGGAGCTGCGTCGCCGCGCTGGGGGTCTCGGCTTCCCTCTGAAGTGGTTGGTGCGTACGTGTGGCTCTGTGGGTGATGGAGGAAGCTTCGGAAAGGTGACCTCAAAGAATTCAAAAGGTTCAAAGCCAGGAGGTGGTAAAATCCTGGTCTGAGACACTCGGGGGAGAAGAAGATCCCCCGGCCCAGCATCCGTGAACCTGCGGTAGTGCCACTCTGCGCTGTGGCCACGGGGCACCAACATCCAGGCTGGTCCTGGTGAACGAGGGGACGTTCTCTTGTGACTTTGAACTGCTTGATTTCTCTGATGCGTTTCTAATACAAGTTTCCCCAGTTCGTTTGCTGTCATTAGTGCAGCAGCATAAGGAACTAGTTTGGGAACCCCGAGCTGTGCAGGACCGTGCACCTTAAATACCTGTTTGCAGCGAGAGCTGCAGATGGTGCTGGGTCTTCCTCTAGTGCCTTCAAATTCCCTTTCTTCCCCCGGCTCTGCCCGTGAGAGTGGAAACGTGACCCTTGTTCTTTTCTTTCTGGATTGCCACGTGCCAGATCTGAGTTGTAAAAGGGCTGCATTTAAGCATCGTTGTCCGTGGGCTGTTCAGGGCTGGGCTGGATTTCGTTGGGGGATTTTGGACACCGCGTCTTGCCCTAAGTGTGTCGATAAGCGTCGCCTGGCACCAGTGTCCCCCGGGGATTGAGCAGCCCGGCGGTGAAGCAAAAAAATAGTTTCAGTCCAGCTTTAATGCAGGAAAATTCAAGTGCAAGAAGCTCCTGGGTGAACTGAGCTTAAGAAATCACAGCAGCACATTAGAATGGAAGAAAAACCCAAATCTTGGGGGTTTTAGGGCTTGAGCAGTGTTTGCTGGAGCTGGTTTGGTGGGACGCGTTTGGAAGGGACGGTGGGGGTAACACAGACCAGGGTTGCTTATCACAGGCATGGAGAACCGGGGTCGTCTCCTTTCCGAAACCTTCAGCCTTGAGGTTTTATCACGCTGAGAGCTTTTGGGATGGAAGCGATGCTCTGCTGCAGCCAGCCAAGAGCCGTGACCAGGGCCCAGAGAAGGAATAGCAAGGGGGGTGGCCAGAAGTGAAGTGCTTCAAGGGACAAGAAAGCAGGAATTTGATGTGGTCTCCCATCAGAAATGCCGATCTCTGCTTCACGCAGCCGGGAGCCCTCCTCGGAGCATCCCTCCCCCAGGGTGGTTGGGGGGGAACGGTGGGATGAGCAGCTCTGCTCTGGCACAGAGGAGAGCAGGAACCCACGAGAGGGGACCAGAGCCCTTCTTTCCGCCCCGTTGGTTGCTCCAGCAGGAAAGGAGCACTTAATGTGCAGCCCACTGCATATTTCGGAGAGCTTAGGTCTGTACTCCATATGTCCCTGCCTCACTGGGGGCTCCGAGATGTTAATTCCTTCGGATATGTCTTCTTCAAGCTGCTGCCTAACCGTTCCTTGCTCCTGCTGTCCAACGGCTGTTGCTGAAAGCAGCGTGATTTACAGCGCGTGCCGCTTGCTTTGGGGAACCTTCGGGGTTTTCCAGTTCCTCCGGCCTCCCCCGTTCACGCTTTGCGGCAGCCGTTTTACAGCGCTGACATGGAGGTTATTTCCATCCCTTGGTTATCTCGGCGTGGTGCTTCCCTTCTGCAACTGCTTCCTTGGCTTTCTGGTCCGTCATGCGTCGACTCTAAAGTCGCTCCCGTGTCCGTAGGGCTCGGCGCGTGGCCTTGCTCTCTGTTCGGACACCGTGATCATGAAACGCGTTGGAGCTGAAGGTCACAGACCTTCTCCCTGCTTGCTTGTCGAAGGGAGACCCTCCAGCTCTTTGGGGCATCAGGATGAGATTTTTAAAGTTTGCTTTTAATGGGTGGTGGTCACTTCTCTCTCGCCTCGCTCCAAAAATTGGTGAAGAGCTGTCCAGAGCTGTGAGAGCACAGAATCGCAACCCGTCAAAGCTGCTCTTACTATTTTTAAGCTATGTTAAAGATGACATTGGCCACTGTTGTAACACGCCATATTTAAAGGCCGTTGGCATTGCTTTCCCCAAGACACTAGAGAACAGTAGAGCATCCAGTACGAATTCATGGGCCTCGGGCAGCTTTTAACCAGTTTCTCAAAGAGCTGATCCGTGGCAGGAGGCGGTTAGGGCAGAGCAAGGAAGTCAGGATGTCTCGCTGCATCCGCTCGCCCTCGGAGGTGGGCTTGGGGAGACACCACAAGGACATGTGCTCCAACCGCCGGAGCCTCCTGAGCCCCGGTATCCGTGGTGGGTTCACGCGAACCTCATGTCTCCTCTCCTTCTGTCCCCTTCCAGCACGAGGACGGACCAACCTTGAACTCCGAGAGAAATTCATCTTGCCGGAGGGGGCCTCCCAGGGCATGACACCCTTCCGATCGCGAGGCCGAAGATCAAAACCATCCTCCCTGGCAGCCTCCCCGACGCGATCCAGCTCCAGCGCCAGCCAGAGCAACCACAGCTGCGCCTCCATGCCATCCTCTCCCGCAACTCCGGCCAGCGGAGCCAAGGTGGGGTTCGCGTGTGGAGCCTTCCTCTTTCTTCTTCTTTAGAACCTGGTGGCCTCCAACTCCATCCCGGTGAGATGAGAAGCTGCAGGAGGTGTATGGAGGAGGAGGAGGAAGGTTGGGGAGCAGGGGCTCGATGGTTACTGTCATCTCTAGAAGGTGTTTGTGGTGTCTGGAGGGAGGACTCTGCTGTCCAGGCGGGAGGAGAGGGGAGGGACGGTGCAGGACAGGTTTTTGGCCCAAGCTGAGCACTCGTAGCCGGAAGGTCACCGGCTCTCGCCGTGCAGCCGAAGGCTCCCGGTCCCCGGCGCAGGGCTGTGCCGCAGCCGTGGTGTCCGGCCGGCACGCAGGAAGAAACCATCGCCCATCGTCTCCCCTTTCCCACCACATCGTCTGCCTGTGTATGTTTTATTTCATCGTCTGTTTGGGTTTTTTCCCCTTTATTTTAATTTAAATATTCCCTGTTTGGTTCTCGTTTCATTTTAGTGCCGTTTTCCCCTATTCCAGATACTTTTCCGTGTCTTTTTTTTTTTTTTTTTTTTTTTTTTTCTTCACTCACTTCCACCTCTTCCCTCCCCCTCTCCCTTCCTTGGATTTTTCCATTTCACAGACTCCACATCACTTCTCTCGATGTTATGACAAACCCTGGTTGATAAACAGTAAAGCGGGCACCCCCCTGAGGGGATTCGATTATTCCGACTTCCAGCTCTCGAGCGCCGAGGTAGAGTATGGTCTCGCAGCCCCGAGGACCTGCTGACAGGCCGGAGTGCCGCTGGCACGGAGAAGTCCTGCTCCTTTGCCTGTTTTAACGCTTTCCTTGTGGTAGAGCAGCGCTTGTTAGCACCGCTAACGCTCGGACTGTTAGCGTTTTTCATGGGTTTCTCACTCGGATTAAAGAAAACGTCGACCTTTGAATAAAGCGCAACGGTTTGCGGTCCCCCTGTACCCGCTTTCGAACCAAGAGAGGGACCTTTATCCTCTTGCGCTTTAAAAAGCAAAAAAAAAAAAAAAATTTGGCAAGCTTTCGTAGCTTTTAAGCGTTGAAAAGCAGCCGTGTTTGGCTTTCGAAAATTGAAATCCGGCAGCCGAGTTGAGACTTGAAAATCAGCTACAGCGCATGCACAGTAACCACATCGCCTTCATTTTTATGAAGCGCTTGTATTTATCACCGTGTTGAAGCACGTATGGTGTGTCCGGCGCTGTCACCGCCTTGATGCTCCCAGGAGGATAAATTTGGGCTGAGACTTTGATCTCCCGAAAGCTTCAGCCTCTTCGTGGACTTTCCTGACCTTGTGAATCAGTGCTGAGGAATAATACCTGGCGCATCTCGGTGATTCACTGCGTGGTGCTGTGCGCCGGCGAGATAACCGCGTCTTGCTCGGCGGTGCTTTCGCGCAGAAAAGGAATTATTTTTAAATCATCAGAAGGTCAGGAGCACTTCCCCAAATTGCCCTAAATTGCCTGCTTGCTGCTCTTAACTCGTTTATGAAATAGGCTCAAGGACGAGAATCAAAATCTCTGATGATGAGAACGGTACCGTCGCGATCACGTGTTGATGGATGTTAATTCCCCCGGCGCCCCACGGGGAGCCCGCTGCTCGGCTGCCCCTCTCCCACCGCCCTCTCCCCCGCTGCAGCTCCAGTTTCGGGACATTTCAAGATTTCTAAATTTCCCCAAAATCGCCAAATTGCAGGGGACGGAGGGGAAACCTCTCCAGCTGTTGCTTTAAAGCTCATTGGGAAATGCCCTGCGGTATTCGCGGATGTCTGTCCGGGGATGCAGCGGGGCTGGAGCCGTCCCTGCAGCACGGTGTGTCCCTGGGGGACAGGGGACGTGGCCGGCAGTCGCTTTTCCTACAGCGCTGCCCCAAACCCCGAGCTTTTGGGTTTAGAAACTGGAGCTGCCCTTTCCAGCTGGATCCAGGTGCCCTCTCCCACCCGGCACCTTCCCCTTCGCTTCCTTCCGCGGCGGCGGGAGCAGAGCTGCCTGTTGTGCTGCTTCCCCCGTCCCCACCGCCTCCGTCTGCGTTTGCAACATCTTAAAGGTCAGGAAAAACACCGTTTCAGGATGCGACCGAAGACGATTCGCTGTGGTTTGTGTCCCCCGTTTGGTGGCCGGTGCCACCTCTTGGAATTCCTCTTGGAATTTATCTGCCCTTGGGGTGGTGGGTGTGTGGACCTGCCCGCAGCACCGGGGCGACGTCCCTCCACCTCGCAGAATGGCACTGCCCCGGTGCCTCCCCAATACGGGATGCATTTTTCAAGATGCTGCGTTCTATCTGACCTTCCAAAATGGTCCTGAGCTGCTCAGATGCTAAACCACCCGTTTTTGCAAGATTTCACGTGCCCTTTGTGGAGCTGTCGAGCCCCGATGATGCTGTTCTCCTCCCGATGGACAGCAGCTTTGCTTTTATTCTTTTTCCAACAAATAGCTGTGCGTCAGCCTGCGGCGCGCAAACTGCCGTTGCCCTCCAAATTAGCCGGATCCGGGCGTTTTTCTTTTTTATTAACCGCTGCTGAAACGACGGCTTGTGTTCTCCTTGACCATTAAGATGGGTGTCCCTTAAATATCAAAATCTTTTGGCCGAGGTAGTGATCTCGGATGCGATCTTGGCCCGTTCTGGCCCGGCTGACAGCTAAAAGATGCTCTGTGTGTGTTTCCCCCCAAGGTGACCCCCTCCGCGGGCAGCAAGCTGAAGCGACCCACCTTCCACTCCAGCCGAACCTCCCTGGCTGGCGACACCAGTAACAGCTCCTCACCAGTCTCTACAGGTGCCAAAACCAGTCGGGCAGGTAAGTTAGGTGCAAAGACCAAAAAACCTCCTCCTACCGCCGCTGTTCCTATGTGGTTGCTTAAATTGGCAGAGAAAATATTAAATATCTAAAGAGTGACTCGGGGAGGCTGATGCCCACCGCTGTGTCCCAGCCTGGGAGAGGGGATGCTGCAGCGGTTGTAGAATCATAGACTGGTTTGGGTTGGAAGGGACCTTAAAGACCATCCCGTTCCACCCCCTGCCCTGGGCAGGGACACCTCCCACCAGCCCAGGTTGCTCCAAGCCCCGTCCAACCTGGCCTTGAACACCTCCAGGGATGGGGCAGCCACAGCTTCTCGGGGCAACC
>NW_009647834.1:427243-430011 GCF_000708025.1 Charadrius vociferus
GGGCCAGCAGCCGACGGGGAAGCGACGCCTCCGATTTCGACCTGCTGGAAACGCAGTCGGCGTGCTCGGACACTTCGGAGAGCAGCGTGGCCGGCGGGCAGGGCGGCTCGCGCCGGGGCATGGCCAAACCCTCCAAAATCCCAACCATGTCCAAGAAAACAACCACTGCCACCCCAAAAACTCCAGGCCCTAAAAGATAATACTGTACCCACGCCCTCCTGAAAGAAAGAAAGAAAGAAAAACCCAACCTGTGTCCGATTTTTAACCCTTCTACGTACATTGGATGTATATTTATTCTAAATGGGAGAAACTATATTGTTAAAAGTGTAAAAGAAAGTTGTGTTATGAAGCTGCCTTATTTGGTTTTTTGGGTTTTTTTTTTTCCTTTTTTGTAAGTTACTATTTTCATGTGAATATTTATGTAGATAAAAATTGCCTCTCGGTGTCCCCTGTTCAGAGAGGGGCCTGGAAAACTGAAATGTGGGAGAGAAAGTTAAAAAAGAAAAAAAAAAAAAAAAGAAAAAAAAAAAAAGGAAGCAAAAAAAGGTCAAGATGTGAAAGTGTAAAGAAAAACTAAAATATAAATAGGATTTCTGCGCGGTGCAGGGTGCGAACCTGCTTTATCTTTTAGGATTGTTTCCTAAATGCATCTTTATAAACTTAACTTGCTGTCTCAGCAAGGTAAATTATATTTAAAAACAAAGACCTGAATCCTACAGTGTTCAAGGAACTCTCTTTTTTTGTAAATCACAGATACCTCAACCAGAGAAACATGAGGTGAGGGGACTTGGGGCTTATGTTTCCATTTATTTTTTTTTTTTTAAAGCTATGTGGTTTTACCTGAAGAAAGCGGAGTTTGACTTAATAAAATTTGCACACACTACAGCGAAGGTCATGACAATTTGCTGTCTCGAAAATACTGTCCCGGCAACTTCGTTTTTAAAGAACAAACAAATGGTGGTGGGTTTGGGGAGGGGGTTCACGCCGAAGCCGGCCGGAGGAGAGCACGCTGATAAGATTGCAGGTCGGGATCACGCGGATACGTCCCTTAGCGGTGGTGGGTCCTACAAATTAAGAGGCTTCTTCTGGATTGATGGCCTAAGAGACCGACCCAAGATGTTCCTTACAGAATCGCTATTTATCTGCATCTCTTTTTTTTTTTTCCTATTTATTATTTAACTGGTCATTCCACTTCCAACCAGGCTGAGATTGATGTGACCTCTGCTCCTAGAAGAAATCTGGACTTACACGCACAGTCGCTTGTCCTTGAAACGAGTCTCACCAGCACACTTGCTACAAGTCCTGTCTCGCTTTTGTACGCTACTTTTTCTTTGTAATAAAATCAAACTGACCAAGTGACCAGGAGACGGGCCGGGGGAGAGGGCTCTCCAAGAGCTCCTGTATTTATTAAATATTGTTCCTCTCCGGTTCTGACCGTGTTGCTGTGTGATTCTCTCAATTGGTTGAAATTGAGGCAAAACTGAAGCTCTACCAATGAATTGTTTAAAAACCAGACACATTTTTGTATTAAAATTGCTTGCGGTAATAAACAATCTTGCCTCCTACTTTATTCCACGGTGTTAGCTTTGTGAGTTCGAGAGCCGGAGGTCTTCATCCCGTGCGGGGAGGCGATGGCTGTGCCGGACACGGGCTGTCCACGCAGGTTTTTACAGAGAGGACCAGGGCACCACCAGCCCCAAAATTAAAAGACCCCGGAGCGGGGGTGGGTGCTGGTGAGGGTGCGCGGTGGTGTGGGTACCCACTGGTGAGGTGGGTGCCCACCGGTGAGGATGCCAACCCATGATGGTCCCTGTTCAAGTGGGTGTTTGCCAGTGAGAGCGCCTGGTGAGGTGCGTGCACGGTGGGGTTGGGTGTTGGTGAGGTGAGGTCGGTGTCCGTGAGGTCGTGCGTGGCCATGGGGGTGGGTGCACCGGGTGAGGACCCCTTGTAGGGGGGTGCCCACGGGAATGGGTGCTGCTGAAGTGGGTGCCAGTGAGGGTGGGTGCTCAAGTTGGGTGTCCATGGGGGTGGATGCCCATGGGTTTGAGTGCCCACAGGGGTGAGCATCCATAGGGGTGGGTGTCCATGGATTTGGATGTCAACGGGAGTGGGTGCCCACGGGTTTGGTTGTCCATGAGGGTGAGCATCTATAGAGGTGGGTGCCCATGAGGGTGAGCATCCACAGGGGTGGGTGCCCGTGGGTTTGGGTATAAATGGGAGTGGATGCCCATGGGTTGGAGTGCCCATGGTGGTGAGTATCCATAGGGGCGGATGCCCATGGGTTCAGGTCTCAATGAGGGTGGGTGCCCACGGGTTTGGGTGTCAATGAGGGTGGGTGTCTATGGGTTTAGGCACCCACGAGGGTGAGCATCCCTAGGGATGGGTGCCCATGGGTTTCGGCACCCATGAAGGTGAGTAGGTGTGGGTGCCCATGGGGTAAGCATCCCATGAGTTTTGAGTGTTCATGGATTTGGGTGCCCAGGCATTTGCATGCCCACAAGGGTGAACATCTGTAGGGGGTTCATGAGGCGCCGATGAGGGTGAGCATCTGTAGGAGGGGGTGCCCACGAGGGTGAGCATCCCTAGGGATGGGTGCCCATGGGTTTAGGCGCCCATGAGAGTGAGAATCTATAGGGGTGGATGCCCATGGAGGGTGGGGACCCACGAGGGTGAGCATCCCTAGGGATGAGTGCCCATGGATTTAGGTGCCCACGGATTTGGGTGCCCATGGGTTTAGTTGCCCACGAGGGTGAGCATCCCTAGGGATG
>NW_009647834.1:433358-435559 GCF_000708025.1 Charadrius vociferus
GGGGAAAGGGGAGCTGGAGAGGGGGGAGAGGGGGAAAAGGGAGCTGGAGAGGGGGAAAGGGGAGTTGGAGAGGGGGAAAGGAGCTGGAGAGGGGGAAAGGGGAGTTGGAGAGGGGGAAAGTGGAGCTGGAGAGGGGGAAAAGGGAGCTGGAGAGGGGGACAGTGAGGGTGGACTGAAGGCTGGTGGGCTGTGACCATGCTGGGTCAACTCAGTGAGCTTGTCCACAGACTGCAAGGAACTGGGCTGCTTCCCCCAAACGCTGTCTCCATCGTAACGCAGCAGAGGGAGGGTGGAGACCACCGCGGGGTGAGACCGCTCGTCCCGCTGCAGGGACCCCCGTTGCCCACCCTGCACTCCCCGTGTCAGTGGGCACACACGAATTGGCTGCGGAGCCAGCGGGGCACGCAGGCAGGACAGCAGCTCTCGTGCCAGCAGCAGGGTGGACCGAATTACCTGCGGTGGGACACTGAATCGTGGTTCAAAATAAAATCCTCAAGGTCGCTAATTATTGCTGGAATCCCGTCCAGCTGGTTGCTGAGCAATGCCGGCCTCCAGCCACTGGCCATTTGCAGGCGGTTGCGTGAGCGGCAGCGAAAGCAGAGCTATTTCCAGCCAGCATCAGCGAGGTGACGAGCATTTGGGGTGCAAGGGGTCCCCCCACGAGGGCAGGCACTGGGGTGGCCTGGACCCAGCAGGATGAGCAGACCACAAGTTCGGATACGGAGCTTTTCTCTGCCTCTGCTCGTTGCTTGAAGGGGTGTTCAGGTGTCCCCATCCAAGCACGAGGCTTTCGGGGAGCAGCTGTGCAAAGGTGTGGGGCAGGGGGTGTTAGTAGGCACGGGGTAGTGTCCTGGTCCGTGAGCCGTGGACGTGACTGGTGTCCCGGGCTCGGGGATGCCTCCGTGGAGCAAGGCTGGATTTGGCTGCTGCACCGTGGCGTGCCAAAGGGCATGAGATGGGACGGTGCCTCACCATGGCACCGCCGAGGACCAGCCAGGTCCCCTTTCTTCCCCTGCACCCCTCCAGGCCCCACACGGGGTCCCCCATAGCCGGTGCTCTGAGCACGGGGGCAAACCCTCCCCGGGGAGCCCAGGCAGGGAGGGGACCTGCACCCTTGGGAGGAGGTATAGGTGAGGGGGGGCTGCGGAGGCATCTCCCAAGTCATCTCCATCCATTCTCACACCCCCTGGACCATGTGTGGATGTAAAGAGGCCAGGGACACCCCCAACCCCGGGACAGACCCCGCTGTGCCGGGAGGTGGTCTGGAAGCATCGGTGGGAGCAGCCACCCAGCACCACGCTCCCATCCAGAGCCCTTGGGGCTGCGGGGGCTCAGGGCTGGGGAGGGGAGCCGTGCGGGAGGTGTCGGTGTTGGCGCCGCTCCCTTTCCCGGTGCTCCCGGAGCAGGCGGGAGAGTTCGGGAACACAGTTCCAGCCTTCAATTTGAATGGCTTTGATTTCTGCGGCTTCGTCAGCCCCTTCATGTTAATTAAATAAATTTTTGTGGGCGAAGGCTAGCTTTCATTTGCATGCATAATTGGCTGCACAATTACCCTGATGGGACATGCAAATGGGGTAAGTCGGTGCTCCATTGGGCACTTGGACCTCTTTGCTCCCAGCCACCTCGCGTAGCCTTGTGTGAGCCGGGCCGGAGCGCGGCTCCCAACGGCACACCTTTTTCCTGGGAAGGGGAAATGACAAACCTCCCCAGCACGCAAACTCATCCCGGTTTGGGCACCGCTGGCCTGGGCAGGCGGGGGTGACCCCGAGGCGATGGGTGGCTACCGGGCACCTTCGGTTGGGTTTGGTGATGCTGGAGCCACCCATCCCGTCCTGCTCGCTGCCTCTCGGCGTGGAGATAAAACTCATCACATACGCCTGACCCGTGCTATTTCTGTGCGGTAACCGAAGCAGTCAGGTGGGTTGTATTTTTAAGCCTGGGGTAAGGATGGGCTTTGAGGTGTCTTCTCGGCCGGGGCTGAGCCACCAGCCGTGAGTCACGGTTACGCGCAGGGTATAATCAGGGAGCAGAGAGGTTTGTAACGGGAAGGCGAGGAGGAGGCTTGCAGGGCTGCAGTGTGACCGAGTTCCCCCACGCACCGCAACACACGCGTCCGCCCTTTCCCTCCCCGGCATCCGCCGCTGCCCCGGGATGTGGCCGTGTTCCCCCTGCCGCTCTTTCGGCTGAAGCAGGGGGGCCAC
>NW_009647834.1:436674-440979 GCF_000708025.1 Charadrius vociferus
GGGGATGCAAGTGGGGGGCCACGGCTGCCTCACAGCCAGGCTGGGGGTGCCCGGTGCTGAGCCCTGTGTCCTCCGGCTCCCGACATTCATCTTGGGAGGATGGAGAAAGCGCTCGTGGGATGAAGCAGGAGCCTGGCAGAGACTCAACAGCATTTCTCAAAGTTTGGGATAAGTCATGAATCTCTCCCTGCTTCGGAAAACCTCCGGAGCTTATTTTTTTTCCTGCTTGCAAGTGAAGGACAGCATCTTCCTTGCATCTCCTTTAAACCTATTTTAGGAGTCAGAGCACTTGATGTGGTTGAATATCCTGGCATTTCCTTTTAATTTAGTGTCTGAAATGATCATGGGGACCATCGGGAGCAGCCAGGACCAGTAATTACGACTGATGCGCCGTTTATAGAAACAGAGAAAGTTTACAATGAAAAAGCGCGGCTAAAAATAGCGCAGGGCAGGCAGCCCCATCGCCCCATCTCTGGGAAGAGTGCGGGACCACGCAGGGGCTGGGAGAGAGTGGGGCTCAGCCCAGCCAGAGCTGGACATCCCCTGCCAGGGCTTCCATGGCCCCACAGCCATTTATATACTTTTTTTTTTTTTAAATTTTTTTTTTTTGGGGGTGGTGGGAGCACACGGCATAGTTGTGGCATTCAGTTTTGGGGAAAGACGCAGCAGCTCTTCGGGGCGAGATGGAGAATGCCAAAGGAGGGGGCAAGGAGAGCGCAGAGCTTGGGTTGGGTTTTTTTAGTGCGTCTCATCCGCAATCCGGATAATCCACCCACAGCTAATTGAGGGTTGGCGGTGCGGCTGACTCAACCCACCTCGAATCAATAACAGGTTCCCAGGCGCGCCGAGGTCCCGGCTGGCCATCGGTTGGGGGGGGGGGGGGGGGGCTCCGGGGCATCCGCACGCACAAAAAACGTTTTAGCACCCGCTTTTCTGCCTGGGCAAAGGGCGCCGGGTGCTGTCGGGATGCGACACGCGCTTGCCCCGCTGCCAGGTTGTAATTTTGCAGTCATTGATAATTTGGCCAGAAAATAATATTAAAGTGATATTAAACATCCCCCCCAACCTGCTGTTTGCTGTTTGCCAAACGCCGGTCTCATCCCCATCGCCCTCCTCCGCGGCACTGACTTCGTGGGCACAGGAGGGGATGCTTCGCCCTTGGTCCTGCCCTTCCAAGAGGGGTTTCACCCTTCGGCTCCACAAAATGGGAGAGAAAGCGGTGATTCCTCCCAGTGTCTCATCCCCAATACTAGGCAGCTTGCTATTAAGTCCTGCTCATTTGGTTCATCAAAGTACACGGCTAATTGTGGTCCCCTTCAGCATTTCTCATCCCTGGCCAGGGCTTCCCTCCCCACCAGCTCATCCCACCTCTGCCTTCATCCCCGCTCTCCTCCGTCACCTCCGCAGTGTGCGGATGTGAAAATTTCATAACAAAGCGCTGCTTTAGCAAAGGTTTTCACCCTTCTCTGGGGCCAAAAATCACCCCGGGGGCTTTTGCTGTGTCGTTTGGTCCCTGTGACCTCCGTGGTTCTGCCACAAAAGTCCCTCTGCCCGTCCCTGCACCAACGTCCGCCCGAGTGATACTGCAGCATCGCTTTGCCAAAGACACTCGGCAAACTTCACGGTGGTTTCTGAGCCGGTATTTAATCCAGTTGGGTCTCGCCTGATGCAAAGGGGTGACCCATGAAATACCCGGGTGAGAGGCTGAGAGAGTCGGGGGGGTTCAGCCTGGAGAAGGGAAAGCTCCGGGGAGACCTTAGAGCCCCTTCCAGTGCCTAAAGGGGCTCCAGGAGAGCTGGGGAGGGAGTTTTTACAGGGGCATGGAGTGATGGGATGAGGGGGAATGGCTTCAGACTGGAAGAGGGGAGATTTAGATGAGATATGAGGAAGAAATGTTTCCCTGTGCGGGTGGTGATCCCCGGGGGCAGGTTGCCCCGAGAAGCTGTGCCTGCCCCCGCCCTGGAGGTGCTCAGGGCCAGGTTGGCCGGGGCTTGGAGCAACCTGGGCTGGGGGGAGGTGGCCCTGCCCAGGGCAGGGGGTGGAACGGGATGAGCTTTGAGGTCCCTTCCAAACTAAACCATTCTATGATTCTATGAAAATACCTGAGGGGACACCACTTTGTACCTGAGTGTCCTCTGGACCGCATGCAGGACCTCCTGCTGGGGGTTTATCAGTGGGAGGAAAAAGTAAAAAAGAGAAAAAGAAAGAGAAAAAAAAAGAGAAAAAGAGAAAAAAAAGAGAAAAAGGAAAAAAGAGAGAAAAAGAGAAAAAGGGAAAAAGAGGAAAAAAAAGGGAAAAGGGAAAAAAAAAGGGAAAAAGGGAAAAAGGGAAAAAAAAGGGAAAAAGGAGGGGATTCTTCTGGTTGTGTTCTGGAAATGAAAAAGTGGAAAAGGGCCGAGGAGCCCCCCGAGGGGCTGCAGCGGGGTCGGGGGGTCGGTGTCCATCCCCCCGAGGGGGTGCGCGGGCCGGATCCGGTTCCCCGCAGCATCCTCCCGCCCGCAGCATCCTCCCGCCCGCAGCTGGCCGCCGGCCGGGCAGCAGGAAGCACTCACCGCATCCGCCCCTGCTCGCCTAGCCCCGGGCTTTTTTTATAACATAACTTGTGGTGAGCCCAGTAGCTGGAGGGAATGTGGGTTGGTTGTTTTTTTTTTATTAAAAATAAAAAAAATAAAAAAAAACCCAACCCATGGATGCATAAATTGAAATCTCAGTGTTCGGGGCAGGAGAGATGCTCCACGCTGCTCCCCCTGTAGAAACGGGGTGGGCAACTTTACGGTGTATTTAATTTTGAATGTTCTTTCCTCCCTCGGCATCGGTTAAAAATTGCGTTTAAAAACACGCGGTTGCATTTCATGAATTATTTGTTTTGCTTTTAAAAGTAAGCGCTGGGTCAGATTCGTTACCTTGCTTTTGTGCCTGAAGCGGGAGGAGCTTTAATCACTTTAGTTATATTCAGTCATGGCAGCCGGGAATATTTTTAAAAAACAATTTGAAGAAAATAATTACATATTAGAGAAACTGTGTGGGGCTGCATTACCGTAAAGAAAGATGGTGGTTTTTTTTTCTTTATGGACTTAATAAAAATCTTAATAAAATTAAGATTTCTCTTAATAAATCTTAATTTTATCTTAATAAAACTTAATAAAAATCACCAGATTTTTCCGTTCCCAGCATGCACTAGATGGCTGCAGAAAGTAGGTATTTTCAGTAAAAAGCGAGGTTTTATTTTCACAGAGCGGTGACCTGACAATCCCTCCCCCCCCTCCCCTCCTCGGTCTCCCGTAGGCTGAAAATCTTCCCATTTCAGCAGCCCAAAGCCTGTGGGGGAGAGGGGACCTGTGAGACCCGGCAAAGGCTGTCCAGATTTTGTCCCAGATCACCTGCAGCAAGAAAAGCTTCCAAAAAACCCCAATTCCTGCTCTCACCAGTCCCACCAACCCCCAAAATTGGGGGTTTGGGTGGGTTTTTCACCTTTTGGAGGAGCGCAAAGGGCTGCGACCCCCGAACTGCAGCACGAGGGGCAGCTTCTCTGTGCACCATCATAGCCCAAACCTTCATGCTTTATATTTTATTAATTCTTTTTAATTAATAATAGAGAAAGAGGGCTGGGAGGCCGGTGGGTTTGCAGCAGAATAAAGTCCTGAGGGGGACGGGGGGAGCTGCATCAAGTTCTCGGGAGAGGAGAGATGGGAATTTGCGGCAGCAGCAGCCCAGAGCTCAGCGGGGCGAGCGGCCCGGAGTCAGTGGGGTTTGTCCCCAAATTGGGGGCAAATTGGGTCGATGGGACTTGGCCGGGGGGCTGCAGGCTCTGAGCAGCCCATCGGGGTGGGGGGTGGCACGGCAAGGGCCACCGCAGGCCGGCACAGCCCTCCCTGACCCCTTTGCTCCACAGTCGAGCAGGACCGGGACATCTTCTCCCCAAAGCCCTACTGGAAGGAGTTCAGATTTGACCTGACCCAGGTGCCCACGGGCGAGTCGGTGACGGCCGCCGAGTTTCGCATCTACAAGGCACGGGGTGTCACCCGCCATGCCAACAACACCCTCCACGTCAGCATCTACGAGATCGCTGCTGAGCACTCCAACAGGTGACAGGGACAAGGGTGGGGGTGAGGATGGAGGCAGGGAGGAGGATGAGGATGGAGGCAGGAATGAAGATGGTGAGGATGGGGATGAGGATGGGAATTAAGATGGTGAGGATGGGGATGAAGATGGGGGGGATAAAGATGGTGGGGATAAAGATGGTGGAGATGGAGATGGTGGGGATAGAGATGGTGGGGATGGAGATGGTGGGGATGGAGATGGTGG
>NW_009647834.1:449505-450183 GCF_000708025.1 Charadrius vociferus
GGGGGTGAGCATCCACAGGGGGGGGTGCCCGTGGTTTTGGGTATAAATGGGAGTGGATGCCCATGGGTTGGAGTGCCCATGGTGGTGAGTATCCATAGGGGCGGATGCCCATGGGTTCAGGTCTCAATGAGGGTGGGTGCCCACGGGTTTGGGTGTCAATGAGGGTGGGTGTCTATGGGTTTAGGCACCCACGAGGGTGAGCATCCCTAGGGATGGGTGCCCATGGGTTTCGGCACCCATGAAGGTGAGTAGGTGTGGGTGCCCATGGGGTAAGCATCCCATGAGTTTTGAGTGTTCATGGATTTGGGTGCCTATGGATTTAATTGCCCACAAGGGTGAGCATCCCTAGGGATGGTTGCCCAGGCAGTTCCATGCCCACAAGGGTGAACATCTGTAGGGGGTTCATGAGGCGCCGATGAGGGTGAGCATCTGTAGGAGGGGGTGCCCACGAGGGTGAGCATCCCTAGGGATGGGTGCCCATGGGTTTAGGCGCCCATGAGAGTGAGAATCTATAGGGGTGGATGCCCATGGAGGGTGGGGACCCACGAGGGTGAGCATCCCTAGGGATGAATGCCCATGGATTTAGGTGCCCACGGATTTGGGTGCCCATGGGTTTAGTTGCCCACGAGGGTGAGCATCCCTAGGGATGGGTGCCCATGGAAGGTGGGTGCCCATGGG
>NW_009647834.1:450706-458436 GCF_000708025.1 Charadrius vociferus
GGGAAAGAGCACCGCCGCAGCCGGCTGTTCCCACGCTTTCCCACTGGGCAATGCCACACCCCAGCTTTTCGGTCAGGGCTGGGAGGATGCTTTTCCCAGCACAGCTACCAGGGTGCCACCATCATGTGCGGCACAGCCGGAGGCACCGGGAGCTGCTGTCCTAACCCTGGTGCACCAGGACCTGTACGGACACAGGCACTGGGCAGTCATTTCTGTGAATTATCACCCTTTGGGTACAATTACTCACCTGCTCGGGTTTTTTTCCCCCATTTCCACAGGGAGTCTGACCTGTTCCTGCTGGATGTCCAGGACCTGCGTGCCGGCACCGAGGGCTGGCTGGTGTTTGACGTCACGGCTGCCAGCAACCACTGGTTAGTGGATCGCAAATACAACCTGGGACTGCGACTCTACGTGGAGACGGATGACGGTAAGGCTGCCCAGCCTACCTGCAGTGTTTGGGGCCAAATCCGCAGGAATTGGAGCCTTCTCATCTCCCCTCTGGGTGCCATGATGGGCAGCGGGGGTGGGGGGTGGGGTAGGGCTGTTGTCTTGCTGCAATTTTAAATTTCCGGCTGTGGTGGAGAAGAGCAGATGCCAGAAGTCGGCAGAGCTGGGTTTGCAGGAGCTCTGATGGCAAAGCCTCCCAAAGGCATTAATGCTAATGGGGTTCCTGGTGTGGGCTGTAATAACCCCATTAGCGCTTAATGAACTCCTTACCTGGAGGGATCCTCCTGTACCTGGCGCAGCATTAACCCTCTTCTCACCAAGAAATCAAACCTGCTCCAAAGGTGCCATTTGCAGGGGGACATAAAGAGCATCTCCGCTCCCATGGGGGCAGAAATCACAGCTGTTAATGTCCCATCCATCCCCTTCCCTCCCAGCGCACCCGGCTCTCCTCCCCGGCGGCAAAGGGGAAATCGGTCTCACAGAATCACAGAATCACAGAATGGTCAGGGTTGGAAGGGACCTCTGGAGATCATCTAGTCCAGCCCCCCTGCCAGAGCAGGGTCACCTACAGTACGTTGCACAGGACAGCGTCCAGGCGGGTTTGGAATGTCTCCAGAGTGGGAGACTCCACCACCTCTCTGGGCAGCCTGTGCCACTGCTCCACTACCCTCAAAGTAAAGAAGTTCCTTCTCATGTTAAGATGGAACTTCTTATGTTCAAGTTTATGCCCATTACCCCTCGTCCTATCACTGGGCGCCACTGAAAAAAGACTGCTCCCATCCCCCTGGCATCCTCCCGTTAAGTATTTGTAAGTATTAATAAGATCCCCCCTCAATCTTCTTTGGTTTTAATCCTTGAATTGCTCTGTGTGACCATCGCGTGGTGGTGACCATGCAGGATGAAGCCTCTGTGAGCTGCCCATCACGAGGGGGGCAACAGCAGAACGGGAGCCACTCGGTATGGCAAAGCCACAGCTCTCAGCTGAGATCCACCTGGAGTCCAGCTCTGGACCTCCAACATAGGAAAGACATGGACATGGAGGAGCGGGGCCAGAGGAGGCCCCGGAGATGCTGGGAGGGCTGGAGCCCCTCTGCTGGGAGGACAGGCTGGGAGAGTTGGGGGGGTTCAGCCTGGAGAAGAGAAGGCGAAAAAGGGGAGACCTCAGAGCCCCTTCCAGTGCCTAAAGGGGCTCCAGGAGAGCTGCGGAGGGACTTTTTCCAAGGGCATGGAGTGATGGGACGAGGGGGAATGGCTTCAGACTGGAAGAGGGAAGATTTAGATGAGATATCAGGAAGAAATGTTTCCCTGTGCGGGTGGTGAGCCCCTGGGGCAGGTTGCCCCGAGAAGCTGTGGCTGCCCCATCCCTGGAGGTGCTCAAGGCCAGGTTGGACGGGGCTTGGAGCAACCTGGGCTGGTGGGAGGTGGCCCTGCCCAGGGCAGGGGGTGGAACGGGATGGTCTTCAAGGTCCCTTCCAACCCAAACCATTCTATGATTCTGTGAAATTTCCTGTATTTTTTTCTCCTTGCTTTAACTGAATGAGTTCATTCTGAGAGCAATCCAACACATGGTCCCATCCCCACAGGGCACAGCGTCGACCCAGGCTCAGCGGGGCTGCTGGGGCGCCGGGGACCCCGCTCCAAGCAGCCCTTCATGGTGACATTTTTCCGGGCGAGCCCCAGCCCCGCACGCGTTACACGGGCGGCCAAGTCCCCGAGGAGGCGGCAGCCCAAGAAGACGAATGACCTCCCGCATCCCAACAAGCTGCCGGGAATTTTTGGTAAGAGCTTTGCGGGGCGAGAAGCGGTCCCTACGGAAAAGACCGGGCTCTGCCGCTGCCATGATCAGGGGACCTACTGGTAGTACCTTCTCTTGCAAGGAATCCCAATTTTGGCCCAGAAACGCATCCCCCAGGGGAAGCGGAGCTGAGACCGCTGGGTTTTTAGGGTTGGGGTCAGTTGCAGTTTGGGAGGTGCAGTGGGTCTGGAGTGGGGGTGCCCTCGAGGTGATGGGGTTTCGTGGGGATTTCAGGATACCTGAATATTGGACTTTTTGCATCCTTGCCCTTGGCTTTGAAGCCACCCTAGGAGGGCATCACCCAGCAGGGTGTCACAGCCCCGGGAGGGTGTCACAGCCCCAGGAGGGTGTCACGGCCCCTGGAAGCTGCTCATGCAGGAGGAGAGAGAGAAGCCCCAGCTCTCCATATCCCATTTATCTTGGGAAACGCTCAAAGCCAACTCCACCTGGGATTTAGCCCTTCCCAGATGGAATCCCCTCCTCCCAACATTGGAACAATGAATTTCAGGCCAGTTTGAACCTTCTTACCCCTTTGTGAAACCACAGCCGTCGTTCTCCTGGCCTAACCCCAACCATGCGGGCTGTTCAATCCCACCCTTGAAGGGGCTGGTGGTGGTGGGAGGGGTGGTCGGGATGCCGTCACCGCGGGACTGACCCTACCTGTCCCCTTCTCCCGCAGACGACGTCCACGCCGCAGATGGGCGGCAGGTCTGCCGGCGCCACGAGCTCTACGTCAGCTTTCAGGACCTCGGCTGGCTGGTACTTGTCTACTGGGAGAAATAAATGCACAAAAAACCCCATCGTCCCCTCTCGGGCTCCCTCCCAGCCCCTTTTCTCCTGCCCGTGAAGCGGTGTGTGAGCAGTGCGGGGCAGCCGGGAGCTACCGCAGCCCCATCCCGGGAGCCGGGAAGGCAAACATGAACTGCCACAACCCCAAACCCCACCGGTGACCCCGAGCAACTCATGGCTCAGGCCAAAAAAATCCAAATAAAGCCTTGCTGCTGGCACAGCTGCCCGGGGAGGAGCCGGCGGGGTTGTTTTTGCAGGTGGGGAATGGATGAAGGGGTGCAGAAAGGGGGAAACCAACGGTGTAAACCCTTTCTTTTTTTTTCCTTTTCGCAGGACTGGGTGATCGCCCCGCAGGGGTACTCAGCCTACTACTGCGAGGGGGAGTGCGCCTTCCCCCTGGACTCCTGCATGAACGCCACCAACCACGCCATCCTGCAGTCCCTGGTCAGTGCAACCCACAGCGGCAGCACCGGGAGGGGGACACTGGTGGTCCCGGGGGAGCGGTCGGAGCCCAGAGGGTCCCGATGGAGTGGAGTGTTTAGGTCGGAGGGTGCAGTTTAGGTCCACCTCCCAGCAAAGCATCGGTGGGTGTGTGCACATCTGGATGGGGGCTCCCCTGCCAGCCAGTGGGGAAGGGCATCATGGCACCCACGCACATCTGGATGGGGGCTCCCCTGCCAGCCAGTGGGGAAGGGCATCATGGCACCCACGCACATCTGGATGGGGGCTCCCCTGCCAGCCAGTGGGGAAGGGCATCATGGCACCCACGCACATCTGGATGGGGGCTCCCCTGCCAGCCAGTGGGGAAGGGCATCATGGCACCCATGCACATCTGGATGGGGCTCCCCTGCCAGCCAGTGGGGAAGGGCTTCATGTCACCTGAGCATCCTCCTCGCCAGCCCTGCATTTGGTCCGAGGCCCCACAAAGCGCCGCCGGGGCTCAGCGCCCAAACGTTGGGCTCAGCATATTCCAAGCAGGAAGGCTTTAATGTCCCTTCTCTATTTTTTTTTTTTTTTTCCCCAAACCCACCCCGCATCCCAGCCGGTGCTTTAATTTCTGGAATTTCCTGCCCTGTGAGTGTTTGATTTCCCAATGGCAGAGTCACACCGGCTCCGGTGTACGCGGTTAATTACAGGGAGCGCCGAGTCCTCGGCCGAGCCTTTGAAGGTGTCGCCTGGCGGGGTTTAATTTTTGCATTAACGAAGCTGCCAGAGGCCCCTGTCCGGGGCTGGGCACGATCCTGGCAGTGGCGGGGAGGGGTCCCCTTCCCCCCTACACCCACCCATCACCCCTAAACCCAACGCTTTTCCCGAAACGGAGCCCTTTCGGGCAGGATGTGAATCACCTGGCGCCCGGATCCGTCCCTTCTGGGAAGAGCCGGGGCAAACGCGGCCGGGGAGCCGTGCCAGCCCTGGCCGGTGCTGCAAATAGCAGGGTTTGACAGCAAAAACACCGGACTTCCGAACTGGGAGAGCCGGGCTGCCCCTGCAATAAATTAATCGCACATGTCGGATAAAGCCGGCGAGGGCTGCGTGCGTCCGGCAGCCTGTGAGCCGCCCGGGTTACGCTGTACGGGGAATTACTGGGATAACGCGTGTCCCGAGCAGGGGTTGAACGCGCCGAAGGAGAGTCGCGTTGAGAAAGGTGTTGTGTACTTAAGGCTTTAGTGCAATATGTTAAATTTGGGGCGGCGCTGAAGCCCTGAAGGAGAAGATTGCAACAGCATCCAGCACCCCCCGCCCACGCCAGCGGGAGACCCGCGCTGCCCTCATTTGTTTTTTTTTAGCTATTTGCCTATTTACGGCGAGAAAAGAGCCCAGAAATCCCAAATTAATGAAGGGGCTGCCCGGCCCGCGCAGTGCCACCCCGATCCAATATAAACTGCAGCAAGGACTGCCCAGAGTTTAGAATAAATATTTTTGCAAAAAGCTGGAAATAATCTCGCCATTCACCCAGGCTTTTTGCATTTAGGAGCTGCTTTGATGCTTTTAGTTCTGCCCGGAGCCACGTTCGCCGGTGCTCACGGGCTCCATCCATCCATCCATCCATCCATCCCCCCAGGTCCACCTGATGAAGCCCGAGGCCGTGCCCAAGGCGTGCTGCGCCCCCACGAAGCTCAGCGCCACCTCCGTCCTCTACTACGACAGCAACAACAATGTCATCCTCAAGAAGCACCGCAACATGGTGGTGAAATCCTGCGGCTGCCACTGACCGATCGGTCCCATCCCCAGCCCCATTCCCATCCCCGAATGTCCCACCCCCACCGGGGAAACGTGACGCTGGGTTTCTGCTGCGTGTGCCGAAGAGGAGTTTCACGGGCTGCACCATAGCAAAGCCCGTTAATAATAATAATAAATAATAAAAATAAATCCCTCCCACCCCTTCCTAGAAGTGGATGTAAATAATATAAAACTTTTATTCTCTTACTACACTTCATGAGACACAGTTATAGCTATACATACATATATATATATAGGAAAGAGAGGATTTGGGGCCGGTTCCGTGTCTGTTTTGTTGGGGCTGATGTGTTTTCCCCCGGCGCACAGGCTGCTGCAGTCTCTGGTGTTGGCAGAGGCAGTTTGGGCTGAAGGGTAATAAGGACACGGGAGGCGGCAGCTGAGTTGCTCTGGGATTGAGAGCCTTTTTTAGCCGTGTATGTCTAACTAACCCACCTCTACCCAGTGCTTTTAATTCCCTTAATGAAAACACCATCAGCCGATTAAGTAGCTGGCTGACTAACCCGTTCCTGTTTACTTAAAGTTCACGAAACTCAGCCAGTCGGAAAAAAAAAATAAAATTAAAATATCCATATTGAGCTATGGCACTGTTATAAAATAAATGCCGAGTTTGGAAAGTAAACACGTAGTTTCTCTTGCTGTTTGTTTTTTAATAAATGTCACGGCACAGCAGCGCTCTGTTGGGCAGACGGGATTTCGCAACGAAATAAAAAATATATATATATATACTTGGGATCGGCTAAAATTGTACCTATTTGCTTGAAAACGAGCCAGGCCAAAGTGTCGCGATGTGAGTTTTAGGTCAGGCGGTGCCTCCCCGGGCGGGAGAGCGGCTGCGCTCACCGGTGGATGCTTCCCGGGGGCTCACAACGGGGCCGTGACCGCACCGGCCCCGGGCAGCTGCCCTGTGCTGTTTGCACAATTAAGTTATTTATTTGCTATGATTTTAAAAGGAAAGGGCCTGGCCTGTTTCTCAGCTCGGGTACCCGGGGAACCTTGCGTCACTAAACAAATAACGAACCTGGCCTAGCCAAACGCGAAGGAAAAAAAAAAAAAAAATAATAATAAACCCACCAAAGAAAGATCTGCTCCCCGCCGATGCCTGGCTTACCGGGAAAAGGTCTCACTTCTTTGGAAAGATTTTGATCTGCCAACTAATTCCACGTGAAATCCAGCTCAGGATGTGACCGTGGCCCCGTGCGCCGTGGTGCCTTCCGCAGAAAGCCCAGGATTTCCATCGACTCCCCCTTCGAGCGAGCGCTCTCCCTGCTGTCTGCAAGGAATGCCTCCACAAATTTGAGATTTAACCAACCAAAAGGAGGGAGCGAGAAAGGGAACCGCTGGGCCGGTTTGTCTGTTTGTCAGGTGTCACGTCCGAGCGCCCGTATCCCACCTTGTCCCAGTCGTAGGGCAACGCACAACCCCCAAACAGGGTGGAAAAACCAGCAAGCGACTAAGAGCGACCCAGTGTTTATTGTGGAAAAGCAACACCTCTGACCTGTGAGCAGCTGGGCTGGCGAAACCAAAAAATCCCCCATTTCAGAAGCCCCAGAAAACACCCCCTGAACCCCAACCCCACACACCCGACCCTCCTCTCTGCCCCGGCAGCACCATCCTTCCTCCAGCGCCCGCCCAAGCTCAACGCCACGCGTCCCTTCCTCCCCCCGAACACACGCTCCCAGATGTACCCAGCGCCGTAATTTCACAGGAAACCTCACATCAATCACTTTCCGACGATGTGGTTACCTTCACGCTGCACAGCCAGAGCGACTGACCCACTGATGGAAACCATAAATGTACGTGACCATCCTGCTCTGCAAGCCAGAGGTTGGAAATTAAACCCCTTCCTACAGCCTCATCGCTTTTTGGGTTGGTTTTTTTTTTTGTTTTTTTTTTAATTTTCCCCCTTCATTCTTCTGTCACCCAAAGGGCTTCTTCATTTCCTGGCGCTTCTTGTCCAGACCTCGTTCTCCCACTTACACATCCCTCTGGGATGCAGACGGAGGTGGCCCAGGCTGGCTTCCCAGCTGGCCGGCCGCCAGCCAGGGACCGGCCTCCCTCTGCTGATGGGAAAGGACACTACAGAGCCGGCAACGGGCCAAAACCACCTCCACCAGATCCCGCTGCTGGAAAAGCACCGGGAGATTCGGCTCTGCTCTTCTTACCCCGGCACGGGTACCTTCCCCTGGCCCCAGGCACCGAATTTGGGAAGATAAGGGCAAGGTCACAAAACCCCACATCTTTGTTCAAAAGCAAAGACCATCCTCACACGGTGAGAATTCAACAACCCTCAGTATTTTTAAAACTAGGTTTTATTTTTATCAAATATAAAGTCTTTCCTTGAACGCAGCAGCAGGAGGAGCCCGGCCCCGCTCGGGGCAGCGCAGGACGGCGCAGGCTGAGAAGTCCTTTATCCTCGGGTGGGTCGGAGCATCGCAGCGCCGTCCCCGGGCACGTTCAC
>NW_009647834.1:458474-461837 GCF_000708025.1 Charadrius vociferus
CCCGGCCAGGCTCACCCCATCCCACCCCCTGCCAGAGCCGAGCTCACGGGCACTCCCCGCAGTCCGAAATAATCACTTTCTGCTTCGGTTTCCCGTCTTTGGTGCCCTGAGCCTTTGAGAAGAGAGCAGCAAGAATTAAAAGCATAAAATCTAAGGGTGGGAAGGAGGGCAGGAGGTGGGCTCTGCCCCCACCACCGGTGCCTACCTCGATCTGCCGCACCACGTCCATGCCCTCCGTCACCTCGCCGAACACCACGTGCTTCCCGTCCAGCCAGTCTGTTTTGTCGCAGGTGATGAAGAACTGGGAGCCGTTGGTGTTCGGGCCGGAGTTCGCCATCGATAACAGCCCTGTGATCAAAAAGCGTTGCGTTACGGCTGGGGAAGGATGGAGGAGCTCCAGCACATGAGCTGCTACCTCAACCCAAACCCATTTCTGTGCTGTGCAAAATGCCGCCCGTTTTAGGTGAGCCTCTGAAAATTAAACTTCACAGAAACTGGTGGAAAGCAACTACACTGACAGAGAAACGCTCGCAAGCATGAAAGATGGAACGCGGTGGAGGTTGCTCATCTATTTTTAGTTGCAGTAATAGAAAAGCTGTTTGTACGGTGAGAAGCCCGCTTGCTTGTTGCTGCTTTTCATCGTCACACTGTGACTTTCCTCCTTTAAAATCAAACAGGAAAGCAGCTTTGAAACGCTTTCTCCATTCCGTAATACTGGAAATTAACAGCGCGCGGATGGAGAGAGAACGATGCATTTCTGCTCGCTGAATACCGGTGATACGCAATAGTCTGACCACGGAAGATTACACCACAGCAGAAGCATTTGGCCAACAGAGATTATAGTTCATGGCTGCTAATAGCACCACGGTCAAAATAGACCGAGCGTGGCCCCTAGATGACGCTGAGCCATTTTGCTCTCCAGCCCCTGCCCGAGGAGATGGCTCTACCTGGTCCTGTGTGTTTGAGAATGAAGTTTTCATCGTCAAACTTCTTCCCGTAGATGGATTTGCCTCCGGTGCCGTTGTGGTTGGTGAAGTCGCCGGCCTGGCACATGAATTGGGGGATGATGCGGTGGAAGCTGCTCCCTTTGAAGCCGAAGCCTTTCTCGTGGGTGCAGAGGCAGCGGAAATTCTCTGTTCGGGGGTAAGGGGAAGAGAAGTGAGAGCTGCGCCGCAGCTGGAAGCCACCACGCTGCGGGGAAGAGATCTCCTCACCTACGGTCATGGGCACCACATCCGAGCGCAGGAGGATCTGCAGCCGACCCGCAGGTTTGTTTCCGATCTTGATGTCCATGTAAACCTGAGGGTTGACCCGGGATTTCTTGGCGGGAGGCTCGCCCTGGGCAGGGAAAGAAAAAAAAAAAAAGCAAGTTGAGATGACGTTCCTCTGCTCTGCCTCCAGACGTGGTTGGCCTGATGCCCTCAGCCTTCGGGACAGCAGGGATACGGACGGCTCCGGTTGTTTCTCCTACCTCCTGCGCCTCTGGTTTGGGGGCCTCGGCTCCTGCCTCCTCTGTGTTCTCCTCCAGAGTCTTCCCTGAAAACTTCTTCAGCCAGTCATCGTCCGACCAGACTGTGATGGCAAAAGGAAGGGTCAGAGCACAGGAACCGAACCAAAGGGCCACACGTGAGCACACATGCGGCTGCACGGGCCAGGGCGCAGCACGGCGCTGGCAGCAGGATGGCACCCAAAACATGAGAGCAGCGTGCCCCCAAGGGACACGGCGTGCGGGGAAATAAGGGACAAAGTCATCTCTTTGGCCTCCCAGAGGTGCCACACATCACTGGGCAGGGCAAAGCTCACAGCCCCTTCGCTGCACCTGCCCCCACGCAGGGCAATTGCTCAGCATGGCCTCGGCCCCATCTGCTCTTACAGATGTGGCCAGATGTGTGGGTAATTTTGCCGGGCATGTGTGTGGCTGTGCGTGCTGTGCCCTCTGTCAGAGGGCATGAAGGCAATTAGAAGTACAGCCAAGAGTGTCTCCAAGCAAGACCTTGGGGAGTATTTTTATTTGGCCACTAACTTCTTTGGCCACTAACTTCTTTGGCCACTAGGTTGCCACTCGGATCCCCAAGATCCCAAATGGGAGGCAGAGCAGAGGTCTCTTCCTTGGGGTCCGGGAAAGCCGAAGGGCTGACGCACGAAGCTCTGAACACCCACAGGGATGCTCTCCCCCCTCCCAGGCACCAACTCACCCGGCCTGGACGATCCTTCTTTAATTCGCATTGGTTTGGCCAAGTTCACACGGATTGTCCTGCCGAAGAGCTCGGACTCGTTCTGCAGAGGGCAAAAGCACAACAAAGCCCACCAAAAGGTGAAACATCACCGTGCCCCCCCGAAACCCCCGCGGAGGTCAGAGGAAAACAGAGCTTGCTTTCTCTACGTGGCCCACGCCACACAGCGCCTCGCTCCGTGCTACTGGGAAGACGGCAAAGCCCCGCGTCTCCGCAGGCGAGTGGGAACTGGGTCCGTACCATGTTATCAATGGCTGCCGCCGCATCCTGCCAAAAAAGCAAGAGAAAATCATTATTATAATATTATCTCTCTCTGCCTTTAAAAGCAGGGCTCAGCCTGCGCGTGCCCCAGCATTTTGTCGCCAAAGAGATCGCCAAAGGACCGTTTTCCTAAACCTCATCTACCCCAGGGCTGTAAAAAATGATGTTTCTTGCAAGAGCGGCATCCAAACCAGTACCTGGGTTTGTCTTCCCACAACCAATCCCGTAAACTCATTTTATGTACGATGCTTTACCGCTTATGGAAAATATCTGGGAGGAGAGACCTCATGTATGAAGCCCAGGGCAGGTTATATGACAGCAAATACACGACAGTCTGTGCTGCCCACAAAGCCAAGAAACCCCCCGCTGCTGCTGAGCCCCAGGGCCAGCAAGGGGGCAGTTTGGGCCAGCAAGGGGGCAGTTTGGGCCAGCAAGGGGGCAGTTTGGGCCAGCAAGGGGGCAGTTTGGGCCAGCAAGGGGGCAGTTTGGGCCAGCAAGGGGGCAGTTTGGGCCAGCAGGAAAATGGGAAAAAGCAGGAACTTGGAAAGGCAGAACTGGAGAGTGACCCGAGGCTGTGGCAGGTAACCCCCCGCCTGCTTCCACAGCGGAGTCCAGCGGAGGCTACGGAGATGCTGAGGGGACTGGACCATCTCTGTGCCGAGGAGAGGCCGAGAGCCCCGGGGCTGTTCAGCCTGGGGAGGAGAAGGCTGAGAGGGGATCTCAGCAGTGCTGATCCAGATCTAAAGGGCGGGTGGCAAGAGGATGGGGCCCGACTCTTTCCAGTGGTGCCCGGCGACAGGACGGGGGGCAACGGGCACAAACTGGGACACGGGAAGTTCCATCTCAACATGAGGAGGAACTTCTTTAC
>NW_009647834.1:462321-473427 GCF_000708025.1 Charadrius vociferus
GGGGACACGGCGCCGGCGTAGTTACGGATTTGCGCTGCTTTCGGTCGCGTTAAGAAAGCGGTTGTAGAGCGAGAGGCTGTACTGACCCGTAGAAGTCGTTAAGATAAGGGGAACTAACCATTAATTATAATTAAACAAAGGTGTTTTGAACCATATTGGCATTTCGAGTGTGGCTTTGCGGAGCCGTTCCCGCAGAAATGCTATAAATCTGTCCCTCTGCTCCGTGCGCACATTAGGGTAAAGGACGCCGCTTTGGGCCAAGAGGGATTTGGGCTCGTTTTCCAGGGAAAAGGGGCAAAGCGGTACTCACACCCCCGGAGCGCAGGAGCCCTTTCCTGGGACCCACCGTCCAGCGGCTCCTCGGGTTTGCCGAGCACAAGCGGAGCCACAGTTCCACCACGGAGTTGGTGCGTTGTTACAGTTTGAAGAACACAACAATTTATTGTTATTTCAGCAATTATTCTATCACCCGATGACCCCTCCCCATGCGGGAAGTGGAATCAGGAAAAAACAAGGAAACCCAAAGGTTGAAATACGAACAGACTTAATAGACTCAGACAAAAAAAACCCCAACATTAATAGCACTAAAGAACCAACATTGATCCTGATACCAATACAGCCTACGCAAGGGTTATACTCAGCCCCTTCTCTCCCGAGGAAGCTGTGCGCTCCCAGCAGGGGACAGCACTTGTGGGACACTGCGAGCGCTGCAGATTCGGGAGGAAGGGAAGGGCTCAGGGCTCCGGCACCAGGGTGAGAATTTCTCAGGATGACAGCCATCATAGAACACGAGGAAACTCCTCAAACTTTCTAATTTGTATTGACTGTGACATTCGTGGTATGAACTAACCCTGTTGGCCAGCTTGGGTCGAGCTCCCAGGTCTCGCTCTTCCTCATCCCTCCACCCAGCGAGCTCGAAGATACTGAGACCTTGAAACCCACACACCACAGCTGGCTATAAAGTTCAGCCTTTTCATAAATTTAGACACTAGAAAGTCTTCTAAAAATGCACTTTTCCCAAGCATTAGAAGGGACCTAACTGAAAAGTAAAATTAAAAAAAAAAAAAAAGTAAAACACACTGAAAGAAATGAATCACTCAAACAAGGACACTCGTTTACCTCCAGCGCAAACAAGGTGTCTCAGCTCGCCACCTTCCTGCCGCAGAAGGAGCTGTAGCATCAAAGCCGACTGCTTGCTTTCAGAATTACTGCGTGCCTTACTTGGATACAAAGTGTTATCCCAAAGGATCACCCAAAATAGTTTACAAGTCGTTACACGCACCTCTCTTTAGAGTATAAAATACCAGTTGTCCTCTAATGACAGAACCATTGAAGAAAACATCCAGCTGAAAACATAGAAATCGCAGAATGGTTTGGGTTAGAAGGGACCTCAAAGCTCATCCCGTTCCACCCCCTGCCCTGGGCAGGGACACATCCCACCAGCCCAGGTTGCTCCAAGCCCCGTCCAACCTGGCCTTGAACACCTCCAGGGATGGGGCAGCCACAGCTTCTCGGGGCAACCTGCCCCAGGGGATCACCACCCATATATGCAATACATGCAAAGAACAGCAAAGCTGCTCTCCTGCAGAGGATGCCAAGGGAGCCAAACCCCCTCAACACTTCTCTTGAAAAATGTCTCCCAAACCCTTCCATTAGATCCCCACTTACAGTCATCTCCCATTCTGACACTAACCAAACCCAACGTGATCAGCCTGTGGCATAATTTTAACACAGCCGCTTCAAAACAGCACTTGTCCAGAGTTAACAAGCAGAATAACTCAATTAAATCACAATTTTAATGGATCGGTCATATGACAACTGCCTGCCAGATTAGTTTCACTAAGCCACATCACACTTATCAAATCTAGAGGGAAAAAATGACAAACAGTGAAAGTTTTTATTCCTTTATTGATAAATGCTTTCCAGACTTTCCAAACTGGATTGTTCAGTTAAAACCAAAACCACAAAATACTTTCAACCTAAAATCCTCAATGTCCTGCGCAGAAGACACAAAGGGTAGTAGCTCTGTACTGACCACAAAGGAAAAGCTTGCAAGCCCAGTTTGGGTTTTGGAAATCTAGAGCTTCAGAGTTGGCTTTTTAAATAAGATCTTAAAGATTAATTTACAAAATGCGATATAACTATGTGATATGATGCATGGCGTTGAGATCTGCAGGACAGTGAAGAATCTTCAAACATCTTGAGCTGATGTCCGTGAAGGGGCTATTTGGCTTCTTTGCATCCTAGAAGAGGAGAGGAAGATGAGTTACCTACACACAGCACTCCTCGCTCCGGGCTAGTGAGCTTCCCGGCATTACAAACCGTAGGGACTCCAATATAATTTGCAAGGTACAGAGAAGTTGTTAACAGCTGTGGATAATACCCATTTCTGATCATCTGACAAGAAACTCAAACTCTTTAGCAGAGAAGCCAGTGACTGGAGCCACTGAGAAATACATGGATGACAACAGAAGAACCTCTTCATCATGCTTCACTGTTTTGAGTTGTGACATCTGACCACAACATCTTCACAAAAGTACTGAAGATGGGAATTCCAGACAACCCACAGAAAAATGGATCAACAAAAGCAAGAAGTGACATTCCAAGAACCAAAAACCTTATTCAGAAGTTAAACAAGAGCCAGCTCCAAATACAGGAGGCAGCATTTGCTTGGACAGACCTATGCACCAAAATTACATTCCTGACAGCAGCACTTTACTATACACTGTAGGCAGGTGAGCAGGATCAGGGATGGGCATTAACAGCCTATTTAGCCTCAAAGTCACTAGAACATCTTGTGTGTGTCCCCCATTTTATTTCCCAGATTCGCAGTTTCACAAGACTCCTCTCAGTACATTATTCCTGCCTTGACATGTCAGCTGCGAGGAACACTTCAGGGCCTTACACAACATTTTTCTGACGCTTCATTGAAGTGAGATTTCTGAAGAATGTTGCTAAAGCTTCTACAACAAGGAGTCTGTTGGAGAAAACTCCATTAGGATTGGTGCGTTTGTTTTGTTTTTTAAAGAGTGGACTAAAATCAGTCAAGTGCTGCACCCAGACCTGCACAGACCTTCAAGGCTGGCTGCCTTCACTAACAACCATCCTACCTTTGCTGATTCTGGGAGCTTTTAACTGAAGCTAAGGGCCGAGACACTCACCAGTCTTCCTGGGTTTAAGAGGTAGCAGCAACCACGCCCACCTTCTGGGCAGCTTCTTTCTTGGCTTGGTGAGCCTGCAACACTGCAACGGCCTCCTCCACCTCAGGGAGACAAGTTACCCAGTGAGACCTGCTCTCTTGACCAAACCCTGACACAATCCAGTCCCTCTAAAGGAACAGACCAGTTTACCTTTGACCGGAGGGACTCTGGAGACTCTAGCATGTGCAGCAGCTCCGAGTTGTCAATCTCTAGCAGCATTCCTGTGATCTTCCCCGCAAGGCTGGGGTGCATAGCTTGAATGAGAGGGAACAAACGTTCTCCTGAGAGGGGAAAATTAAAAAAAAAAAAAGTTCAGACAGCTGAATTTCAATTAAAAAGTCATCTTTGAAACCTGAGGGGATTTCCCAAGTAAAATGTAATCTGTAAGAACTGGAGTTTCACTTACCCAGCATCTGTTTCTGCTCCTGGGGAGGGGCAGCAGCCAGCATGGAGGCCGTCAGCGGTTCCTGTCCCTGTACGTGTACTGCAGGCTGAGGTGCCTATAGAAGGGCAGACACGAGGGTTCCGAAATACATACTAGGCTGATTGCTTCCTATTTAGAAACAAATTTATTTGTTTCTAAAAATTTATTCCCTCCTCCTAAAACACAACCTTTGCCAAGCCTACAGCAGACTTAAGTTTCAGAAAAGGACAGATAAGGTGCTCTCGGTTCACAAATGTGCTCCCTTCAAGTCCTCAACTCAAAACCCCCTAACGTCACACATAGGCACTGTAAATATCTTACAAAAACTGGATCAAACATTGTGAGACACATACCACAATTGAGAAAGAGCAACATCCATGCCTGCTTTTTTTTTTTTTTTTACAGCACAGAGATTTGTGGCAGAAGCAAACTGTTCTTTCAATGATACCCTAGTGAGGATCGGGCAAAGAGGTGACAGAATGAATGGCTGCAAAATGGGAAAGCAAAGAACCAAGAAAAATATCCTTCCAGCACATCTGGGTTAAAAAAAAAAAAAAGGGCTTGCAAGTACAAGACAGATAAACCAACTAGCTTGCCCCTGGCAAAGGTACAACTGCCAGGTTTTTAAATTCCAAATTATGATACCTGTCTGGGTTGTAAAAGCTTGAAGTTTCTGTAAAAACACCTGGGTTGCATGTAAAGCCTGTTGCACTGCGGTAACTGCAGGGACTTCAGAGCCCAGCCCCTTTGTTACCTGCAAAGGCTGTACAGCTGGGAGGGGGCTGCGGACACTCGAGGCGTATTTGTAAGGAGGAACCGCCCTAGGCGCAGGGGCAGCCACAGGCGGGCGAGGAGCTAAATTCTGCGCTGCGGTGCCAACGCCTGCAAAAAACAGAATTACAAACACCTGTAGCAACATGCAAGTAAGTTGGGATGTCTGATATTAACTGCTGAATTCAGACTATGCCCTGCACAGTAATACTTCTAGAAATTGGTGTCTCCAAAACACAGCTGGCTATTTTAGGAAGGGGCTATTCTCCCTAAACTAAACATGCATTCCACATCCTGCATTTAAGATATTTTCTAGTTATTCACTGGAATGAAATTAATTTGGATGCTGTAATCTGAAAACAAATATCCATAACCTATACAGCTTTTTTTTTGAGTGGTAAATGTTGCAGAGGTGTAGAGATGAGTTCCAAATCAGTGGAAAACAACCCATCTGGATTTCCACTGCTGTGCTGTAGCACCGACTGTCTCCAGACCTGCACTGCACAGCAAGGAATAGGAAAGATTCAGGTGCTGTCTCTGCCCCTTGCTCCGGGCGGCCTTTAGTTATCCATATCTGACAACCATCTTTGGAAGCAGAAGTCAAGTCTCAATAGCATCCTCCTCCCTCACAGACAAGGGGAAGAGCCTGGGAGGCAGACACCTTACCAACTCGCTGGGCAGCGGCAGGGAGGCCACGAGAGGCCGGAGCATTGCCGGCAGGGGCCAGATGGCGCAGTGCTGGCCGTGGTCCAGACTGGCGCATGGCATTTGGCATTCCCTGGAAGCCTAATGGAAGAAATGAGGGGAAATCCTCAAAACAGAACTGACTGGCAAGTCAGGACAGTCAGCTACAGGAAGCATGCATTGTTCTTGGTGGAAAGTATAGCCAAGAGGGTCATACAGCCAAAATATTGTCTCTAGCGTACTCACCTTGAGGTCTTCCTCCTTGCTGCCAGCGTGGGTTGGGTCTCATCTGCGTCATTTGATTGGGTGCATAGTAAGTGGGTCTGCTCTGAGCCTGAAGAAAGATAGACAAGCTCAGAGGCAACTTCTAAGTGAATAACAAACATTATTTACAACGTGTTTTGGCAGTTGTTGCCAGGACTCAACACTCAATTCACATTAAGAGAACAGGCAGCTGGGAAGTCACAGAATTAACTCCACTGACTGCACCCCTCATTAGGAGATATTTGCTTATAGGCATAAGAAAGGCTCAGTGAGATTACTGCAGCTGAACCATCAAAGCTCCAAGAGAGGTTAAAAAGCCACACCAGCTCAGCTCACCTGGGGCACAGCAGGCATGAAATATCCCCCAGCAGCAGGCTGGAACTGATTAATGATTGTGTTGGCAGGCAAGGCTCTCATCCCAGCGATGCGTTGCATGTACTGATTAGTTAGATGGGCCTTTCGCTCTTCTTTCCTTTGTGCAAGTGCAACATACAATGGCTTTGAGCCCACAATTCGCCCATTCATCTCTGTCACAGCTTTCGTAGCTTCCTCTGGAGAGGAAAAGCAGACAAAGCCAAACCCTTTGCTCCGTCCATCTTCCAGCATCACCTGCAGTGAAGATCAATTGCTAGTGGAGTACCATTACAAAAACTTAGCCTAAGAATCCATATTTAAATGTCAGCTTTCAGGCAGGTAGGACATAACTGTTGCAGAGGTGTAGAGACAGGTACTCACTGAATGAAGTCACCTGTCTGGATTTACTCTGCTTTTCTCTAAGCACCATGTGTCCCCAGGCCCACACTGAGCAGTAAGGAATGGGAAAGATTTGGTGCAGTCTCTAAACACACGTAGGGAAATGCCATTACATGCTTAACAGGAGTCACCTCAAACAAGCGTGTTTTGCCACTTCCTGTCTCCTCTTTTGATCAGGGAATGAAGCAAATTTTCAGTAAAATCCCACCAAGACCCAGAGAAATCTGTGTCTTTACTCGTCCCGATGTTCTCAGGACCACAATTACCGGGGGATAAGAACTGCCCTTCAATCCCGTGTCGGTAACAGTTCCTTCTTCAGGCTTTAAAATCCAAATACCCCCAAAACCCCACAGTACCTTGGCACTCGTTATTGACCCAAAAGGTGAGAACTCCTTCCTCAGTTTTTCATCATCTATAGTGTCATCTAGGTTTTTAATGTATAGGTTAACACCCTAGAAGGGAGAGAACAGCAAGACATTCATAACAAAGGAAATCTAAATGACTGTTTAGATCTAAATCCATCTGCCAGAGCTGTAATTTATCTGAAAACTCTTCATTTGGCATAATGTTCCTTTCGTATCGCCTTCAGCTTTGGGTGGTAAGTGTTGCAAAGGCGTAGAGACAAGTCCCACTGTGGTGAAAGGGAGCTTGTCTGGATTTCCTCTGCTTCCCTGTCGCATCATGAGTCCCCAGTCCAGCACTGTATCGCAAGAAGCAGGAAAGATGTGATCTCTGATATGACCCAGTTTTGCCATAAATTAGATAGATAACAGTATAGGGTTATGCTGCCTCTTTCCATCCTTCTTGGTATCCCCATTTTAAAAGGGTCTGCAGGACTCTCTTCTCACATCCTCCTAAACATTTCATTGCCAGGACTATGCCCTGAAACCCTCTTTGCCCCCAGATACCAGAGTCACCTTTACATTTTAACTCCCAGGATATCTCATAGGACAATGACCATGTCAATTCATTTTAAGTCTGCCAATAGACCAAAAATGGAGCTTAAGTTCAGAAAAGGAACAGACTATTCACCTGGTACCGGCTGAGTCTCTCTTGTTTTAGCTGTTCAAACTTCCGTTTCAGCTCTGCCTGGCGCTCGACCTTCTTCTGTGCTCGGCCTACAAATACCATTTTCCCATTGATATCCTTTCCATTCATTTCTTCTACTGCCTGGATAAAGGGTCCAAGAGGAAACTGTTAACTGCTGAAGCAAGACAGCACCTGATCCTGTTAAGAACAGGACCGTCCAAAGCTCACATTTTATCCCTGCCTGTCAGCCAATAAACCAAGGTTGCCACATTACCTTTGCACTGCTTCTGTGGAACAGGCTAATTAAAGACAAATTGAAGTTACTGGGGGAGACCGTACTGACAACACCACTGTAAGTGCTGGACTAACAGCAACTTGTGAATTTATCCCCACCCCTTCTTGCAATTAAGGTCAAATTTTAACAAGCATAGTGCTTAGAGAAGACCATTTCTAAACAGTGTTCTCACTCTAGACACCTTCCCCCTCCTGAAGCCCTGCATTGTAGCATTTCTTCAGCAATTAACATTCTTGGTTGTACCACTACATTCTGCGTGGATCTAGTAATCTGAAGAAACGCCAAGGTACCCTTGAATATCAAGCTAGCAAGGTGCAAAAGGTTTTTAAGTCCCCACATATGAAGAGGTTATGCCTGAAGCAGAGATTTTTCCCATTTTAATAACAGGCTCCTATGATAAACCAATTAAGTTTGTCTTCTCTGAAGATACCCAAGAAACATAAAAAATGGCCATACCTTGTTAGCATCTTCATGCTTTTCAAAGCTTACAAAGCCAAAGCCTTTGGATTTTCCAGTGGGGTCCGTCATCACTTTAACACTCAGAGTTTTACCTGTTACCAAGGAACAGGGTTAGTAAAATATCATAAGACTATTTTAAGACTATTAAACTCCATGTAACAGCACCCAGTGTTCTCTCATCTGCTGGTCAGCCTCTGCCTCCTGTCCAATATTTGGGATAACTACTACCCACACCTCAATGCTTTTTATTCCTCAGCCTCAAAGTGACCCACAGAGAGCTATACAGATGGTAGCAGCACTGTTAAACTGCGCCATGGGTCACGAAATCCATAGCCTCATTAAAAGCATTTCTGTATTTACCATATTTACTGAAGAGCTCCTTCAGTCTTTCATCATCCATGTCATCCCCAAAGTTTTTAATATAAACGTTGGTGAATTCCTTTGCCTTGGCTCCCAACTCAGCCTCCCGCTCTTTACGAGACTTGAATCTCCCAACAAATCTGTAAGAAAGAAGGGAAATCCCAATAAGCAGCTTGTTTTCAAGAGTGAAAAAACAATATGTGATTTGCAGTGAGGCAAAAAATGAGTGTGTAGAAGGAGTTGGGAATGGGGGCAAGAAAGGGTGACAGGAGAAGGACAAACAGGCCACAGACCAACCAGAAAAATCACCTGTCCTATGGCAGAGAGAGTCGGACAAGGATGCCCACCCAGCTCTGCTGTGGCCACAGAAACCCACCCCAGCCCACTAGCAGAGAGGCAGCAAATCAAGGCTTGGTTAGGGAAACCCACCAGCCCTGTGATGGAGGGGTAGCAGGCCATGGCTTGGGCAGGGTCACTCACCAGCCCTGTAGTGGAGAGGTAGCAGGCCAAGGCTTGGGCCAGGAGAACCAGTGCCTTGTGTGTCCCTGTTAATACCGAGATGCATCACGGTTCATGCGATCGTTGCTGCTTCTGGCTGTGACACTCACACTTTGCGGTCGTTTAGCAGCATGCCGTTCATCTTCTCGATGGCTCTATCTGCAGCATCCTGGGTCTCAAAGTGCACAAATGCGTAGCCCTTAGAGCCATTCTCATCACACACCACCTACATACATAGAAGGAAAACAAGATGTCAGCTCTCTGAACATATTTTCTCCTCTGTCATGCTCAGACACAAGGCCAACACACAAAAATAAGTTACTGCCAAGGGTCAACACGAGGAAGATATTATCTGTGCTTCAGACCTCCACACTTCATGACCAAATCTGACATAACTTCAGTAATCCCTGACCTTGTGGTCAACTCTGCCTTTTAGAGACTCCACTCCTCACTTGCTAAAAGGTGTCCCTTTCGCTTCCTACACTGGACATGTCTGATCATGTCACTGCTATAACAGAATTGGACAAAGTAACCACATCTCACCTTGCAGGACAAAATATTCCCAAACGCTGAGAATGTGTCATAAAGTGCCTTGTTATCAATGGATTTGTCCAGGTTCTTAATGAAGACATTCCCAACCCCTGACTTCCTCAAGGAGGGGTCCCTCTGAGACCACATGATGCGAATGGGTTTTCCTTTGATCACATCAAAATTCATGGTATCTAGAGCACGCTCAGCTGCAAGAGAAGTCAAGAACAGATTTCTGTGGTTTGTTAAAGAATAAAGGTTTCCATCATGTGGGTGATTGTTTTCTCTGAACTTTACTCAGCTCATGGACACATTCAGGGCAATATCACGGGCAACCAATTCCAGTGACTTTTTAACTTAATGTTTCGAGGGAGGTCTTTGCAGCACGGTCACTAGACATGTTTAAGTATCTAATAGGTTTACCAGGATATTTTAAATTTAAATGATAGTAATGTTTTAACAACCACAGCAAAATGAAGGTCAAAATGCCTGGCGTTTATTAGTTATATTCTTAATTATTATAAAGGGTAAATTGCTGCACTCGAAGAAAAGGAAATACAGGAAACCAGTGGGAAAAAAAGGAAGCAACAAAAGTGACTGTTTGGGTTGTTTGCTTTTCATGAAGCTCACATCTACCCGTACTCACTTCTATTAAGAGAAAAGGATCATCTCCCTGTGAGGTCAGGGAAAACATGTACGAACACGTGGCTGGCTGGGAAGAAGACATGAGTCAGCCTCTATAACTTACGGGGCCAAAAACCGATTCCCAAATTGCTCAATCTAAAGATGACAGCAAAAGCAGACCAAACTCTAGGAAAAAGTCCATATGCCCAACCTGATTAACAGGGAAGTGTTTATCTAAACTCTAAAACCCCAGCACCGTCATTCTAACCTCCACTGAAACCCCCTCCATGATTCTATTTCTGCTACCTACTGATATATTAAAAGGATCATTACGTACACCCATTAGGATCTTGTTCATAAAATTGAGATGCTTGGGACTCCTCTGTGCCAGAACACACTCCCAGCATGGAGTACACAGAGAAAAAGAAAGACTGTTAATTCCCAGCATGAAGCAGGGAAAGGAGGGATAGATGGGCATTAAAATCAAGGAATGTTAACAGAGCAGAACACAAGTTTTCCAAATTCATTTGTCTCAATTATTCCAGGCCACCTTCACCCGGTGATATTTGCTGATTAGATTTCAGGAGCAGAAAATTCAAGGAAAACACCAATTCAAACACCTTCTCCTTTCCTGTGACTGCTAGTGAAACCAGAGTAACTATTTTCTGTTGCAGAGAACTCCCTCTAGGAACTCCAATGAGACATTGCCTACCAAAGCCTCCTGCACTCCCAACCCCTAAGGTCAGTTTCAACTACTTCATGGAAGTTCCATGGAATTTTTCATGTGCTTTGAAAATGTCTTTTGTTGTTGCTTTTTAAATTGAAGTGGTGCTGTCACTATTTTCCCCAATCCTTCACACATACCCCTAGCTAGAAAACAAGCTCTGATGTAATTCATTCTTGAAGTAGTCAGGCTTGCAAAAAACAAGTAAATAATTTAAGGAGGGAAGTTATCCTTGCTACAACTCTACTAGTTCTGTTTAGTCAAAGGTGTTAAACACAATTATCTGGCATGCTAACATGATTTCTCAGCTGCTACTGTGAATCAATGCAACTGAGGTTCTTCTTGCAGTCTGCTCCTAGTAGGCACTTCAGCAGGCGACTTGGTCCAGCTCATCAAATTTGGCAGTGTTTATTTATAGAAGGGAGAGGTCCTCCAAAAGTATGTGTTGGCAAGGACACGAACTAGTTGTATATACCATTTGCAGCAGAACAGG
>NW_009647834.1:473457-478312 GCF_000708025.1 Charadrius vociferus
AACCAGAGGGAACTGTGAAACACTGCAGCAGCTACTGAGATACCGACTAGTTACGAACTTACCCCCAGTTCTTTCAAGCTTCCTATGCATATTCTTAAGCAGATACTGTTGCACTGCTCTTTCAATAGCCTGCTAGTATTCCACTCTATTATTATACTCTGCTTGAAATTCACTCAGACACTTCTTGAGAGCAGCAGTATAAGAAAGCCCTAGATGGATTCCCTGATTTGAGGAAGGTCTGCCATACGCACAGGTGGAAATGCAATCGCATTACACCAGTACCTAAGAAAACCTGTAAAGGATCAGCATGAGTTACACGAATGACTCAGACGAAGCACATCTGATTCATTTCCTTAATCTGAGCAAACACCTTCTCATTTTCTTCTATTTAAGCCACAAAGCTTCAGCCATTTCAGTTCCTGTTTCTCTCCCACTGGTTCCTGTCATACTTCCATCAGACTCAACTGCAACTCATATATAACATTATACATACTCTTAACCCCTTTCAGGCTTCCTTTTCATTCCTCTTCCATAGCCTTCTGGATAGGGAAAGCATATGAACGCTCCTTGCAGCTTGCCTTAGGCCTCAAAGTCATTAATCTTCCTTACAGGCTCCCTGATGTAGAGCTAACACAATGCTGGAATTAGCAACTGTGGTTGAGCAGCATAAAGATAGATAACCACATGCACACACTAAGATTCACCCACAAGAAACTCTGCACAAGGAGTTTTATTCTGCAAAGATGGCTGCTCTGCAAACCAAAAAAAAAAAAGACCTGACAAAAGGACACAGCACAAATTTAATCACTTCTTTTTAAAAGAGGAGAGGGTGCAAACAGAACAGACCTAAATCCCCCAATCACTTAAGTTGGAACAAAATGCTGTCAGCAGTAAAGCACATATAAGTAACCACTCTTCCCTTTTAACTTCACACCTGCATTTACATTACACAGGTCTTCTCTTTATTGTCTTCTCTTTTTTAAGGAAGAGACAAAAAGGTTATCTGTATTCTTCTACACCTTTCTTCAGAGACACTTATCTGATTCCCAGCTCTGGGTTCCTTCTTGGCTTGGGAAATGTTGTTTTCTCTGTACTTCCAGAACAGCTTATCTCTATAGCCATATTAAAGTTTCTCTGCTTCATTATCTGAGTTGTCTTTGACTCTTGTCAATGTTATGAAACCCTGGAATGCAATTAAATTGCATGAGGAAGACATGAAAAAGGAAATTCAGCTTTTCTTTCAGATGAAATTAGTTTGTTTTCTTTCCCTTCTTCACAGTCAAAAAGAATAAATATTAACGACCACAGCTGAGCCTGAACTAGCCAGAACTTTGAAGCATTTCCTTAATCTGCCTATCACAGTTTGACAGATTCAGTATTCACTGGTTACTACGCCAAACAACTGCAATCAAAAACAGCAGAGTGTATTTTCACTAAAAATAACCTCCTGCAGCAGACTAACAGTTAGACGTTGCATGTCCAGAAAGTAACCTCTTCCAGGGTCAAGCATCACTCCATTAGCTAACAAAAATGCAATGAGAAATGCAAGGTTTGAACCAATTTGGACACAGGGACTCTGGAAATACAGAGCACGTTCAGGATGTGGCAGTGTGATCTCCTGGTGGCCCCAATGTAATGGGGAGGAGTTCAGGCTACTTGACTTGCTCTACAGTCTTTCTATAGTCACACGGACAGAGTCTTATTTCCCACAAAAAGAAGTTAAAACATTGTTTTCTTCACATTTACAAAGCATTCATCCTTCCACAGGAGGTGCCAGGGAAATGCAAACTATCATATATCAACTTCTTTAATACCTACTACCACTTCAAGCATACTAACAATGTGTCCACAAGAACTTCCCTAAAATTTTTAGAGCACAGAGCTTCCTGATTACTTTTATGTGGTATTTTGTAGCATCTACTATCACCCATAAATCAAAACAGACCCCTGCAGTGCTACAGAACATCCCCTATCTTTTCACAGATTTAGTAAAATGAAGTCCAAATGCATTTCTGATTATGCATTCCTGTAAGAAAATACAGATGCCTCCGCCTTTCAGAAAGCCCTCATGCAGGCAGTACTGAGTACTGCCACCCTGAAAACAAAAGTCAAATTCCTACATCTGACTGTAAGACTTACATTCTTCATATTCAGGTCTTTGTTTCAGAGAGACCACAGTACACCACCAATGGCCTCACCTTTCCAAATTTATCCGTTTCTGTTCTGCTGCATTACATTTAGTACAGCATCTGGTTTTTTACTTATGCAAAGTAACACATACTGCAGTTTACCAGACAGAAGAAATTAGGAGCATTGCAGAAGAGATCTCTTCATGAAAGCAGGAGGAGTTTGAATATTTCTCCTTTCCGATATTAACTCAATGATTAGGTTTAAATCACTTGACCTTCTAAGACCTACCAGTAACAAGACACCACTTACTTTGTCAAAGTATCACTTGAAGTACTAGGACTTCCTAAAATGACTGCTGCCTCTCCAGGAGTCCAGAATGATGCAACCTCCCTCTAAATTCCTGCCTATTTATTACCATAAAAGATTGCCTTGAAATATACTGGAAGGCCACCTGTCTTCGTATTTCTGAGGTACAGAACTTCTTTCTGCTAAAGCAAGCGCATGTGACTAACCACTCTTCTCTTTTAATATCATAACTACACATTATACAGGTCGTCTCTACTTTAAGAGAACTTTATTTTCCACCCCATCTTCCCAACATTTATCTAATACAAGCTCTGTGTTCCTTCTTGGCTTTATTTCTGTTGCTTGTTTTTACTTCTCTTATCCTAAAAAAATGAGATCATAGCCTAGACAAAGGCAGGTGAGCCTGGCTAACCGTATCTTTGCTTATATAGCACATGAACGTACCCAGGTGGTTTTATAAGAGGGAGTCAGAGCAGACAGGTTCATCAGAGCAGGAGAGCACCACATACACAGGCTCTCAGGTTCTTGCCTTCTCACTAAGAAGTTTTAAAACACAAATACATTGCTTAGCCAGCCTATAAAGCACTTCTGAGAGTTCCATGAATGAGTAATTATGCACTGGGGTGCAAGCCAGCTTTTTAACAGCCTAGCAAGAGAAAGGAACAGAAGTGCTCGATCACATCAGTCAGCATCTCAAGAAAAGGGCATGCAGAAGAGACTTTGCCCTGGGAGAGAATGGAAGCTAGGATGGCACATAGTCACAGCAGACTACGCAAAATCCAAACATTCCAGCCAAGAGCTCAACCGCAGAGGTTTTGCCAGCTTGCAGGAATACAATTTTGTAATAAAGTTTGTTTTCCACACAACCAATACTTTGATCCAAAGTCAGTAGATTACCCTGTGCAACAAACAGACCATTCTCTGCTGCCTGTGAAAATGTAAAGCAGGATAACCAACCTACTACAGGCTAAAGGAAAGTTTACTTGCTGATGAAGTTTGTGCTGTTCTGAATTCAAGGGAAAAGTTTGCTCTCATCTATCCTTTGGATGTCTCTATCACAGACAGATACTGCTCAATCACAGCACAGAGCAATAAACTTGCCCCAGTCAACAAGCAAATGCTCTGAAAACTAGGGCAGAAAACGCTGACCCATTTTTCTTCTGGAAAAGACACATTCCAAAATGACCTCTTCTGTCCCATCTTTCACATGCTTCTGCTGCTTCAGCTCTGGAATACCTACTTGAGCAGGAGCCAAATTAAAGTATGAAAAAAAAAGAGTCTGGCAAGAGCAAGTCAACCTGGCTTCTGCATGAGAGACAACCTCGTTTCCCCACACACGGAACAACGCACCTTCTTTCCCATTAATACAAGTATACCGCTTCCCAAACTGGGAGACCCATCCAGCTGCTGGCACAAATACGGCAACCTGCAGTCCTCCAGATCCCCCAAATATTAAATTGGAGCGAGTGGGCAGCCAGAGGCTCAGCCAGTCCAGCTGAGCATTTAACCATGGCTGACTACTCTAAACTTTTTCTGTCAGGACTGACTCCCTGAAGACCCACACAAATGGCCCAAACCTACACAAGAACGAAGTGGAACACAATGGGGGGTATTGTCCTACGCGAGGAACAAACCCAAGTCTCCAAAGTTTAATACCAGTAAGAGAGAAATAGGTCTGTCTATCAGAGATGTCACCAAGATGTGCATTCACAGATTGTTCTGGAGACACCGGGTTGTAAAAAAATATTCCAGCTTCACAACAGTCACTAGCAAGCGATTACTTACCCTGTAACACTTCGTAGGCAGCTACATGGCAGTACACACCAACAGCAGTATGGATTAGTAGGGAAAAAAAGTGAATAAAAGCAAAGAAAAAAGCCACAGATGTGGCTGTATACGCCACTTACCATCTGCTGGCTGCTGGAAGTTGACGTAGGCATACCCGAGGGACCGGCGGGTGATCATATCCCTGCAAACCCGAATGGAGAGAACGGGGCCAGCGGGGCTGAACTTCTCGTAGAGCATGGCCTCGGTGACATCGGGGTGCAGGTCACCCACGTACAGCGACGCCATCGGGTAACTGCTGGCAGCCGCGTTCATTTTCCACCCAGCACGCGCTCCCACCGGCGACTAAGAGGGTTTTATTCTTGGGGTTTCTTTAAGTCAAGCCTTTTGTAAATATTTAAACTGGAGCAAAACTCGAAATCGTATTTAAAAGCCTCACTAAGCCAGGGGGCTGGCGGGAGGCCGGTGACCGGAGGGAGGGTAAAGTAGAGGGGGGACAGAGAGCGGCCGAGGGGGGAGGAGAGGCCTGGAAATCAGCAAAAAGACAAAGTTAAGCCCCCAGGAGAGCGGGGTTCGGATACGAAGCCAAAATTCATACGCCGTCTCCTGAGTGTTTCTGCCACCCGCTCTGAGG
>NW_009647834.1:479287-492460 GCF_000708025.1 Charadrius vociferus
CAGCACTACATCTACACGTCTTTTAAATACCTCCAGGGATGGCGACTCCACCACTTTCCTGGGCAGCCTGTTCCAATGTTTGATAACCCTTTCTGTGAAGAATTTTTTTCCTAATATCCAATATAAACCTTCCCTGGCATTACTTGAGGCCATTTCCTCCTGTCTTTTCACACCATGAATGTCACATTTGATACAAATTAGAAAGTTTGCTGAGGAGTGCTTTCTCTCCCTTGATGGCGGCGATCCCGAGAACTTCTCACCCCAGTGCCGGACCCCAGAGCCCGTCCTCCCGAAGCCACAGCGCTCACAGTGTCTGACATTTGCTGTCAGTATCGGTTCTTTAGTGCTATTAATGTTAATTATTTAGTCTTATTCTATTAAATCTGTTTATATTTCAACCCTCGTGTTTCCTTGATTTTCCCTGATTCCCCTTTGCGGGTGGGGAGGGTTCACCAGGTGAGAGAATAATTGCCTAAACAACAATAAATTGTTGTTTAACACCCTGCCATCGCCCTGGCTCCGGCCTCCTCACATGCCCCAGGACAAGCTGGGCCTCCATTTCTCTCCAAACCGCTCCCAGCGCCAGGAATCCCAAATCCCCCCGGGGTGGTTCTGGCCCCTCACGATGAACGTGCTCCACGAGGAATGGGTGCCACATTGCCAGGCGCTCCCCTTCACACCCACCCCCTCAGCAAAACCTGGTTTTCCTCAGGCTGCCCAACAACAACCCACCCCTCACGTCTCAGGGATGTCCACCTCACCCAAGACAGCAACCCACGCAGTTAATAAGCACGACAGCTTCCTAACTCTACCAATCTATGTGATTGCCATGCAAAATGGCGCCTGGGCAGCTTCTGAAGAAGAGCCACGCAGTCTCGCAGCTCAGTCCACACACCGATCCCACAGCGGCTCGAGCAACACCAGAGTCTTGTCCCCTGGATGGTGGGCCAGATTTAGGGTGAAATGATCCCCTGCAGGCAGCTGGCAGGGACACATACCCACAGCAACACCCTCCAGAAGGGGCTTTTTGGGGTTGTTGGCCATCCCAGCCCGTTCCAGCCCATTCTCCACAGGTGGATGTCTCGTGGGGCAGCTCAATCCTTCCACGAAACACAAAGAGGCCCAGGAGAGCCTCCTGGAGAGAGTGGGGCCACGAGGCTGGGACCCAGGGCAATGATCAAGACGAGCAGAGGAATTCACTGGCAGAGCAAATGATTCCTCTGCGATAATTCTCCTCGCTGCTCCAAGCTGTGGTTTTGGAGGTGTCACTGGCAGTGAGATGAGGAGCAGCCATAGCTGGAGCCATTCCCACAGCAGTCTCCCTCCCTCTCGTCAGAGCATAATTTTTCCTCAAATGAGGGCGAGTTCCCACAGCAGCCCCAGCACTGCGCCAGCTCACATCATGGGCCACCCTGCAGTGGGACCAACGGTCCTCCATGTCTCCCCGTGGAAGCGAGCTGTCAGTCCCTCTTCCCAGGGTGAGGGTTGAACAACTCCGAATGCAGAAGAAAGCCATGGGAACAAGCGAGGGATTCACCCCCCTCCGCCATCCCACAGCTTTGTGCTCACGAGATTCAGCTTTGGGGAGATCCGTAATTATCTATTTCCAGTGTCTTCAGCAGAGTGTGAGGACACAGCAAGCACGGGATTCAATGATTCCTCAGTGACCTTCAGGCACCATGGATGTCCTTTTAAGGGGAACTAAGATAGTCTACAGAGGCTGGTAGCTGATCTGCTCTGACTTTTCGATTCTACATTACATTGCCTTTAATTTACTTTAAAAGTGGGATATGATGTTATCATTAAAATGGGATACCTATGATACCGATCCCTTCATTACAGTGCAATGATCGAGAGTAGCAGAATAAAAGGTAACAATAGCAAAGTAAATTGCAATATTTTGCAATATTTTCAGCCTGGGTTATTTTCTAAAGACACAAATCATCCTCCTCCTGAGCTCATCATCTTCCTCCCAACAGTGGGCAGTGCTGGGAGGCAGCACTGGTATGCACTGGTGGGATTGCGCCCGGCGCCTGCCGCTGTTTCGTGTCTCAGTCGTCCACAGCCCAGCACCTCCTCAGCTGGGAAACCATGGTCTGAGACGGGTGTCTTGCTGTGGAAAGAGTTCAGAATGGCTCCCGCTCTGACAGCTAAAGTCAAAACACAGCAGAGCTCGAAGAACATGTTTCCACATAAAACGCCCTTTGGCTGCAAGCAGCCGCTGTGGCTACACTGAGAATGGCTTTTATTTGAAGCATATTTATTGACATTTGCATCCCCTCCCCGGGGATGCCATGCAGACAGCTAGAGTCCTGTGTCCTCGTCAGTCCTTTTCACTCCTGACACGAACTGACGTGCTGGGGGTACCCTCCGCCCACAAGAGCCCAAAACTGCCCCAGGGACCCCACTGCTCTTGGTACTCTCAACACACGAAGGTAGCTACTTGTGGTGATTAACAGTGCCCGAGATCCTCCCAGTTCACCCTCTTAAGACCTTCAGCAGTGCCTGAAGCAGAGGTTACATCTTTTAATGTCTTCATCTCGCCAGTCCATTGCCATCGATTACACTGTTGTGAGACCCATCACCTGGAGGTCTCCCAAGCCGCTCTGCTACCGCCTGTCTGTGTGGTATCTCAGTCGCTGATAGCCATCATGAAAGATCATCCATTTTTCAACACCGATGGCAAGTTTTCAACCAAATGCCGACTCTGGTTTAGGATTTCTCCTCCTTAGCTTTGGGATTTTACCAGCAGAGGGCAGGCCAGGATTGCACCACAAGTGGAAAATCGCAGCCACGCAGTTGGGAGAGCATTTCACCCAGGGCAGGCAATAGCAGAACTGAGATAACCAACATTTTTCACCCAGAGGAATTTGGCAGAGCAGGACTCACTAGCTGCTAGGGCTTGGGAGAGCTTTGGGAGAGCAGGACTCGCTGCACAGCAAATCTCCCGCAGCCTGGAAACGGCCCTGTCCCCTCCAAGTAGCAGGCGAAGGCTCATTCATCAGGACCCTGTTTCGTTCCAGCCTTGCCGCTGTTGCAACTGGAGGGATGTTCAACACTGCTGCATGCCACCGAGCAACTCCAGCCGGACTGCGCCAAACGCAGCCCACGCGTTCCCATAGGCCTCTTCATTATGTTTTTTTGCCTGAAGAAGGAGGATGAAGAGAGTGCGTGGAGAGTTCGGGGATTTCCCCTACAGGGTAGATCAAAAGTTGACAGGATGTGTTAGAGAAGACATTTAGGCTAAAGAAAACCCTGGGGAAAGAAATGAAGCTCCACTCCCGGGCTACTGCTGCTCTAATCACCATGTTGCTGTGGGGAGAAAACCCCACGGGCCTGAACCGATGCCCTCCCACCCGCTCTGGCTCCCGTTTGATCAGCAGAGATCAGGAAGTGGTTGGTGTTTTTTTTCACTGTCTCTGTTTTGTTTTACCACTGTAGCCCGCGGGGCTGGTTTGTATGCCTGCCTCCCACGGAGGGTAATTTGGTTCTTCTCTCTGGCCCAGGCCACACCAGAGCACTCAGCTCCCACCACCGCCTCCAGCCGGGTCGGGGCAGCCCAGGCACCAGTGGGATGACCCATCATCAATAGCTCTATTATTGCTCTTGAAGTTTCTCTCCGCTTCCAGACGGATGCTGCGTTACTCCATCACAGCTGCAGTTGCTCCCTTCCAGCAATTCCCAACACAGCACTTAAGGCAGGGATTTATGGGCGGTTTTGAAAGGCATTTTGGAGCGAGGAGGAGTTATGGGAAAGGAAGTCGAATTCCCACCATTCCCCAGAAAATTCTCCCAGCATCTTTCACGAGAAGGATCATTTACTGGTCCTTTCCTCAGAACAGAGACAAGCTCTCAGCTGTGGCTCTTTGTTTAGCCCAAAGCATTTCCCGACAGCAAGAAGCAGCGGGGGTTATTCTGGTCCTGCTTCCAAAGGGTCAGGAGACCGAGGCGAGCCCTCGGCGTCTGGCTGCAAGGCTCTGCTGGACCAGATTTGTTCCCTGACATTTTTGTGGATGCTGGTAGCTAAATGAAATTATTTGTTCTCAAGACGCAGATTATTGCCAACCTCAGGGCAAGCATTGCTGACTATCCGTCTGATTTTGACTCACGGAGTGGTTTGCAAAGTAAAAAGCCATGGGACCGGAGTTACCAAGAGCAGCAGCTATCAAACGACCAGCAGGGATGTTACCTTACAAACTACAGCTCACCTTTTTTGAAGCTTTTCAGGAACAAAAGCTCACCTGCTGCAGAACTCGCAGTCATCCAAGCAGGCTGGATTAGCAGAAGAGATTCACATCAACACTACGTTTCACAACCAGGACAGGGGTTTGAAAGACTTTATTTGACACCTTTGCTGGATGTCACAGCTCGTGAATCTAACAGCTCTGCACAGTGTAAAGTGAGGCCGGGCTACCTGCTGTGAGCTCTAGCGTTCCGACCAGCTGCAGGAACAACCAGGGTCCGCGAGGACTCTCCTCTGGCTTTATTAAAAGGGAATATATTGTTCCTGGCTGATTCTGGCACTTCAGGCCAAGGGTGAGGAGAAGTAGCGGAGGGATTTCTGTGTGTTAAGTGTGATGACTTCCATCAAAACAACTGGGAGGGACTCACTTTCAAAACAATAGCAGATACATACATTGACATGCACATGGCAGATACAATCTGCAGGAACGCAAACACCAGCTCATCCACACAGTCTAACCGGCTGCGCGTTTGACCTGAGGCGTGAGGAGAGCCTCTCCCATTCAAGAGAGATGATCTCCCTCTTTTTTACCTTTCTTTGCACTGGCCTTTCCACACTTTTCTCTCCTTTCGTGTCACAGTGCTGTAGAGGTGGGCGAGACTCTGTGGGGTGGGCATGCAACTGGGCACAGGCTATTCTGCAGGTGTATCCCAGCAAGTCAAGGCACAGACACAGGGAGCGGGGACGGTTCAGACGAGGGGGAGCACTGGGAGACCCTGCCCTGGCCAGCGTGGGAGTTAGGGACAAGGCACAGGAGCAGGGTGGCTCGAGAGCTTCAAGTTTCTGTTCCTTTGTGCCCAAAGAAGAGAGGAGGGGAGGACAGCTGGAAGAGCAGAGGTGTATCTGCTGCATCAGTTATCTAGGGGCACGCAGGCAGAAAAAGCTCTTGGGGAATCGGGGCAAGTGCAGACCCAGAGCTTGCAGAGCTCTGCGGGGAAACCTCAGTGGGTTTTGGTCCCGGCCCAGGGAGAGGGATGAGCCATGTGAGACCAAAACACGGCGCTGAAGAAAGAAAACAAAGACATTGTGGAAGGAGAGGGTGAGGGATGCAGCGCTACGAGAGAACGCGGGAGGCACTTCAAATGCAGGCTGGGCTGACCCTTTCCCCCCCTTGAGGAGAGACGGCTCCAGCGGGGAGACTGGCAGAGGGAAAGGCCTTTTCTTCTCATTTTGGCCATCAGAGTTTTCCCCTCCGTGACAGGCGTCTCTTTGAAATCCCCTGTCTCGCCTCGTCTCGCCTCTTCACACCTCGGTGCGGAGCAAGGGCTGCAGAAGCCTCCCTCTGCCCAGGCAGCCTGGCCGGCTGCTCCTGCACGGTTTGTGCAGGGACCCAGCACAGGCCCTGCAGACACGGCAGTATTTCAGCTCGGCTGTGGGAACGAGCTCTGTTAAGCTCTTGCCTCACTCCACCTTAAGGGCACATAAGTGGGAAAAGCTGGTAATGCGGCGAGGAAAGCACGGGGATTAGCAGGCAGCCAGTTCGCTAAGGGAGCTGGGGGGGTCTAGCCTGCCTCGCGGGGTGCCAGCAGTGCTGGGGAGGGGGGAAGAGCTGCATCCGTCCCGCCACACCAAAATTAGGTGCTGCAGCTGGGGGACACATCGCAGGGAATCAGCGTGAGCAAGTCTCTGTCTGCCAGCTCTGAGTCCCCAAGGAAATACGACAGTATTTCAAGGCTGGCTGTTTTCCAAAGGAGAGCAATGCCGGGCATCACAGAGGGGTTTGCTGGAGGAGGGACGGTGTTGGGATTTGCATGTGCCCCCTCCCTCGTAGCCAGAAGGGTCTGGAGTACAGCCGCGTGCGGATAAGTGCATCGAATTGGATGTGATTTATGTTTACAGGCATCACGAGGGAGAGGACGTGATGGTGAGGCAAGGAAGGCAGTGCGAGGAGAGAGGGGAGAGTACAGAGAATTTTCTTTATGGATCCTTGGCTTCTGCAAAGCAGGAAAGATGCCTTTTCAGCTGAGTTTGTTCTTAGGTCTGTGGGCAATGAGTGCTGAAGAATTCCTGTCTCCGAAGGGGAGGGGAGGGTCAGAAAGCCCCGATTTCAGTCGCCCAGGAGCGGCAGATCCTGGATGTCCCAACCCTGATCCCGGGTCCCTGCGCAGCAGCGCCCAAGGCGGGTGGCGCCGTGTAAGCCGGTGGAACAGGGATGCCGGTGGAGGCTGGTGAGAAGAGGAACGTTGCGATTTGGCTGCTCTTGGACGAGCCCTCTCTCAATACGCCTGCTGGCGACGGCATCCTAGGCACGGCTGCTACAGCTGCAGACGAGCCTGCGCCTCGGGCCCTCCGGCTGGAAGAGGCCATCCTGCTGGCCAGGAAGCTTCGGCGGGATGGCAGCATGTCGCTGGGGACACGACGAAGCGGGGCTGGCCTCACAGCGGGGCTTGGGTAAGCCAGGGAAGATGCAGTCAAAACAACCGGAGCGGGAGCAGCCTCCCTCCTGGGGATTTGCACGGGGCCAGCAGCGCTGTGTAGGAAGGACCACGGCCACGTCTGGATAGGCAGGAGGGAAGTGGCCACAGGTGAAGGCTCCATTTCGGCCACGTAATTATTCAGATGGGAGAGGAGTCGCAGCCGGATAGGGTCAGCGGCATTTTGGCCCTCGAGAATGCCCAGGTACCTGACAACTTCAGTGAGACATTCACGGAAGCCAATACTCCTGTAATCGACGGCCAGAGCCCGAGCATCTAAGAAGCCTGTAGGGAGAGGACACGGGTGACAGTAAGTCCATGCAGAGCTCAGGAATGTGCTTTGATTTCACTACCCTCTCTAATGCACTGTGTATTTCACTTGAGGCACTTTGCTGCCGTGTGATATTACTGAAGCAGATAGCCGAGTGGGTGTCCGAAAGGACTGGACGTTTGCATGCGTGAGAATAGCATCTGCGGTTATCTCATCAGGATAAAACTGCCAGGGTCATGAAGCCTCTTACTCCAGCATGTGAGACGAGCAAGAGGTTTCATTAACTGTGCTCGGGAAGGAAGATTTTTCCCTGTTGGACTCTATCAGTTACCGTTGCTGGAGACATGACTGCGGGCTAGATGGACACTGAGTCCCTCTTTGCAAATGGACCATCCCCGGTCTTGCAGAACAGGGGGACACTGTGTCTCCTTGATGCACAGCTTAGCACCATTTTCTTCTGTCCGGGTCCCAAACTTTATACTTCATTTAAACCAATGTCTGGCAGAAGGACACAGGACAGTAGCAGAACCACAACTGCTGGGCTGAGAAAGCTCAAAGCCACCGAAATCAAGATAAAACGCGATCGATGGCTGGTTTTTAGGCTTCTGCTCCCTACTTGCAGCTTCGTGAGACGATAAGCAATAAAGCAGAGAATGTCACAGCACAGTGAAGCACTGGACCACTTTGCTTGATGGGGTCTCTCGTGACAATACAGCCCTTTGTTGCAGTGCAGTCAAACTGAATATCTAAACAAATGTTCCAGACCAAGTTACAGCTCTGAACCGAAGCCTGGATGCCAGCAATGTCCCCAGCAAGCCAAAAATGGGTGGTAAGCAAGCCAGAGGCTTCTTTACTGGAGCTGTGATCTCCATCCTGTTAACTGGAACAGGACAGAGGGTCTGTACTGAGGTCTCAGTACAAATAAGACCTTTGTTGAATTTTGCACAGGGCTCCCTCTCTCTTCTTATAACAACCAAGAGACAGAAAAAAAAGAACAGAAAAGGAAAAAAAGCCTTGTTTATTTGCAGAGTCCCCATGCAGAATTCGGCCTCTGCAGGAAATGTATCCCAGGGAGGAGGTAAAGAGTTTAATATCGTTTTGCTGGAAGCAGGCTCCGTTTCTGAGCAGGACTAAGCGCGTCTCTGGCTGGGCAGCTTTTAGCGGGGTGTGTGACAACAGCAGTGGTGCTGTCCCTGTGGGTCTTTGGGACTTGCTGTCCCACATACCCCAGTCTGCCAAATGTATGCACGGGATGCTGACCCCATATGTTAGACATAAGAAAAACAACAGGGCAGGAAACGTCCATCTGCCCTCCTTCGAAAAATATTTCCCTTGGGAAGCAGGCAGGGCAGCATTCGTTTTGGTGCTGGCTGGTGTCAGCAAGGCACACCAGCACCAACATACTGCTTGCTGCTGAGGCTGCTGGGGAATTTTCCTTCCAGGTTTTCACCTTCACCTCACCCGTATGCTTATAAGAGCAGTTCTTACCTGTTCCTCCAGTGGCGTGAAGCATTTTTAAGTGATCTACTGTCATTTGTAGAATTTCTGCTTTCTCCAGCTTGGAAGACCCCTGTGTGTTGGGAGCAGGAAAAAAAGAGCAATTCATCATTTTATGGTCTAGGGTTTTGTGCCTCTCGGGAGCTGGGTTCTTCCCGATGACCTCCTCCCCGAAGCCTTCCTGAAGCCCGAGAGTGCTCAGACTGGAGCAGTGCATCCATTCAGGGCACTGGCTCTAGTTTTTACGTCAAGTGAGTAGAAAATGGAACCCCTTCCCAAGATCCCCCAATGCAAATTGAAAATCCCCATTTCTGTGTATCTTCATATCTGCAAAACACTTTCTGGATTGGATTTATCCTCTCTAGGGCTCCTGAATATTTGCTAATATTGTTTTACTGCCCAGTTACACCACCTACTTACTCCCTGAAGTGATGACGATAAGAAAGATATAGCATTGCTCCAGACTTTCTCATTCTGAGGGCTCTACCCTTAACACTGCTGAAACGCAGCCCACGCAGGAGGACGGATGGAAATCACAGACACACACACACCTGCTTCTCGAAGGCGGTGGGCACCAGGCGCCGCAGTTCGGAGAGGCTGCTGTTGATACGGTCACGGCGCCGCTTCTCAATGATCTGCAGGAGATTTCCAAGTGGAGAGAAGAAACCACGGTCATTTGTGACCACAGCTCATGGGTTTAAAGCCCTCATTAACAGCTGTGGCAGGTTGAGAGAGGCACTTTGAACAGGGCCATATAAGTAAATGTTTTGAGAGCAAAAGCTGAGCAAAGAAACATTAACTGACTGGTATGACAACCTCAGTAAAACTGCTCTCCTCCACCCCTATCCCCACCCCTGTCTGCCAGATTTGAGGTCAAACCTCTGCAAAAAATCTCCAGTTGGCTGTGGGGAGAGTTCTGCAGAAGATGGAGCAGGGAATGGTGTAGTGTCGACTTTGCACTGTGTCCTCCCAGGGAGAACGTGCCAACAGCACCCCACCGCACACAGAGGGTGTCACGGGGAGCCCTGGCACACAGCTGGGACCAGCCTGTCCCCCAAGAGAGAACCAGCACAGCCACTCTGGTCAACGCAAACGAAACTCACCCCTCTCCTCTTCTTCCTGGCTTGTATCTGAGATGTCGTAGTGGGAGACACAGACCTGGAAACATGGCTGGAAAGGAAGAAGAGGGAATCATTTCTTGCGCTAGCTGGAGAGAAACCTCTGTTGCACATGTGCTTTACACAAGTTTGCCATCTGCAGTTTCCCCCCTGCAAATAATGTCTTCTGTGGTTCCCATCTCATTTTTACCCACCACACAGAGCTCAGGAATTGGGGAGAGCCAAGCAGAGACTCAAATCCCACTCTCTTCACTCCGAGAGTCTCCCACCAGCCTGGCACACATTTCCGCACCAAACTGTCTGTCCACTATCAGGCACACGTCTCCTTCAATCTCAGTCCATGCTGGCATCTCCATGGGGCTGGAAAAGCAGCAGCATGGGCTCCGGAGTCGTGGCCTTTTCTTTTCCTCTATGTGTGAACCTCCCGGCTCTCGTGTCTGAGCCTGCCCTGTCTGCAGGGCTTTGCATCTCGGAGCTGCGATAGCGCGAGCGTGGATGTGAGCTCCCACCCAGGGCGGCAGCAAAGGGCTGGTCGCTCCTCAGGGTGAGGCTAACAGCAGCGTTGATGTGGTTTCTGAGGGCTTCCTGGAGAGTCGCTTCACAAACCACAATTTTTGGGGTGGGCCACGATATTCTGAACGCACGGACACCCCTGAACCAGACACAGCAGGGCCAGGCCCCGGGCGGGGGGAACACCCGGCAGGAGGTGATGGAGCAGTGACACTGCCTGTTGGCTGACAGCCCGAGGGACCAGCTCTGGCTCAAGGGACAAGGGACACAGGGCGGGAACAGGCTAAAGAGAGGGGTCCCACAAACCATCCTGTGCCTGGTGGGCACGAGTGAGGCTAAAGACACCAAAGGTCAGCACTAGACGTGCACAGGGAGGCAAAGTTCAATCCTTAGGTCCCCACGGAGGTGAAGTTTCCATAACGATGGATAACCAGCGTGGGAAACTCCTTGGAGCAACCCCCCTCTGCTTGGGGGGAGGCCGGCCGGGCCACCTTCCACCTCCCCCAGGCAAGGTTTCTCCCTCCGGAAAGTGGGACTGGCTCGGGGCTGTTTCTGCGCCTTACGAAACTCAGCGCGGGGATGTTAACACGCAGGCGAGACGGCAGTCTGCAACCCGGGCCAGCACAGCGCTCCGGAGGGACTCAGAGACCGCGTAAGACATACAAATCTGGAAAGGAGCATTTGGGTTCACCCCATCAAATCAAAATATTTTTCAGTTTGACAAAGCATTTTAATAGCAGTCTATTAAAGATGTTTCTGCAGAGACAGTGCTGTCTGTGCAGCAAGCCAAAAACTAGACCAAACTCAGCCCATTAAAATTAGATTTCGTTAGGCCCAAGTGAGGTGCTTTCAGAAGTGGTTTTACACAATCAGACGAAATAACACGTTCTTCTACTGACTGCTCCGCTCATCTCCATACAGGTACCCTATTTGAATGTCTGCTGGGTGGGCTTTCTCTGGGCATAGGTGCTGGCTGGCTTCGCAAGTACAAACATGCGTTGCCAGTATACGTAAACGCACATACGATGAGCACGTATGATGTGGAAACGAGCTCTGCGCGGAGGCTGGGGTGTTACACGTGCTGGGGTAGGTACTGAATTCGCCCGGCAGTGCAGGAACGCCGAGTACGCGCTCAAGGAGGCTGTAACAGTGAATTTTGAAACTCTCTTTGCAGAGCTGTCCGAACGCGTTGCTCTTTGTAAGCTACAGTTCCAGATGTGGATATAAGGACCTAGTTCACTGCAAAATATATTTTAAAAATATGCTGGACAGGTTTGAACCACATAAAAGATACCGTGACTATATTCTCTGATGATTAAAATTTCTGCATTGCTCTTTGCTTGATTTTTTAATTTACAGCATAACTTTGGCTGTTTATTCCAAACAAAAAAGCCAAAAACCAACCCCAAAACCAGGCAGTATCTTGCACTTCTGCAGTGACCCCAGAGTCTAAACTTGCTCCACGCACTGAACCAAGCCTCACACCCGGCGTGACTCATCCCCGCTCGGCAGGGGAACTGGTTTGCCCAAACCACTGGACCGATGGGTAATGGGCTGGGAACCCCGACCAGACAGCCCGACTGCCTCCCTCTGCCCTAATCACTCCACCTCGCTCCCCGCCTGGAAGTGTTTCCTTCACCCGATCTGCCAGTGTCCCATGCAGGACTGCTTTACTCGGGGTGTGAAACTCGTCAGGGCAGGAACGGCTCTTTTGGCCATGTGTTTGCATGACACGAGCAACAACATAAATGTACACAAATACCACCAGATGACAGCGCTGCCCGGTTCTACCACTGGCTTGAGAAGAGAAACATATTAGCAGCACCAGAGAGAGATCAAAAATTCATTGTTAGTGTTCAGTGAAATAAAATATTATGACAATTCCTCTATTTCATCCATCGGGGTACTACAGACTCAGCGTGCTGCACTGATGCAAAGAGCTGGGATAGATTTCACATGCAGCAGTAAGGCAGGTTAAATATTGATGCACTTGGAAGCTGCATAAGGGGTCAGTGAATTTGCACAGGACATTACGCGTCGGCCATGCCCGACTCTGCTGTGACCGTATCAGTGAGAAGTGGGCTCATGAATTTAGTCCCATGAGAACCTGAGTTTGGCACCGGTCAGGGTGACTTCTCCACTCAGGATATCAAGCAGCAAAAGGGAATGAATTCATCTCGCTGGATGCGGAAGGAGTGGGGGGAACATTTGGCTACTGAAACAAGAGTTCAAAAGCAGCTGATTTTTGGACGAGAACAAATAACGGAGCCCTTCCTTCATCCCCAGCGCCGTCTGCACGTTCAGAGCACGCCTGCGAAGGCTGACACAGCATGGGAACCGGAGCCTGGGGATGATGCCCTTCACCAGCAGAGCCCAGGGGACCACAGAGAAGCCTGAGGACATCGCCTGGGGAATCCTGCAGAGGTCCTGTCCTCACTATTTCCCCAAGCAGCAAAGCCCCTGAGCCGAAACAGCACTCAGTGGCGATGGGATGGAGTGGGGGAACTGCACTACTGGAAGCGCACGCTAAAAAGCGGGTACCCCTTGTCAGCCAGGCTGCGTGGGGTCCCCCCTTTATTAAAGATCAAAGCCCCAGTTGGTGCTCTACAAACCCATCAGCAGAGCAGAAGTGTTTCTCATGCAAAACCTCCTCGTTCCATCCACATTTGGATCCGGACAGCTGACGGGTGCCTGTGCTGGGGGGGTGTAGGGGATGCCCCATCTCGGGGTGCAGAGCTGCGAACAACCGGGCTCAGAGCTGCCCTTCTCCCCACCGGGCAGGAGAAGCCAATTACACTTTAATGAGGCATTTTCTTGAACGCAACCAGTTCGTAACACAGCTTTAATCCTTGTATTACGACTTGGCTTTCCTTGCCGGGTCAGTCCTACCGCCGGCAGCAGCCCAGGCTGGAGCGATCCCCCCGCGGGACAGGACCGGCTCAGCCCGAAGCGGTGCCCGGCGACTCCCGGAGCCCGCGGACCCTCCCGCCGGGCCGTGCCCCGGTAAACCCCGAGGAGCTCCGGGACCTGCTGCGAGCGCCGTGCCCGGTGCGGGGGACCCCGCTCCAGCCCTGGCTCCCCGCAGGACACCGAGCTGCCCCCGCAGGAGGGGACCCCAAA
>NW_009647834.1:493012-498673 GCF_000708025.1 Charadrius vociferus
CCCCCTTCTCCCCATGGCCCCCCTTCCACCCGCTGCACATTGGCCTCAGCCCCAGTTTAAAGGGACCAGTGACCTCACTGGCAACAGAAAACCGTGGGAAAGAGATGGGACTGATAAAGCCTTGAGTTGTTTCAGGGAAAAATCAACATCCAGCCCCACACGCACACACATGTCTGCCCGGCTCTGCGCGGCGCAGGCACTTTTGGAGACTTTATGATTCAGATGGAAACCAGCTTATTCGAAGCGCGGTGCTGTTTGAGGACGCCGCTCAAAGGGCCCTCGCCTGGGATTAATCAGTGGCCGCGGCCGAGGGCCGGGATGGCAGCGGTGGCACCGCGCTCGGAGGCGTCGGGATGGGTTCCCTGTGGTGGTCCCGCCAGGAGCTCGGCCCCCTGCCACACTCCCACAGCCTCAGAGCGTCTTCAAGTGCCAACTCATGGCACTGCCAGGGCATTTGGGACGTACCCTGTAAAACAAACCGACCAAAGCCCAACTTTAGGTTTTACGACACTAGGATGAATTGCTGTTTTCTTGTCTCATTCCGTAGTGCTGGAAACTTTGACCCGCAGCCCGGCATCTAGCGAGCATCTCGCTTTCCCTGAGCTTGCGGGAAGGAGGTAGGAGTCTGTTTTTCAGAGCCCTGCGCTGCTCAAATCCCCCAAGGCAGAAAAAAAAACCGTGTGCGTGTGGGAGAGAGAGAGAGGGGAGGAGGGAAGAGAGCTGAAGTGGAGGTTCACAGTACAAAAATAATGCCTTTTATTTTGAAAAAAATAATCGGCGCTGAGATCTGGCAACACGTGGGTTTCCCAAAGCCTTTTGCAAAGACCGTGGCGGCGATAACAGCCTGTCGCCGCTCGGGCCAGCCAAGCCACCCGTCTCCCAGTCGCATGGTCGGGTGCTCCCTATCTGCCTCAGCCATCTCCGCCAGCTCACCCGCACTGCACCCGCCAACCCCCAGACCTCTGCAATCCCCCAGCACCTCTTAAGCAGCTCCCGGAGAAGCCAAATACCAGCTACTGCCTGCCCTTCACCCACGCCTGCCCCAGCCCAGCACATGGGGGCTGAGCAAGGCATGGCCCCCCCTGCCATGACCGGTTTTTGAGGCTGAACCACACCATCCTCCCTCCCAAAGTGAAACGACAGAGACCCAAACGCAGCCGTCCTGAGTTGGAGTGGAAAACTGGAGTCTCAGAAGTGTTTGTAAAACCCCCGAAAAATGAGAATAAAACATTTGCTTTAGGTTATAGCACTTTGTTTCTATAATTTGGATGTTTTGTTTTAATTTTTGCTATAAAAACTGGTCAAGAAACTGAGCTGTTATTAGCTTACATTTAAAAATGAAAAGTTACTTTGAACCAGAAGAATTAGAAATGTGTTGTTTTAACAATTTTGAGACCCACTCCTCCTCCCTTTCCAAAGTGATTTCAGTTAAAAATACATACATCTCCAAACTAAACTTCCCATAAACATGTGTTTTTGAGAGATTAATACTCTTTCCACTGATAAAACCATTCAAATGGGATCCAGAGATCGGTTATTTCAGGCTCTTGCTCATATCACAATGAGCCTGAACCAAGCGGAGCCCAGACCTGCCACGGAGGAGCACTTTTCTTCTCCATTAGAAAGGAATTCACCGTCCAGACTCCGTCTTTTCTGGGCCTTGTCTAAGCATCATTATCTGGGTTCAATTGAAGTGTAATTGGCAACATGTTTTTCTAGGATTACACTTCATTATGAACAGAGCGGGGGCCCCGAAACCCACTTCTCCTGTAATCAGATCCGTTTTCCAGCCTGTGCTCCTGGAGAGTGGTTTATAATCGCCCCCAGCGAGCCCTGGGGGACTGCGAGGGCTATCTCAACCACCCCAGGATTAGCTGCGCTGTGGAGTGGCCGAAGTGGAGACGGTGCTGAGACCCCTCGCAGGTCGCTTCAATGGAGACCACAGGGACGGATTAAACGGGCTCAACTGCGTGCGAGGGAAGTCAGGTTTCAGTGAGCATCACCCCCCGGCTCACGGGACAGAGCTCACAGGCGGACCCACCCCGCTGCGGACAAAGGGTGATGCTGGGGAAGGGGAGATGGGGTCTAAGTGCAGAAATGGGGTTTCTGCCACCTGCTCGTCTCCCACCCAGCATCCATGCAAGCTCTTGCCATGCAATGCCTTCTCACGGTGGCAAAGCCTGGCCCCAAGTGCAGAGCCACAAACGGTGGGTGACCAACCTCTGCGCAGAGCCGATCTGCTCTTCCCCAAAGAGCTACGGGCTTTGCTGCAGCCAAGCCAGGGAATTATTAGAGGAAATCTCTCTCCAAGCCCTGAATTATCCACCCTGGCCAAGTGCTCAGGGCTGTTTCCCCTCCGGCATGGTCTCTGGGAACTCAGCAAGCATTGCTGCAGTGTCTGTCCCCATCCCCAGGACCCCTGTGTCACCCTCTGGGACTCCAGAGGCTGGCGAGAGCCATCTCCCACTACGGCTGGCTGTGCCTCTGCATGGTGGGAGCTGTTTCCAGAGGATGGGTGTCACGAGGACGGGGCTAAGCCATCCATCACACCCAGCACTAATTGGCTACCCTGCTTCAGAGGCAAAGGAAGAAGTGAGCTGCAAAGATTGATGTCCCTTCTCTGCAACAGGAAAAACTTTCCCGGCCAGGGCTGAGGGTGGATCCCTGCCAGGCACCCGGGATTGCCCAGGTCTGCCAGTGCCAGCCCGCTCCTGGGGGTGAAGGGCTCCAGCCCGAGGTTCCCTGGGGGGGATGTGACGGTCAGCCCAGCCACCAAACCCCCCTTTCCTTGCTGGGACCATAGCCGTTCCCTCCCCTCCCTCCTGCTCAGCTCTGGGAAATGTCCCCGGAGAGCGGCCAGCTGTGAAAAGCTGCAGCAGCTGGAATGTGGGAGGGAGGGACACGCTGCTGGAAAAGCCAGAGGCAGCGAAGAGCAGGCAGGACTATCTGTTACCTCCCCGTGAACTGACACCTCTGATTTAACCCCGTGCATGCCTGGAATGCCCTGTCCGCACGTCTTCAGTCAACATCACCTCCTAACCTCAGGTCCCACCACTGGCTGCCAGATCCACAGCTGTAATTTCAAAAGCAGAGGCCTCGCAGGGATGCTGGACGGGATTCCTGGCTGGGGCGATGGGCTGTCTTGTTCTGTGGCTAAGCAGAGGGATTCATCACAGACGGGAGAATCACGCAGGGCTTTCGGGAGGTGATTTGGGATGAAAGCGCGTAGGTACAAATACGATATCACCTCCGTGTTTTGTCAGATCTGGAGCGGGGCCAGGAGAGGATGGTTTGCCGTGGCTCCCCTCCAAGCCAGAGGCACTACAATTGTTAACTCCCCCCCCACTTCCCCGGCCCACGCAATTCAGAGCCGGCCCAGCCGACTGCTAGGGGCAGTCCAGGGGAGGGAAAAACAACATTTTCCCACAAACCCGTGGCCTCACCCTTCCCCAGGCAGGGACAGGGCAGATCCTGTATCTGCTCGGAGCCCGACTGAAACTCGGTGCTGCCCTCGCCGCCCTGGCATGGCTGTCTGTGTCCTCACGCCTATTGCCCCGCGGCGGGTCTGCGCCCGGCCCTGCCGCCGCGGCCAGGAATGTGGCTGGGCTTGGGCAGCCGTGCAAACCCCGTGGGATGGAGCCCTGTGAGGCTGCACCTGCCCGGCCCGCGGCCGGGACACCTCAGAGGTGCTGCTGTCTCTGCAAGAGCTTCTGCACCGTAAGATGGAGCTTCTCCCCCCGAGCCCGTGTCCAGGGCAAGGCTGGGACCCGCAGCTGGGAGTGCCAGGCGTAAGGCGGCTCTGTCACTGCGTCCCCAGGTCAGCGGGGCTGGAGGACAGGGAGAGGATTGCCTTCCTGCTCCGGAATCGGCAGTGCATCCCGACGGTTAGCGTCAGACGACGCCAGCGTTTTAGTCCTGACTGCCCTTGATATGCCTCAGTTTCCCCACCCATAACGATGCTAATGCGCTGGGCACTCACTTCACAGAGAAGCAGCGATGAGTGGTAATTAATATTGCACCAGCCCTGCTGACAGCCGGGGTTACTGGCTCGTCCAGGAGCCCAAACCAGGGTCAGGGCTCCCCTGTGGCTACCAAGAGAGGGCCCAGAAACTTACTGTCGGTGGACACAGATCTGCTCCTCTCTCATGTTTGGGACCTGGCGAGGGCAATGCAGACGAGGTGGGCTGCTGTGGTAGAGGATGGTCTGCGTGAACGCTGCAGCCCTCCACGCTGCGGTGGGCTCCTCGGCTGTCATGGGCAGGCTGAGCCGAGCCCGGAGGTGCCAGCCCCGCTGCTGTCTCTGGGCGCTGGAAGGACACGGATGCCCCGAAGGCTGCACCCGTGCTAAACCGACAAGAGGAGCTGGGATGGGAAAACCCATGGCTGGTGAAGCGAGGCCGTGGCCTTCCCCCGGGGCCAGTCCCCAGGGCTCGGGGAACACAATGCCTTTGTTTGCGACTTGGCCTGCACAAGGAGCCCTTCCCTCGCTCAGCCCCAAAACACCAACCCTTCAAAAGGCCTGTCCTCCCCCTCCCCTTCCCCCAGCGATGCTAATGTGCCAGGCCGCTTCTCATGAACCCTGGGAGAGATCAGGCTGGTAGACAGTTTCACCACTTGTTAAATGTGTGTTTAGCGATCTTGTGAGTAGACAAGAACAAATACAAACAAGCCGGGCTGGAGAGCCCCTGCCCCTCCGCCCTGCCTGGAACGCACCAGCCCCAAAGCCTTTCTTCTCTAACCACTTCAAACTTTCATTTCTTCTGAAGCCACAACAAGGCACACTTTGTAAAGCAAATGAGTAAACAGCAACTTTCAGCTTAAAAGGAAAACAAGGGGGAGGGACTGTTTTTAATTACTGGATTTTAAAAAGGGCTTTATTCGGTTAATTGCTTTCTGTTGTAAAATGTTCTTCTGCGCGCAGCCCTGGTTCTAGCTGCATTGCTGCTGGCCAGATGGCATTGCAGAGGTAATGACAGCATGTGCGTTCACTGCTTGGGTACACGAGTGCCTTTAACATTCGCAGACATCCCCCCCCGAGCCCTCCCAGCCTCATGGAAATGACACCAGGCACCAAGTTCTGCTCAGACATGACCAGTGGTTTGGCATGTCCAACTCACGTCACTTCCAAAGGACTGGAGGAAGAGCAATCGGCACGCACAGAAAAGCCTCTGCAGCATTTCAAGTCGAGTTCCCAAAAGGGCTAATTGCTGTTGATTATCTTGGCTGCAGCGTGTTACCTTCCTCGTCTGGGGTAATAACCGATGTTCGTGCGAGGTGCTGTGCTCAGCTCGGTCCTACCCGACGGGGCGCCTGTCTTCTCGAACAGGGGAGAGTGACAGTGCTGCAAAGTCTGGCACGGCAGCCGGCGTGCGTGTAGGCATGTGAACATCTACGTGTGCATGTGGCGTGGTGCAGCAATGCGAAACGGGTTCCAACTGTATCCCTGATGATCACAACCAGCTTGGAAGATACCTCAAGTCCCTGTGGAGACAGAAGGATTAAAAATAGAGAGCCAGCTAAGAGGGGTGCACAAAAGGACCTTTAGCAGAAACGCCACCAGCGCAGAGCTGTGAAGTTGCCGCTGTGCTGGGGACAGATGGCACAGGGAAGGGACAGGGAGAGGAGGCAGCGGGAGATTCTTCTCCAATTGGATCAGCCTCA
>NW_009647834.1:498702-500869 GCF_000708025.1 Charadrius vociferus
AAATGGAGCAAGAACGGCCTCAGGCTCCTGGTGCATGGAGCTGCCAGGGAGCCCTTGAAAGCCCAGTGGCTCCTCACGGCACCCCAGGTGCCGCAGGGGTTTCCATGTGGCCCTGGTGAGCGGGTGCCTTGTGGGTGGCTCAGAGTCAGCGCAGGGGAAGATGGAGACAGGCTTGTGAACAGACATGGAGCTCACAGGAATGCGTGCTCTCTCCTCCCTGCTTGCAAGCCTAGAAAATACCATGAAGGAGTGCACACGTGTGGGGAAATGGGGACAAGGAGGCTCCCGGTCCTCATTCAGTAGGGATGGGGGGACCATCCCCTGTCCCTCCACACACCGGCCGGCATCTGCTGGCTCGGTCAAGACAAGCTTCAAGGACAGAGGAGGGGAAGTGCACGGCCAAAGGGCTTCCAAAGCCGCCAGCCCTCAGCCACAGAGGTCCCGGGGTCAGGGATCACACAGAGTTCAGGGCAGAGGCTGAACCTGGAGCGATCGGGCTGGCCCGGGGGGAAGCCACTGTGCTGCCGTTCCCTCCAGCACTGCGAGCTCATGGCTTTCCCTCCTGGCGTGGCTGCTCCTCGCTTAGCGCATCCCCCCCAACCCACACCGCTGCTTTCCATGCGGCTGCTTCGAACGGCCAATCTCCTTTCCAAAAACGAACGCGAGAGAGAACGTTGACAGCAGTGTGGGAGAGGAGGGGAAGCATCCAGCCTTACCTAGAGGCTCTTTGGTGCAGCGCTGGCAGCCGGGCCGTGCGGGGAGCCGGCCGTGCCCGCGGTAGCAGGCAGCTTTCCTGCCGAGGAGAGCTTTTCCTGCGCCCGCCGCGGCGGGTGGGTCTGTTCCTGCCAGCAGCCAGCAGCTGGTGATGAATGCTCACTTTCTCTAATTGAATAGCAGGAAGTTAAATCTTGTTTCTTTGCCTTTCAGGCTGTCAGCTGGAACAATCGCCCACCTGTGGCACCACCCCGGGGATATAAATAAGGAACAAAACACAATGCTGCCAGAGGAACGGACCGCCGTTCCCAGAAGATCTCCCCGATACTGTATGCCATATTGTGTGCCCGCACAAGAGAGAGGTATCTGTGCTGCGGCGGGCATGCCGGCAGCCCTGCGCGTTTCCAGGCAGCCGTGCAGGCAGGATGCTGTGGGAACGGGTTGCAGGGCGATGGGAGCGAACACGCAGGGGACGTGCCCAGAGCAACCATGACACACAGGGGGGTGCATGCACGAGCAGGCTGACGCCGCGAAGAGCAGCAATCACGCGTGCACGGGCTCGTGCAAGCGTGCACAGCTATGCCAGTACTCTTGGGTGACACATACCACCGCCAGGCGCTTCGTGGCAGCTGGGGTGGCCGGTGCTCCCGTCCGGCACGCTGGGTCTGTCCTGCGGCTGCCCTATGTCAACGTGCACAGGCAGGCGCAGGGTTGAGCGTGCGCTGGTGGCCGCCCCGCGCGCTCGCTTTCCTGCTCGCTTTCCCGTTTCACCAAGCGCTCTGCCAGACAGGCTGCAAAGCCGAGAGCTCCTTCCCGGAGCTGCGCCGTCCCTCCCCGCCACCCAACGTGCTTCCCCGTCACCTCCAAACACTCGCATCAGTTCACAGCCGGGCCCAGCGCTCCCGCCGGGATGTTCCCAAGGCAGCGGCCGTCACAGCTGGACTGAGTCTGACAGTTACGCACAGCTGGAAGGAGCCCAGCTGAGGACAAGGACGGAGGAAGTCCGCTTCGAGCGGCGTGGACCCTCCGTGTGCGGCGGGGAGGAGCGGGGGTGAAACAGGGTTGGGAGGGCAGTGGGAGACACCGACACACACGCACACGCACACAGAGGCCAACATTGTTGCCGCGAGAGGAAATTATTAATTTGCTGGGAATAAAGTCGGCAGCGAGTCAAAAACCCATCCTCCCGAAGCGCTGGAGAAAAGCCTCCCGCCCTCCCCCTCCCGCCCTCCCTGCGAGCGGCCCTGTCGCCTTTGTACTGAGAGACGGGCCCGACACAAGGGCGTCTGTCTGGGCACCACGTCCCCACGCCGGGATGAAACGCGGCCCGGGCTTCGCCCAGACGCCGAGAGCCCCCACTCCCCCCGCGGGACTCGGGGCGCCCTGACCCGGCCCTCCCGCCTCCCCAGCCCCGTGGCAGGGGGGGCGGGGGGGGCGGCGCGCCGCCGCGCCC
>NW_009647834.1:501277-515238 GCF_000708025.1 Charadrius vociferus
CAGAAAAGGCCCCCCAGCGCCCCAGCCATGCCGTGCCGGGTGGCCCCATGGCCCCCTAGCCTGGTCACCCCGGGTGACAAGGTGCCTGAGGTGGCCACCTTGTCTCAGCACCTGAGATGGAAGCCTTGCCATGGTGCCCGAGGTGGCCACCCTGCTGTGGCACCCAAGACGGTGGCCCCACCTCAAAGCCACAGTGCCCAAGATGGCGGCGCCACCTCAGTGCCACACTGACACTTATGGACATGGCGCCCTGTGCTGGAGCTGACACTGAGGAAAACCTCTCCATTCCCATCTCGGTGTGCTTCAAGCAGCTGCCCTTCCCCATGGAGGACATACCCTATGTGGTGGTGGGTTGGGGACCACCTCGGAGCTAAGATGGCCACCGGGGCTGCGCTGAGGCAGAGATGCCCACTCACGTGCTCCCCAAACACACACCTGAAGGGGAAGGAGCAACAGGCGGTACCGTGGAAGGAGGCGATGCCACTTGGAGCATGTTGGCCTATGAAGGATGCCAGCGAGGGGGAAGCCTGCCACCATCACTCACAGCCCTTCACGCCCTCTCGTGGCACCCGCTCGGCACCACAACCATCCCCGTCTCCGTCCCTGTCCCCACGTCTGTGGTGGCAGAAACGGGTCCACCATTCCCCGGGGTAAACTCATCCCCACCAGGATGGGTGTGAATTTCCAGCACTCGCGACCATTTCCACCCATGCACTTATTCCTGACAGATGCAGCCCAAACGCAAGCGCCGCACAGGGCTGGCAGAGCCAGGTTTCCCTCTTGAGGCCATGGCAGCAAATTTTCCCCTTATTTCTCCTCCCTCTCACGCAATTCCCCAGATACAGACTCCTCGCTCGGGGCTTTGCCGCGTCTGGGCAGTGCTTTGAAAGGCAGTGGTCTGCATGTTGTGACTGGAAGTGGTCCCCATTTCAGGGGGGAAACAGTGTCCACTCTGCTGCTTGCAGATGCCAACATGCACGGCCCCAGACAGGTTTGCTTTATCTCGAGGGGGAAACCACTGCTCGCTGCTGATGGCCACGGTGACAAGGACACAGCCACAGCACAAGTGTGGGCTAGTTCCGGCTGCATGGGTACCACTGGCCAGCGGGATGTGAGAGCTCCCACTGAGTAAAGCTTAAAAATTCAAAGCTGGTCCCGGGCTCTGCATCCCCTCTGTGCCACAGAGAGAAGGGATAACCGTGCAATTTGCCCTAAGAGAAAACAAGCAAAAGTCCCATCCTGCATGCAGGACTGCTGGATGCTGTCCCTGAGGGTTTTATCTGTTGTTGTTTTGGTTTTTTTTTTAAATGCTAATGGCCATCTCCTCTCAAGTCATTCAATCAGAAAATTTGGCAGCGGTGGTGCCAAGGTCTCAGCAGCGTGGGGCTGGCCGTCGCTCCCTGGCGGGTGCAGCCATACTTGCCTGGCATCTGTAGCCCCGAGGCTGTGGAGACCCCCTCCTCTCCTCCTCGGTGGGATTATGTGCGCAGTCCTATCCGGCACAGCGCTGCCAGCAAAGCTTTGAAGTGCAGCCCTGGTAACGAAGCTTTCGCTGCAGGAATGGGAAAAAGCCAAGACAGAGAGGTCTCCGCCTCCATTGCTCCCTGGCTCGGGTAGAACTGGGAAAAACAAAGCAGTTTTTTAAAAGGCGAATCTCCAGGCGGGGAACGGGGCATATTTGCTCGGCAGTTACAAGCTTCTTGCCTTCTGACATTTTGCTCCTGCCCAGTAACCAAAGGGTTATTTCCACCAGCGTGGGCAATGCACAGAGCTATCCCCTCACCTACCTTAAGGAACATTCGAGCTGTGGAAACCGCTGTCTCCCAGACAGAGCTGGACAAGCCCCAGTTCTGGGAGCCGGGGAGGAAGAGCCAGGGTGGAAGGTGGGTCTATTTACCCCACTGACTCTTCCTGGCGAGGGGCCAGGCCTTAAACAGAAACCGTCTGGTGCATCTTCCAAGGAGCTGGCCCAGCGTGGAGCTGCCTCTTGGCAGAGGGAGATGCTGGCTTCCTCCGTCAGCGGGGCGATGAGCAGCTTCACACACGCTCCGTTGAGTCACTGCTTCGTTGGTGGCCTCCCCAGCGCGGGATGGCTGAGCCCAGCCGCCCCGGGTGCACATGGGGGAACCATTTTAGGCTCCGGTGACAGAGGCATCAGCGAACACTGCTATAAATAGCGGTGTCGAAGGAACAAGATGGTCAGGCTGTCCAAATCCTGGCACGATCCCACTAGTGCTGATAGCAAGTGCCCTTTGCTTGTTCTCTTGCCGCCAGGTCCTCTTATCTATTCTTCCAACTCCGGGTGTTTCTGTCACCCTGTCACCAAGTCTCCTGCCCTGACATTTTAGCCTCCTGGGATGGCTGCAGGTCCCTGCTCACATTTGTTGGCTCCTATTCTGTGCTCCAGAAAGGACGTAAAACAAAATGCGCTGCAGGGACAAGGTAGAGTCTGCGCCAGTGCAGCCTGGGACCCTTCATGGCCAACACCACGGGGCTGTCAGGACAGCCCTGGGTTTGCATGGCCCCTACACACTGGGACCTGCTGGTGGGCATGCAGGCATCACCACAGAGATACGGGGTTTCACTGCACTTAAGAGTACTCCTGGATTTCTGCTTTTCTTCTGCAAGGAGCTGGAGTCATCCTCCAGACCTGACGTCACCTCTGGATCATTCTGGTCTCTGTTACAGTGATGGGGTAACTGAGGCAGGGAGGTGTCATGACTTACCATATGTACACGAGGATGAGAAGAGCAGAGTGCACACTCTGCCTGACCTCCCTGCCATGCAGCTGGTCATCAGGGGCATCACACCCTCACAAGAAGTCCCACAAGTTCTTAGAGTTAAATCCTGGATTCATTATGAAAAGCCGTTCTTGCTATTCAAAGGCCATGATTACCTTGTGAACATCTGTGCTGACAATAGCTGAGTGGCAGCATAATTCTCCATCAGCTCTGCCTCCGCTTTCTCCTCCTCCATGTTCTTTATTTTAAAGCACACTCATTGCAAAGCCCTTCAACGTCTGATGAAGGGAAAAGCTCAGAAAACAGGCAACAGAAACCAAAACACCCTCTGGCTTGCAGCAAACCAACAAGACACCACAGAACCCAACTGCACAAACCTCCCCATCCCTCCCTGCACGGCCTTGGCCCATGTTTCTCCATAACCCGTCGTCTCCTTGGCCCCAGTGCTAACGATGGTCCCCAAGAGCGAGTCAAGGGCCTAGGGAGGTTTTTGCATGAACATCAGAGCCAGCTGTTGGCTTTGGCATGGACATCCTGACCTCTCAAGGCTGGATGGGCCCACCTGGACTTTCACTGGTGGAACATGGGCCTTATCAGTGCTGGAATTTGATTTTTCCTCCAGGCATCTGGTGGAAGAACATGCAGGATTAGGGATGGGCGCAGGAAAGGCATTCCAGCAAGCAAGGCTGTACAAGAACACTCTCTGCTGAGGGCCATCCAAACACCCATAGCAGAGATGCTGCCCTGGGGCCTATGGACATTCCTTGGCTATATTTGGTGACGGATGGAGAATTTGTTGCTTCCCCTTAACCCATCTGTTCTCCTTATTGGCGGGGAGGAGCTAACACCAGAACTGCAGTGTCGCTATTCGGATAAACCCGGTACTTCAGCAGCAATAAATCTCCTCTAAAAAGCTTTTGCTGCCTCCCACCTGTTGGCTGGGAGAAGATCAAGTTGACAAAAGTCTGCCAAATTGTATTTTTATCCAGGACTTCATCACGAGTCCAGGTTACAATAAAAGCCTGTTCACGAAGCAGAGGGAGGTAGCTGTATCACAGCACATCTCTCAACTCTGGAATCCCACCTCTCCCAGAAGTCTCCAGTTCCCAGGTAGCTGCTTTTTATTACATTTTCTGAATTCCCTTAAATCCCCAAAGGCTCTTTTCCTTCTCGTCACCCCCACCCTTTCACCATAAAACCTGGGAGGTCCCAAGCTGGGACCCCAGACTCCTCTGCTGGCTGCACCGGGGAGCCAAAATACCCATTGTGAGAATGGCAATAGAGAGAGCCGGGCTGGGACCAACACAGTTTATTACAGAAAAACACCCAGAGGGATTTCATTAACATGGCAGTCCATTCACAAGAAAAAAACACCGGAGGACAATGAAGTGAAACCCACAGCAACAACACACAGCGGGAAAGTCCAGTCATCAGCCAGTGAGGCACAAGAGGGACAACCGCACTGGCCCATCAGGGCGGGAGATGTGCCCAGCCCACGCGGGCCGTCCTGGGGACCGCATTGCTCCCCCAGCCTGAGGGGATGTCACAGACAGGCACATGAGGAACGTAGACGAGCAGCAAATCCACATCTGCCAGATGTAGTGACGGAGGAGAAAAAAAAACGTAGGAAGCCACGTGGATAAAAGCAAATGCAGCCATTGCAGGAACGGAAAATCCTCCCCCCACAGGAAGGACTCAGGAGATACAAAGAGAGGTCCACCTCACTTGGGGCTTATTTCCCGAGCCCCATGTCTCCCAGCAAGCCCCTAAGCTGCCCCGGCAGGAGAAGGGCTCGAAGCAGAGTCACTAAAACTCCTGCCTGCACTGTGCCCCCACACCCCAGCTTGCACCCCACTCCCTGTGCATCTCAGGGTCTGGAAAGGCAGCAGTGAAAGCTGCTGAGATCCAGGGCCCTGCCCCAAAGCCACAACACATTGCTTCCCTGGATCTGACAGCACTTTCAGGCAGGGCATCTCCTGCACAGCCCAGTCCTGCCAATACCCCTCATCCAAAGTGCACGTTCCTCACGGCACCTGGCGCAAGCACCCATCCATCCCCAGTGGCTGCGCTTGCAGCCTGTATCCCATCCCAGTAGCACCCTGAGCTGGCTGGGGGCTCCTAAGGGCTTGCTGACAACCCTGTTCCTCTTGCAATGTCACCTCCCGGGCTGGCAAGAGGCCCCGGTGCAGCCCGTTTGCGAGCTGGGCTTGGCTGGGCTTCCACGATGCGATCTTCAGGAAACACCTTGGAAATGTTTACTGGGAGGCCAGGCTGTTCTCCCCCTCCCAGCTGCCAAAAAGGTCTCCCAGATACAGTTCAGATCCCAATAGCTGGGGTTCACATTAAAAAGACGAGACCTTTTTATAAACGTGGATATTAATAGATGGGTTACTGAGATACTAATTTCTTTCAAGACTTTTTGTTTGTTTGTTTGGATTTTAGACCACCCTCTAAGGTGCCCATCACCCAGATATGACAAATAACAGTCTGTCAAAGTGCAATAATTTAGGGGGGGGAAAGTGCAATTTGCTTTTCACTGCTCGAGCAGGATTTAGTGCAATGAGAAAACAGTCTCCCAAGCTACTGAAGGCATCACTAGCTTGTTTATATATTTGTCAAAAGTGCGATAACTCGAGCTCTAACCTCGCTGTTGGGAAGGGCTGAGCTGTTTTAGCTGAAACCTCCCCGCAAAGTTGAGCCGGAGGCAGACACGTACCTGGGAAAACTTCAGCCCATGGATTTGGTGTTTGTAAAAAACTACTGTCTGATAGCACTGGGCATCCTTCGTGCTCAACCATGGGGTATACTGCCTTAAAAAAAAAAACCCAAGAACAAAAGCCCACAAGAACGAAGTAATCTGTAATCGTTTCCCCTGAGTGTCCTTTGGGACAGGGCTTTGTGCAGAAATGTCAGTGTGATTTTCACACCGATCTCGGAGCAGCTCTCCAATTGATTTCTCTTCCTGTTTTTTAATCGGAGATTTGGTTCCCCCTCGCAGCATCACTAGCAGAGGTGTCTATTTTAGGAAACACCAGAGGTTTTAAGAAGCTGAGGAGAAAAAGATTATCAACTCATATGGGCTCAGCCTAGAAAGGGGAAAAAATCCTTTAATTAAAACCCCCAGGCTGAAATTCTCCGCAGATTCACCTAAACAGACTTCAAATGATGTCCCTAATATATTAGGGCCTGCTTTTAACTTAATTCAAGCCCCAGGCATGTGTCTGCGGACCCTGGACGGCACACACAAGAGCTGGGCTTTGGATGCCTCACTGAGATTATTATTATTTTTAAGTGCTAACTCATGCAACTGTGAAACCCAAATTTAAAAATCTGGGCCAACAATACACTGGCCCAAAGCTCCAAGCAGGAAACAGGATTTATTTTTTTTTTTATATATATACGTGTTTGTTTCTATTTTTCCAAATTTAGTGCATGAAAGGAAAGCTGTTCAGCTGACAAAATCTTGGTGGAAGGACAAAGACGTGAAAGGTTTTCTGGTCGGGGAGCAGGGGCTGGATCTGTGAAGGAACAATATTATGGCTTAATTTTAGTTAAAAGGGACAACATTTTGTTTCAAAGCTGCAAGAAGGGGTTTTGTGTGCTCCCAACTTTCCAGTTCAACAGTTCAGCCTGAACATTTGCTTTGCAAATCAACGGCTTTGGGAATTACCTGGGGTTTTAGAGAAACGCCAATAGGTTAAACCTGCCTGGCACAAACAGTCCACAAAAAGAGAGATCCTTCCTCCAGGGATTTTGCCTGAAGCAAGCGCAGAGCCCAGGGAAGAGAGGGAATGGCTCGTGGGGCTGCCCAGCCCAGGGGAGCCTCCGGCCCCATGAGGAACGGGGACAACGCCACGACATTGCAACGAAAACAGAGGCGAAAGGAAGCCTTTCGTCAGCCCCCTCCTCCAGCCGTGCCCCCGCCAAGGCTGTCGCTGGGGAATAACCTCGCGCTCGCCAGGGCAAACGCTCTCTGCCTTGCAGACCACAAGCCAGGTCAGAGCGTGGTGCACGGGGTGAAATTGTGCCGCACGCCGGGGGCCGTGGGACAACCCAGCTTCACTACTTGCTGTTCGGGGTTTGCTTCTCCTGCGCCGGCCGCTTGTGCTTCTGGGCGACGCCATAAGGGACGTGGGCAGCGACGGTGCCCATCTCCTTGGCTCCCTCCACGTGGAACATCTGGTCATCGAAGAAGATGTGAGGACGGATCTTCTTCAGCAGCGGTCCCTTGGGAGCCCCGGCCAGGAACAAAGCCTCATCCGTCTCCAGGCCCCAGCTGCGCAGAGTCTTTAGGGCCCGGGCTCCCGAGCTGGCCGCGCTCCTGGCAGTGACCAGGTAGGTGCGAATGGGACACTCCATCCTCAGTCCCTTGGAATAGAACTTCTTCTGCAGCTTCCCCAGGGCCTCCAGGAAGCCCTTCAGGGGTCCCTGCCAAAGCAAGAAGAAACCATGACTCCCAAGACCCCCATGCTGTCCCCTCCTCCAGGCACCCAGTCCCAGCAGAGCCAGACATGCTGGCTAACCCCTTCTCCCCGAAAGCCCCCAGAAACGACAGTGAGGGGCCAGCGGCAGCCATCCCATGGGCCAAATCCAGCAGCACCGGGCTGCTGACCCACCCCATTTCACACTCCACGTGCCGATCGCTGGCCCCTTCCCAGGGGCAAGAGCTGAGGACTGTCTCCTGACCTCCCTGAGGCTTTTTCTGACTGCACCCCAGCACTACCTGTGCCAGAGGCTTGTTCTCGTGAGCCTTTTCGTGCTCGAAGAACATGTCCAAGCCATGAGCCTTCACGATCTGCTCTGACTCATCCGAGAAGAGCACAGCGTCACCATCAAATGCCACCCGCAGCTGGTTCTCTGACACCTCCAGGTCTTTGCTGGGGCTGAAGATGGTGGCTGCAGCGATCCCTGTGGAGGTAAAGCGCAAGGCAAGAGGTGGCAGTTACCCAAGGACTCAGCCTCATGGCTCATCTGTTGAGAAGCAGAGCAAAACACAATGGACTGGAAGCAAACACTGCAAGGAAATGCATGCACCCAATAGCACCTTCAGCTTGGCCCAAAGACCTTTTACAGCAAAACCAAATCCCCAAATGATAAACATCCCTTTGCATACAAGAACTAATGGGGAAAAACAGTGCCTTTGCCTTGGAAGAGCTGTGGAGCTCTTTAGAGGCTCTTTGAAGCATCAAAGATGGGATATGGGACAAGGCAGACCCTAGCTGCGCATCAACGCAGGGATGGGGACATTGGAGCTATCGCTCCTGGCACCAACCCCCTGAGGGCTCCAGGCTCCCCCCGCTGCCCCCCCAAACTGGACCCCAGACTCACCCTCTTCAATGGCCTCACTCACTTTCTCAGCGTCAGAGGAGAGGTAGAGGTTGGTGTGATACGCCTTGAGGTAACAGATGGGGCTGTTCCCGCCCGTCATGCAGAACCTCTCGATGAACAGATCTGAGGGCAGATGGACCCCGCGGTGAGCATGGTCACCCCCCAAACAGTCCTTGACACTGCTCCCCCGTGGGCTCCGAAGAGTCGGCAGGATGGGGGCTAATTTTGTTACCACCATTAAACAGCATTGCCTGCAGCCAGAGTGTCCTCACCACCAGCCAACTTCCAGTCAAAGCCCAGGAAATTTGGAAGAAGGGGGCTCAGCTTGTGGTTTGGAGGAAGAGACAGGAGAAAGCATCTCCTTATCTTGCTGCCAAGCAGTAACACCCTGCCCAAAAGCCAGCAGCACCCGCGTGAAGGACCGCTTCGCTCTGAGCTTACCATAGTGGTTGATGCTGTTGATCAAGCGAACCCCAACCTGGGCATGGTTGTTGGTCATGAGGACGATGTCGAAGAGCTCCTCGCTGTTGGGGTAGAGCTCACGCAGCTGCGTGTTCACCGCCTCCAGCGCCTGCAGCACCCCAGGGTGGGAGGGGGGGTGAGTGTCAGCAAGCCCCAGGCACGACCCTCACCCCCTTCTCACCGAGCAAAACACTTCTGTTCACCAAAACCAGGGATCTGGCCCGACCCCAACTACACCACGAACCAAGCTGACATCAGCAAGCAGCTTTAGCTGGGAAAAAAAGACTGATTTGGGGGAAAAAAACCACATAGCTACTCTTCTATTTTCAAACACAAAGTGTTTCAAGTTCTCATTAGGAGATGAGAATAAATTAACTCAAAGTTGCAGATAAGTGTTTTTCAAGCAATCAGGAATGGAACAAGTCTCCCCCCACTAAGTGGATTTGTTTAGTCATTGGGAATGGGCAAGAGATTGCTTCAGCACACAAAACTGCACTAAATCCAGTGGAATTAGGGCAGAAATTAGAAAATATTATTAAAGTTTGAAAAGCTTCATTTCAACATGTCACATTTAGAAATTGGCCGACTCTGTAGCAAGGCTAAATACAGCCAACTTAAAAGAATAAATAAATTGTAATAATAATAAAAAAAAAGAAAGATAAGAGAATTCCCTAAAGGGAAACTAAATATGATCCAAAGAGATAATTCCTTCAATTCTTGAGCTCAGTTGCCAATTTGGAAAATTCAGCGTTTCCTCAGTGCTGGAAGAAGCACATCACTTGCCAGGAGGTTTGTTTGACCTCTCTTTGCTCTTTGGCTACATCCCTTCTGCCTTCTGCCATTTCCCATCCCTTCCCCACGCGAGCACCCCACAGCCCTCCCCTCTCCCCAGAGCGCTTGGGTCAGGACCACGGTGCAGATTCGGTTTAGGTGGGTGGGCGCTCACCTTGACGAAGGGGAAGGCAGCCCCGGGGAGGAAGGGCTCGTTCTCATGGTCCAGCTGGTATTTCACGTAGGCCTCCACCCCTTGCTCATTGTAAATCTTCTGCTCCTCCTCCATGCGGAAAAGCGCTCGCGACGATACGGCGATGGTGATGGCGTTCTCGGGCTTTGGCTGCAGGGAAAGGGAGAAAATGGGGAGGCAGCCCCTGCACCCAGCCCTGCTGCCCGAGAAGGCATCTGTTGACTTTCAACGTGAAAGGCCACGGGGTGGGTGACACCTCCACAGCGATTTGGAGGATAAGGAGGGAGCTGCAACCCTGATCTTCCAGTGCTTCAACAGATGAAGCCCTGAAGCACCCCCCACACATTTGGGATCCCTGAGAGCCTTTTTCTGCCGCTCGCACCATGCGTAAGCCCTCCCACTGCAAACAAGCTCCCAGGACCCATCCAGACCCAGCTCGCTACCCCAGGAGAAATGCTAAACCCCATGCAGAAGGAATTTGTGTGGCTTTTCCCCCTCCAGCCAGGAAAAACCACACACCGCGGCTCGGCCAGATCCGCACTCCCACACTGCTGTCCAGATGTGACAAACAACCCGTGCCAGCTCAGCTTCTCAAAACACTTGATATAGTTATTGTGGGTGGAAACATGACAAACAGGTGGTGCAAGCAATGATTTATGAGTCATTATTATTAATGTTTGAGGGCTTGATCCAAAATCCACTGAAGTCAACAAGAGGCCTCTAGTGGGACTTGGCAGCGAGAGAGGAGACACCAGGAAAGTCAATCTCATCTTGACCCTCACCCGTCCTCCCTCTCCCCTTGGAGGGCAGAAGGGTGTTAATCCCCATCACTCACTTGCAAGCATGAAAGCAAATTCATTGCTGATGGGCAATAAAAAAACCCCTTGCTCCCAGAACAGCAAATCCTGAGGAGGGACAGTGGCACCGGCAGCCCTGTCCCCTGCAGACTTTGCCTGCAGCGAGCGCTGGGAGCAGGACAGGGCTCGGGGTCTCACACGGAGGATGCTCCTCAGGAATGGTCCCAACCCACACGCTCTCTGGCTGTGCTCAGGGATGCATCTCCGCAGGGAGCCTGCGAAATCCAGGCCGTCAGCACTTCGGCAACACCTCGCCCTCAGCTCCTCTGCGATTTCCAGGATCCTCATGTTGCCCCATGAGTAATCCTCCGGCAATGCTGTTTGCCCAGGGGCAGGAGGGCGCCTTGGCCAGCTGCTCACACACCCAGGTGCTCCAAAGTTCAAGCTCCCACCCTGCCTAGCGCTGAGCTTTATGGAAACAGCAGCCTGGCGAGGACAAGGTACCCCATCCCGCATCCGGGATCTTCACTCCGCGCAGGGCTGGGCCTGCCCTGGGGCTCGCTCTGCCCCCAGCCCAGCCCCGCTGGTCCTGCCCGGCACGGAGACGCACCCAGGAATGAGTCAATGGCAGTCCCCATGCCATTCCCAGCACTGCACACTCCCTCCATAAGCAGTGCCCGGGGCCAGCCCAGTGGCATGGCCGGTCCCAGACACCTCTCCAAGGCCGCATCAGTACCCAAAATCCCCGGCAAGTAGATTAAGTGATGGGCGATTAGGAGTAGAGACAGATTAGCGCAGGCTGAGAACATCACCGTGGCCAGAGGGATCCCTTTCCCACGGCGTTTACAGAGAAATAAGGGCCCATTTGGAAGCGGCTCTTTTGAGAAAGCAGTTGAACAACCCCCAGGACACGCAGTATCACCCAGGTCCACGCAGAAGCTGATCAGCGACACCAGCATCGCTCCCGCAAGTGACCCGTAGCCACCAAGTCCCCATCCTACATTTACCCACCCGGTGGGCGTTAGCTATTAACTTGTCATGGGCCACGTCTTGGCACTCCAACTCATTAATTAATAACTCTGGTGTCATGGGCCATTTATTAGCTGAAAATATTAATAACTATTAAAAGTCCTGGGACATCCGGTCATTAGCCTTCAGCAAGGAGTCCTGCCACTCCGTGCTGCTCCCCGGTCCCTGCAGCGCTGCGTTATTTATTGGGGTACATAGGAGAGCTGCCGGGCGTTTGCTCCCTGCTCCTGGTCCCCGAGGGACCACAGGGCAGAGCATCCTCCCCAGCCAGCCCGGCAGGAGGATCCCCAGCACTGAAAGTAGGTCAGCAGCACGCACAGCACAGAGGGATGTTCGGGGGGGGAGTGGTGTGAGATGCGTGTGCGGTGCCATAAGCCGAACCTCGCTGGGTGCCCAGCCTGAATTTGCATCTCCATCTCCCCACGGCACACACCTTGCACCCAGCGGGTGCCAAGAGCACAGGCACCTTGCGCAACGCCAACAGGCTGCTCAAGGTCCCTTCCCTGCCATTTAAAGGCACCAGCCTCCAGGAGGTTAATTTAAGAGGTAATAAACACGGCAATAAAAATAACCGTAAGCTTGGGGGCCTCACTCTGCCCCAGCGTGGGCTGCTGCAGCCCCAGCTGCCTGCGGGTGGGAAGCCCAGCCTCCGGGAACGGGACCTGCTGGATCCTGTTCGCTCCTGCCAAGGAAGGTTTGCACCTTTGGAGCACCTTCTGTAGGAAAGTCTCACCCCGGAGCTAACGCAGCTCCCAGCTCCGGCTGGGCTGGAACAGCCCTGCTGTTCTCTGGGAAACGCTGACATTTAAAAAAAATGAGGCAATTCTGCTCTGCGAGGAAGGAGCCGCGTTTTGACATTTCTTTGAAGCAGAGGTTTCATTTGGAAGCGTGCCGTCCTCGAGGTTGGTTGGATGCTTCTCCATCCTCACTAGTACTGCCACTGATCATTACTACATTCAAAAATGGGCTTTAAAAAGACGCAGCGCTACAGGAGCCACAGCACCTCAAATCCTCCGTCAGAGTGATGTGAACAGCCCAACAAACCCCACTTTGCCTTGAAACATCATAGTTTTGGGGGGAAAACACCCTTCATTTTTAATGGGAAGCACGTGCATGGGAAGGGGTCCCACTCGCAGTCCTTGCCGGGATGCATTTAGTCCCACGAGCTGTGGCGGAGCCTGCGCAGTGCCCCATCCCACCACAGCCTCCCGCTCCGGCTGTCCCAGCCCCAGCAGGTTTGGGAACTCGGAATGACAAATCCTGTCTTACTCTGAGAGCAGCATCCAAGGTCGGCCAAGGTCAGTTAAAGCTCATCATCCAACACAAGCCCAGGAAACGGCTGTGGGGCTCCGCTCAGCCAAATCCAACCGAATTTGCTGCCTGGGGATTCATGGTGAGCTCCTCTCCCTTCTTCCCTTCCCACGGGAAGGTCAGATCCAGCCCCATCCTTAACATCAAGCATGAGATTAATGACGTGTTTAACATAAGTGCGAGCAGGGCTGCATGGGGGAAAGATCCCATCTCAACCCTGGGTCCATCCCCGGGCTCAGCCAGACAGGAGGGACGACCATCCTGACAGCCCAGTCTTCTGAAGAGGAACACCAGCCCTTGGAGCAGCTCCAGGTGGTCCACCAGGTCCAAACCCCATCTCAGAAGCACAAGTGACCTTTCCAGCAGGCTCTGGCTCTATGGAAGCGCAAAACCCATCCCAGACCCAAACACCCCAGTTTTCGGGCAAAGATATGTTTCAGTAGTGACTGGAAATGGCACATTTTCCTCTGCAGACCCAACAGCTGGCAGGCCTTTAAATCGCTCTTCTAATCGGATGCAAATCCTACGCAGCCCCCCAAGGATTAGAGACAGACATTTGGAAATCCCGCACGCTCCCAGGATGTGCAGCGGGGCTGTGTCCTCCAACCCACGAGAGCCCCAGGTGCCTATAGTGACAACCCAACACCAGTGGCTTCACTGCCACCCCTGGAAGCCATCGCTGACTGGCATCAAGGCAGCAGCCACGGTGGGGACCCCATTCTGCACCCCCTGATGTAAAAGATCCCTTTGCATTGCCTGGGGCTGAATCTGCCGGACCCACCTTGATCCTAAAAGCCTGGAGGAACTTTGGCAGCTCTGGGCACTTCCCTGGATGCTGCAGAAGACCAAATCCTTGTGGCCAAATTCAAAATTTGGAGGTGAATTTTGGTGTGGGATTGGGTCACAGAAAGGGAAGAGGAAGGGCTTGCTCCAGGGTCAAGCATGGTCCCCACCCCAGCTAAAACATTCCAAAATTGAGGCACCCTGCTGAGCCGGATGGGTCCCCGTGGGTGCAGGGGGCTGGCAGAGAAGGGGTGAGCAGGGGACCCGGAGGAATGGAGCTAGCAGAAGGCCAGCTCCCACCGACTCAGCCTCTCCTCCCCACGCGCCGTCACTGGAGAGGCTGGGGGACATTTTCCGCATTGCTGAAAAGTGACAAGTCTCATCGCTGACCTCCCCAGCTGGCATGAGCGAGGCCGGAGCAGGCGTGGGAGCTGGGGCGTGGGAAGAGCAGAGACCCCTGCAAAGCGGGAAGCCCGGTGGGCTCTTAACCCCTTCCCCAGCCAGCAACGGGCTCCCCAGAGACGCACCCCAAACCCACCCTGCCTT
>NW_009647834.1:515375-516245 GCF_000708025.1 Charadrius vociferus
GGGCGGCCGCGAGCCCCTTTGCTCGGGATCAGATTAAAGTTCAGGGCAATGGCTGAGATGTTTTTGAGTTTTCCAAACGCATTATTTATAATGCAGAAAAGCTCTCTGCAGCCATCCGTCACGGGGTGTGACAGCTGCCTGGCAGCGCAGGACAGCCCAGCCGTGTGCGAGGGCAGCCGAGCTGCCTGGCTGCGGGCACAGGGCCCCCAGCCTGCCCTGGCCGAGGGGCACGGGGCCGGGCAGACGGCACAGGCATCGGTCCCAGCACCACACGGATGGATGGCACAGCCTAACTTCAGGGCCCGAGTGCCTGGATCTCGGCTCTGCCGCGGGTTTGCCATGAGAGCAAACCACGTCGCTGCCCCGTGCCTCAGTTTCCCCAGCTGTACAGAAGAGACGGGCGTGCTGGTCACCGAGCTCGCTGCAAGGAGAGGAAGAGGAGGAGCCTGGGCTGACATCCTCAGGAGGCTGAAGGCATGGCACGAAAGACACCCAGCCGCATCCCGCCACCAGGCCAGGCTGACCCTCTCCTCTGGGAAGGGCGAAGGCAGCAGCACGGTCAGCCGGCAGTGGGTACAGGATTGGGGGCCGCAGACGGGTCCCCAGCGGGGAAAGCACGGGGGCTGCTCCGCATCAGGGTCCGCAGAGCAGGGACTCGGCCGTCTCCCCTCACCGGACTCACGCGCGGAGCCTTGCTGTGAAAGGCACCGGGTGTCACTGGACATCGCTGTGGGCTACACCTCTGCTGGAGCCATACACTTTGGGGGGACCCAGAGCCCCGAGGATGGCTATGGCTGGAGGGGGCTCCCAGGCTGTGGGGCCAAGGCCAGCCTGCCCCGGGGGTACAGCCCCCGACCCCCCAGCCCCGCG
>NW_009647834.1:516338-517055 GCF_000708025.1 Charadrius vociferus
AGGCGGGAGCCTGGCAAGGGTGGCTACACCCCTGTGACACCTCACTGCTCCAGGCAGGGATTCGGCCCCTGCGCTGTCCCCCTGCTCTGCCACGGCCACCCCTCCTCTCCCTGGCAGGGCCTCCTGCCTTGGCACAGGCGGCTCACGGGGCACCGAGCCGCTCTGCAAGGACACCTCAGCCCAGGAGGGACCCGGGAACACCCCAGGGACCTGCAGGAACGCAGGGAGACCCAGAGAGACTGAGGGGATCTGGAGAGGTCCCAGGCAACCAAGGGCAAGCCAGGGATGCCACGGAGGAGTTGGGGACACCTGGAGGGACCCAAAGCTTCCCCAAGGACCTGGAGAGAGATGGGGTCAAAGAAAAACCAGAGTCACCCTGGGGGGCTCCAGAGCACCTGTAGGAGACAGGGGACCCAGAGAGACCCAGTGGGATCACGGGGGAGCCAAGAGAAGGTGGGGCACCCAGAAGGACCCCAGAGAACCTGCGGGAGATGGGGCACCTGGAGAGACCCAGGGGGACGCGGAGGAGATGGGACATGCCGGGGAGGCACCCAGAGGAGATGGGGCACCCAGAGCGGCTCATTCCTCTCCGGGGCGGGGAGCACTGCCCGGCTAAGGGGGGGGAGGAAGGGGGTTCTCACCGATTTGGGTTTCTTCTTGGGGGCGAGGTTGTCGTAGAAAGCTTTGGCCTCCTCCCAGGGCCGCCCCGCCGCGCCC
>NW_009647834.1:517460-523370 GCF_000708025.1 Charadrius vociferus
GGGCGAAGGAAAGGGCTGGGGGAGAAAGGTGCCATCAGCAGAGAGCCCGGGGAGCACACGGGAGTGGGCGAGTGGGCACCCACGGGAGACAGCAGCTCACTTGCAGCACAAGAGCATCAGGGGTGGCTGGGGTTTGCCCATCCTCGCAGAGCGGAGAGTGGCACCCGTGGCAGGGGACCGGGTGGCTGGAAGGGCACAAGGGTGGTCAGCAACCGGGAGCTGGAGGGGAAGGAGCAGCCACAGCCACTTTTGGCTGCGTGGTGGGTCACAGGCATGCACTGTGAGCTAGTTAATGGAGTGTTGCAGCACAAGAGCATCAGGGGTGGCTGGGGTTTGCCCATCCTCGCAGAGCGGAGAGTGGCACCCGTGGCAGGGGACCGGGTGGCTGGAAGGGCACAAGGGTGGTCAGCAACCGGGAGCTGGAGGGGAAGGAGCAGCCACAGCCACTTTTGGCTGCGTGGTGGGTCACAGGCATGCACTGTGAGCTAGTTAATGGAGTGAACACGGATATTAATTAAGGCTCTTCACTACACATTCTCCCACAAGTGCTGGTGGGATTGAGTCAAGCCAGAGCTGTGCATAGCATCCAGCTTTCAGCTCGGATTGAAAACTGCAGCGTGACCAGCAGACTCCCAGAGGCCCTCGGGGAGCGGGGACTGTGCCCCAGAGACCAAAACTCAGCAGGCAGGAAGGGCCAAGTGATGGAGGATCCCACCTCGTCTCACCTGGCACAGGGCAGCACCTGGGAGGAGGTCGCAGAGCCCCAGCACCTGGGCCAGAAAAGGGGTTTTGCCCAAAACTGTGAGAAACACCAACCCTTCCTACAGACCGCAATCTTGTGGACGCTCATGTCCCTGCCCGGGAGACTGATCAAACGCACCCTCACTTGCACTGAGGTTCAATCAGGAGAGCAGAGCCAGGCGCTGGTGGAACAGGGCTGGCTGCAGGGCTCACCAGGCTACCTGGACCCCAAACCCTTTGGGATGCCCTTCTGGGAGTTTAATACCATTTCAGCCTCAAAGACACCCTTTCCCCAGGGCCTCTACTGGTCCCTCCTGGGAAATACCCAACCTTCCTTTGGGGTGGCCCCAAGGGAAGCAGGAGCTTTGAGTGCCCTGGGTTCACCGAGGCTATTCCGAGTCCCTTCTCGAGCTTGAGTTACTGCCCTGTCAGACAGCAGCCCTGGCACATCCCCGGGCTCCCACACAGTGGGGACAACCTGCCCCATATGTCCCTCCTTCCCCAGGCACCGCTGAGCTGCAAACGCACAGGTACAGTCCCAGACAGCCCAGGTGAGCACAGCAGCCAAACCCAAAGTGCAGAGAGCTCTCCCTCGACAGCACTCCCAACAATACCCGCTCAGGTTTTGGCATCCTCCCATCTCTACGCTCAGGTGCTGGCTGCTGCAGGACGGACGAGATGCTGGCGATTTGCAGGGTGGAAGCCGAGCCACGCACCTCCCTGCACACTGGAGCCAGGCAGGACGGGGTGAGTGGCACCGGGAGCCAGCCCTGCACGGTTAACTACAGAGAAGTATTCAAAGTCGGTGAGAGCTCCTTAGCAACAGGCAAGGTCTCTGCAGGCTGCTGATGGAGAAGGAAGACCAGAGGAAAATACGTGCAGGAAAGATGGGGTTGGAGAAGAGGAGGCTGAGAAGAAGGACAAAGATACAGTGATAGTTGGTCCCAGTTGCTGATGGAGCCTGGGACCAAGCCACCAGGTCCTCTGGCTGTGCCCAGCCCTGAATGAAAGGGACAGCCAGGGTCCAGCCCTTGGTTGACAAATGAAACCTATTTCCAGCACAGACTGGGGATGTCTGGTCCTACCCAGCCCCAAGAGACAACATTCTCTCCCCCAAAGCTACCTGCATGGCTGAGGTGTTACACCTTCACCCATCTTCAAGGCTCCCCAGGCTGAGCCCCACTGTGCTGTCCCCTTGGAGTGTCACAGGCTCAGATGAGACCCGAAAATGATGCTCAGGATTGCAGTATTGTCATCTCACTCTCCCCATAGCTGCAGCAGCCAGCTGCCCCCAATAAGCCATTTGGGGGGAACACCACACATGGGGGACCATTTATTTTTCCATTAAAAAAATAGATAACAACTTCACCATCTCCTAACAGATATTACAGTCATCAACACCACAACGTGCAGACTACATACCAATCTGTGACAATACTCCTGTCCTGGGGCAGGAGGGATGGATGCAGCAGGCTGGGATGGGGGGGAGGAAGGAGACAGACATGTTTCTTGTGGCCTCAGAGGCCTTCCAGGAGGCTCAGCAGGTACAGGACCCATCCATACCTCTCCACACCCCCAACCCAGGACCCACCAGTCCCCACAGTAGTGCCACACACCAGGAGCAGCACCAGGACATGCCTTCAACACCCGTACTCCTGACCTTGCCCCAGGGCAGCCCACACCTTCGATTTGGGACCCCAGGCATCACCTCAAGACCCAGGAAAGCCAGAAACTCCACAAAGCATCCAAGATGCTACGGGGGCAGTTGTGGAGGTCACCTACTCGCTTTGCCAGCTCACATAGGTAATGCGGTAGAAGGTGGCTTCTGGGATCAGACAATGGCCGCATCCAGGGGTGGCCTTGGACACTTCTGCTCTCCCCTGAAGTGCCCTGAGCAACCCTGGCCATTCCAGCAGCAAAAGCAGAGATGGAAAAGCTAAAGCTGGGCAGAGGGAGCCAAGGCAGGGAGCGTGCAGCACCCTGCAGGGAATTGCCAGTGAAGGAGAGACCAGGGCCAGGACTTGGGACTTCTGAGCCTCCCTGGAGGCACCACAAGCAATGACGGGAGATGAGCAGAAAGGGGAAAGAGCTGGTTTCAGTTAGGATCAGGGAATGGGCCAGAGCAGTGGGGGAAAGCAGGGAGGAAGCAGCAGGGACATGGGAGCAGCTGGCCCTGAGGAACAAGGACACTCGCCATCAGCTGCCGGGAGTCCAGCTCCAGGATGGGAGAGGGCTGATTTGGGGGTAACCTCAAGCGCGCAATACCCAGAGGAGACTCTGCCCATCGAGGGAGAACTACAGCCCATGGACTGCGGGCTGCCCAGGACACAGCCGGGAGCGGAGGCGGATGGGTGGCAGGAGGGACGGAGCGTGGCTCACACCTGGGGCCAAGCGGGTACAGGGGGGACTCAGCAGAAAACAGGGATGGAAACCAACACAGGGAGCAGAGGTTGGCTGCAGCCAGTCCAGCGACGAGCCCCCAGGGCTCTATTTCTGCATGTCACACTGCAGGAGGAGGACGATGGAGGGGTCGCTCTTCGCTGCCTCCTTGAACTCCTCCAGGGAGATCTGGTCATCCTTGTCTTTGTCCATCTTTGTGAAGATCTTGTCAACACGCTGCTGGGGTGTCAGCCCATCTTGGTTCATCCTCATCATGATCACAGTCCCCACCATCTTGTAAATGGCCTGGAGCAAGAAGAGAAGCAAAGTACTAGAGCGAGAATGTTGGATGGGCAGAAGGTCCCAGGACAAGGCAGGGGACAGGACTGCTGCTCTGCTAGAACCCAGTTAGCTGCTGGTACACGTTATGCTGCTGTACAGCTACAATCAGGTACCTTTCAAACAAGGCTCTGGGCAGGGAAACCCATTTTTTGGTGCCAAAAAGGGACCCAATAGATGTGAAAAGTCTGCAAAAACCATTACCCCTCCTGATTTTAAGCACCGGTACCTCAATGATCTCCAGCATCTCCAAGCGTGTGATCTTCCCATCCCCGTCCAGGTCATACATCTCAAAGGCCCAGTTGAGTTTCTGCTCAAAGGTGCCCCTGGAGGTGACAGACAGGGCACAGATGAACTCCCTGAAGTCGATAGTTCCGTCACCATTCTTGTCAAAGGTGCGGAAAGCGTGCTGAGCAAACTTGGAGGCATCTCCGTAGGGGAAGAACTGCAGGGAGGAGAGAGGAGAGATAAAAGTGGGGAGAAGGAGCTCAGTGCAGAGGCTGCACCCAAAGCAGCACCCTTGCCCCGGTGGGAGCAGGGTGCTCCAGCCCTACAGGCAGTGCTTGGGCCCCCAGCTGGAACCCACCTTGATGTAGAGCTGCTGGAATTCCTCCAGGTTGAGGATGCCAGTGGGACAGTCCTTGAGGAAGCCCTTGTACCACTGCTTCAGCTCCTGCTCGCTGAACTCTGTGCTCCTCACCAGGTCATCCAGCATCTCCGGCGCCAGCTTGCTGCTGTGCTTGCCCATGGCTGCCCCTGGGAGGGAAAACACACGGCTCCTACGCACTGGGCACAGGGAGGGCTGGTGCTCCCAGGCCCTGCTCCACCCCAGCGGCTGGCCGACCCCACCTGTATATTCCCTACGCCGGAGCTAATCCACCTGGCTGGTGGGCGTCCGTGCACTGCCAAATGCCAGGACAGCAACTGGGGCACTGGGGACAGGCTCGATGCCCGTGCTCAGCTGTGGCCTTTCCCACTGGAGCTGTGCAGAAGCTGGTCCAGAGGCAGCCTGCTAGTGTAGCCAGCAGCATCACCTTCAATCCTCACCTTCTTCTAGGCTGGCTCCCTTTGGGCTGCAGAAAACCATTCAAAAGCCAACTGAAGACCCAGAACACCTCCTCACGTGGCCTTTACCATGCCACGATGTCCAGCTGCCCCCGTAAGGATGGGACAAAGAAGAAGTAACACGAGTCTGCCATTAAAGCAGAGAAAAACCTCACTGGCACCATCTGACTTGCAGCATCCAGCCGGCTACAGCGATGCCCGACCCGTTCCTGGCCAGCTCTTGGTGAGGATGGGGTCCACAGCCAGGCACCCCTCTGCCGCGAGGCTGCCTGCGGCACAGCGCCCTGGAGCGCTGGCAAACCCGCAGCTGCGTGGGCAGGACGCGGAGCTGCTCCGATACACGCCGTGCCCGCTCCCACGCAGCCTTGGCTGCCGGCTTCGCTCAGCCCGAGCAGCAGATGGTTTGCTGAGAGCTCCTGGAGCTTCTCTCTTTCCATAGAGAAAGTTGAGTAGAAGTTCACCTGGAGCCCGACCAAGCACCATCTCTCTTCCGAACATCTGATTTCCTGGCCATGTGGGCTTGGGGGACATGGTACCCCAGGATGGGCACAAGCCTCCCCCCCCAGCAAAGCAGGGCTCCTCGTGCTCCCAGCCAGCCCCGCTCCCAGCTAATCCCGCAGGCAGAGGCTGCTCCCTGCCCCACCATCCCACCAGCATCTGTCGCCGTCTGCCGCGGCAGAGCTTAACCCACCACCCCTCAGCAGCCAGAGCCGAGGAAACGTCCGGACGCCCACAGAACACAACGCTTCCCCAGCGATCCCCAGCTCGGCTGTGGAGCTACACGAGCCCTCCCGGCACCACAGCCTGGCTCTAACTCACAGGGAACGATAAATCCCCACCATGTACCATGCTCATGTCCTCCAGCATCTCCCACCAGCCACGGTGGCAGGTGGATGCGGCCTCTCACCTGCACAAGGGGCAGCTTTTCCCATAAGGGAACCGCAACGAGGACCTTTGCTACAAGCACCACACCTTATCCTGCAAATGAAGCCCTCAAAGAGGTCAGGACTCAGGAAGAGCATCCTTTGGTCCACAGCCCTCAATTCTCTTTTCCAAGCAGGACGCAGCACAGGCCATGCCAGGGCAGGGGACAGCAGAGATGGCTGCTGGGGGCAGCAGCCAGAAGGGCCATCACACGTTTCACATGAACCCCTCATCTCACAGCACCAATATCATCACTGGTCACTGGCTGCTGGTCCCAAAACAAGACAGAGGGGGGTCGCTAAGGGTGTCCCCCCCCCCGGGTCTGCACCCCGGGCAGCGCAGGGCACCCAAGCCCCCAGCACCCCCCGACGTATCGGCACCCCGGGAGCGGGGAAGGGGCGCAGGTTCCGGCCCCAGGGGATGGATGGGGCGGCCGGGCTGGGGGCAGCAGCACTGGCGGCG
>NW_009647834.1:524134-525883 GCF_000708025.1 Charadrius vociferus
GTGGGGCGCGGGGTGTAGGCAGGGAGGGGGAGGCAGGGGGTGCTGGGTTCAGCATCAGGGATGCTGCTGGCCCTGCCTGCCTGGTCCCCAGCCTGGAGCACAGCTGCCTGCTGCTCTCTGCCCCTCCTGCCACTCTCTGCTCCTGCTTCCTCCTCCTCCTCACTCCGTCCCACTCACCCACTTTTGGCTCCTGTCCCTGGTGGTGGCTGATCCCAAAGCACCCCAAAATCCCCTTCCCTTGGTGTGCTTCAGGGCTGGCAGGGGCTATGCTGTCTGCATCCCCCTCCCAGGCACCCAGCGAAGGGCCCCACACTGCCTGTGCTGAGGTGACACTGGGACATTGGGTCCTCCTTGCTGGGCAGAGCCACAGCTGAAGTGTAAAGGAGAAAGGGCTGAGAAAACTGCTCTGCTTTCCAGAACTGAATGGAGCGTTTCCATGGCGATTGCTGGCGGTTCTTCCTGGTGACCTTGGCCATCCCGCTGTCATCCCAGTGCCACCTGGGCCCGTCTGCAGCAGCCCCTCTGCAGCTGGTGGCCTCTGAGCCTGGATGAAGTCTCCAGCCAGCCAGGGCTGGTCCCCATCTCAGTCCCCAGCGGGGCTGTGGGGTGCCATGGGGTGCTCTGCCCTTCCCAATGGCTCAGCATCCCCCAGCCCAGCCCTGCTCTCGGGTGCACCCACCCTTGCTGCAGGGGGTGGCGCATGAAGCTGTAGAATCTGCCCCAACTGGAGACGAGAGAGGGCAGGTTTGCAAAAAAAAAAAAGGAAAAAAAAAAAAAAAGACAAATATTTGCAGCTGTGTATTTGCATCAGGGCTGCGGGGATCCATCACCCAACCGCCCCGGGGGCAGGAGGGCTGGGACCCCCCCGCTCCAGCCAGATGTGACATATCTGCGCTGTGTCCATGTCCACGGGTGGATCCCCACCCGGGGTGGGGTGATTCAGCCCCACGGCTTTTTGGGTCACTCCAGCAGCCTCCACCGGGCGCATGGTTCTGTCTGGCCCCAAAGCCTCTCCATGAGCCTCCCCAAGAGCGAGGGGGAGACTGCTGCCGGTTCTTACATGCTTAAGTAGAGAAGACATCAATTAGCACCACTGCAAACCGCCTGCGCTCAGGGTGCGCAGGGGGACTGAAAAATTAATGAGGGCTTAATTGAAGCAGCACGGCTGCCAAAGGCTGAGACCGGCGCAGCTCAGCTCATGGAACAGGGTGTGCTGAAGGGGCATGGGGTGTCTGGAGGAGGAGGGGGAGTGCCAGGCTGGGGGTGCGACAGGGACACCCTGGGGACAAGGACAAGGGTGGCCGTGGGGTACTGGGGTGTCCACATTTTTGGGGCTGCGACACCCCGAGTCCTGGTGCTGGGGAGATGTCTGGGCTCATGCGGGGCTGGTGGCACTGGTGGCCCTGAGCTCATGGGCTGGAGCACCCGGCTGAGCCCAGCACCCAAACCAGGGCACCCCGAGCCCTAACGTGAAGCCCGCGCTCACCTGGGACATTCGCCCTGGGATCGCAGTGGGGGCACCAGGCTGTCCGGCGGAGGGGACCGACTCTGCAGACAGCGGTGGCTCCGTGGCCGCCCTTTGCCCCCCGCTGCCATAGCGGTGTCACCCCAGCTCCCGGCCCCGGGCTCCCCGGGGTGCAGAGCTGCTGGGGCCTCACCAGTTCCTAAAAACCTCATTACCCAACCGCGCTGCGAAATGCAAAGGGCTGCAGCTTCCCCCAGCGGTTACGGGCTGCACCAGCACGGCCC
>NW_009647834.1:526702-527025 GCF_000708025.1 Charadrius vociferus
CCTCGCCGGCAGCCTCAGCCTTTCCCCAGCCTCTCGCCATCCCAGAGCAGGTCCGGTCCCTGCCCTCTGCGCCCCAGGGCTGAGCCTTCGTGCCGGGTCCCCTGGCCGGTATTGGGGTGCTGTAGAGTGGGCATGCTTTGCTGTGCAGAACTGCCCTTATAAAGGAGCAATGAGCTGCTGTCACCCACACCGTCTCCCTGGGGGGCACCTCTGGGTGCCGCTGGACCTGGGGTGACCACAACGCTGGGGGTCCCTCTTGATGTCCCTACTGTGATGCCCAGCACCGGCTTGGGGAAAAAGGGGGGGGGGGGGGGGAAAGAAGG
>NW_009647834.1:528212-528858 GCF_000708025.1 Charadrius vociferus
TCAACCCCATGGGGGGGACTTATGCCTCCCTCCAGCCAGGGAGGTGCCCAAAACCGGGGAGGGGGGGAAATCCTCGGGAGCCCCAACCCCACCCTGGGCAGCGCTGGGGGTGCCCCGGCTCATTCTGGGGCAGGATGTGGCCCCGGTACCCTGATTGCCGGGGTAAGGTGTCCGTCCCCCCATGAAAAATCCTTCAGGCACCGTGCGTCTGACCCTGCAATGGCTGCGGCGATGCCAGTGCGGCCACGGGTGGGGGGCAGCAGCAGGAGGGCTCGGTGTCGGCGGTGAGGTCCGGGTTTGGCACCCAGCGGGCACCCAGCGGGTTTGGGGGGGCCGTGGGGTGCAGAGCCGCACCGAGGGGAAGGGGCACCCAGCCCCCGGCCGGGGAGGCGGCGCACCAGGCTGCGGTGCCCACAGGGATGCTGCACCGGCAGCGAAGAGGCACAGCCCCAAAACGGCTCTGGGTGACACGGGGATGGCCTGATCCGGGGGCACCGCTGCCCCTTGGGCATGCCCAGCCTGGGCACCACCGCCCGGGGGGGGAGCGATGCTCCTGGGTGCAGGATTTGGCCCTGCCTGGAGCAGGAGGGGGGTTTTGCCCCCGTCGGCTGGGATGTCCCCATGGAGGTGCCACCAGCCACCGGCT
>NW_009647834.1:528878-529696 GCF_000708025.1 Charadrius vociferus
AGGGGCGGGTGCCGGAGCAGGGCTGGGGTGCAGGGAGGCCACCCAGAGGAGGAGGGACGAAACCCAGAGCCACCTCAGGTGTGGTGGGGGGGGACACCCCGCTGCCTCCAGCCCCTCGTGGGCGGCCGTCCTCCAGCAGCACCCCTCCGCGAGAGCGGTCCCAGGATGAAGTGACTTTCCCGGTGGAACTGGGGCATGTGGTTCCCCCAGTTCAGCCTCGTAGGGATGGGCAGCCCACGATGGAGGGAGCCCCTCACCCTCCCCGAGAGCCACCCAAGGAGGCGGACGTGCCGTGGCTCCCAGGGCCAAGAGCCACCGCGGGTGTAGGGACCCAGGCCGAGGAAACGGTGCAAATCAGGGGCTGAGCGCCAAGCGGAGCTGCCCCTCCAGGCCGAGGGGGCTGCAGCGATCCCTGTCCTCCCACCGGGCACCAAACCCCCGTGCCATGGCTCAGACCTCCTGCCGGGGTGTCCCCACTCTGGGGACTGTGGGGACCCATCCGTACCCCCTCCCTGGGCACAGGCAGAGCTCAGCGGTGACAAATCCCAGCCCCAAGCTGCCCGTCAAGGACAACCGCGGCGCGGGCACGAGGACGCCCGCACGCCGATCACAGCATTTATGCAAATGCCTGAGCGGAGCGGGTGCGAGTCTCCCACCCCACGGGCTGCCCGAGGCACCCCGGAGTCCCCCCCCAGCATCACCCTGCAGGGCCCAGCACCCCTCCAAACCCCCCCCAGCACCCTGTGGGACAAACCCCGGGGTCACTGCACCGGAGCAGCGCTGGGCATCTTTATACCCCCACTGCGGGGTACCACACG
>NW_009647834.1:531469-532350 GCF_000708025.1 Charadrius vociferus
CCCCCCCAGCACCCTGTGGGACAAACCCCGGGGTCACTGCACCGGGGCAGCACTGGGCATCTTTATACCCCCACTGCGGGGTACCACACGTGGGGAAACTGAGGCAGGGGTGCGCGGTGGGGAACCGGGGCGCCCTGCCTCCCCCACGGCACCTCGCGTTTCGGCATCAGGCTGGTGAATCCCATGGAGCCCGTGTAAAGCCACCGCTTACCGCACTCAGGAGGAGGAGGAGGAGGAGGAGGAAGAGGAAGGCAGAGCCGTCGCTGTTGATGCCGAGGGGCTGCGCTGGGGCTGAGGGGAGAGCAGTAGCCCCATCCCAGGCATGAGGCTGCCACATCCCTCCCCACCACTGCTGCCTCCTCCGGCTCTCCCTCTCCCCTCCTCAGCCATGTTAATTAAACCCAAGCGCTTAATTACAACCTGCTGAATCCCGCGGCTGCTTCCCAGAGCCCACTAACACCGTGGGGCCAACCCCTCATATCCCTGTAGGAAACCTGGGGGATGGGGGAACCGGGGGAGCATCCCGGCACCGGAGGGATTTGGGTTGTGGCTCAGCAGCAGCATAAAGGGATCTTCACACAACGCACAGAAAAGAGCAAACCCAACCAGCGGTGCCAGGAAATGCATCCCAGGGGGTCTTGGCCTCTCCAAGGAAAAATGGGGACACCCCCAAGGGGTGCGGAGGGAAGGGGATGCTCAGCTGGTGCCTGGCGAGCTCCCGGTGACACCGGCTGCTGGCAATAAAAAAGTAATCGAGGCAAATAAGGTGAAGGGTGGCGGCAGCATGCGGGGCTGCAAGCCGGGGCGGGGGGAGCCAGTGTCCCACCGCACTTCCCCACCCGATCACCCACCGGCGGGGGCCCGGGCGGGGGGGACGCCCC
>NW_009647834.1:534113-534727 GCF_000708025.1 Charadrius vociferus
GGCTGGCCGGGAGCTCCCCGAGCCCCCCGGGAGCAGCGGGGGGGAGGACGGGGGCTCTGGCCGCCACCGGTCACTGCCCGCAGCCCAGCACCTCTTCCCCGAGCACCACCTCACCATCATGCTTTTTTTCCTCTTGTTTCTTCTCTTGCAGGTTTCACATGGGGAACCTTCTTAAAGTGTTGACTTATAACGAACTTGACCAAGGCCCTAATTTTTTCCTTGACTTTGAAAGTGAGATGGGATTTTTATTTTCCTTTTTTGTTTCGTACTTATTCTGAGTTCCACATCCACGCCATTTTGAGTTCTCGTCCCCGTCGCCCATCGCATCGCGCCTATCCCAGACGTCCTCCCCCCCCACCTTCGCCGTCCGGGGGTCTCCCCGGGGAGGGGGGGCAGACCCTTGGCCGGGGGCTATCGCTCCGCACCTCTTCCCCGGGGCAGTTTGCAGCCCGTCGGGGCCAACCCGGGGCTGGGGGCTGCTCGGGGACCCCCCCGTGAGCAGGACCGCGGTCGCAGGGCAGCCAGGGCTCACCCCCACCTGCCCCCACTCCACAGCTTGGCTGGAGCTTGGGCAAGGAGATGGACCGGGGGGGGAAACCTGCCCGGAAGGGCGG
>NW_009647834.1:535861-536874 GCF_000708025.1 Charadrius vociferus
CCCAGGGACGGCCTCACCAGGGGGGAGCTCACAGGACTGGGGACACACAGGGGGCAGTCAGCCACCCCGATGGCCCCCATCGTCTCCCCCCCCAGCTGGACGCGGAGAGCGAGGTGAACAATGAGATGGCCAACAGGATGTCCCTCTTCTACGCCGAGGCCACCCCCATGCTCAAAACACTCAGCAATGCCACCACCAAATTTGTCTCGGAGGTGAGCGAGGCCAGGGGGGACCCTCGGGGTGGGGGGACCCCCCCTCCAGCCCCAGCACCATGCTGGGGTCAGGAGGGGCAATGGCAGCCGGGACCTGTTGGGTTTCAGAACAAAACCCTCCCCATTGAGGACACGACCGACTGCCTGAGCACCATGGCCTGCGTCTGCAGGGTGATGCTGGAGACCCCGTGAGTACCCCGCGTGGGGAGGGGGGGACATCTCAGTGCCAGGGTCCCTGTGCCACCCGCCCGGGCTCAGCTGGCCCCTCTCCCGGCGCAGGGAGTACCGGAGCCGCTTCACCAACACCGAGACCCTCCTCTTCTGCATGAGGGTGATGGTCGGCGTCATTATCCTCTACGACCACGTCCACCCCGTGGGGGCCTTCGCAAAGACCTCCAAGATCGATGTGAGTGGCCGTGGGGTGCGCCGGTGGGGGGTCATAGCCATCCCACTCATCCCGGTGCAGCAGTGATGCCCAGGGGTCCCTCTCCCTGGATGTCCCCTGTGGGGACATCTCTATCTAAGCTGGTCCAGAGGGGAAATCATCCCCCCCGAGCAGCGAGGAGGAGGATGGGGAGGAAGGGGAGCAGCCCCCGCAGTGCACCCCGGCTCTCACAGCCTCTCTCATTCCCCCCACCAGATGAAAGGCTGCATCAAAGTCTTGAAAGACCAACCCTCAACCAGCACCGAGGGGCTCCTGAATGCTCTGAGGTGAGCTGGGGGGGGCGGGGGACACGGGGGAGGGATGTGGGACCCCCCACTGGCGCCGTGGGATGGCAGCAGAGCGGGGCGGGGGGCCGC
>NW_009647834.1:538286-543253 GCF_000708025.1 Charadrius vociferus
GCTGCAGCCCAGCCCAGCCCCCGTGTCCCCAAACCCACATGGGCACCCACCAGCACCCCTCGGCCACGGCAGCCCCGGGGGGAAATCATCAGCAGTACAAGGAGGGGATAAAGAGCGGGGAAGACCTGGCCCTTTCAATACCGGCGCTTCCCAGGCCCGGTGCCAGGATCCGGCCGCGCACACCCAAGCTTTGCCGCCAAAGCTACCGAACTCCCGCGCAGCGCGGGACGCACACGCCGTTGCACAACCTTGGCCAACAGCTCCTTTTATTTTTAGGCTCTTGCGACACGGCTTCCCTGCAGCCCGCCCGAAACACCACCGAGGCACCGGATGGGCCACGGGATCCGCAACGCCCTGCCCTGCTCCCGCAGCTCTCAGAGCGACCCCACGCACCAGCCGTGCCTCAGTTTCCCCATTAGTTACCTTCGCCCACCAGCCCCGCGCTGGCAGCGATGCAGCCAGCCCTGCCGACCCCGAGGGCTCCCTCCCACCCATCCCATCACCCAAGACCTTGTCAAATCCCCCCTGGTGCTCCGTGGCACAATGATCCCACCTGGGAACTGGAGATGAGGCCAGGATGTGGCTCAGTTCGGTGGCTGTAGCTGCCACGTGTTTGCAGGAGCCGCCGTCCCCAGGTGACACTGTCTTCCAGACGGTCCCCAGCCCGTCCGAGGGACCAGGGCAGGATCGTACCCTGCAGTGTGGGAACTGGGGTGTGAAGAGCTGGGACAGCGTCACCACTTGGGACCTCCAACAGGAGTTAAGGGACAGCCGGACCCTGTAAACCCACCAGCAAAGAGGGGCAGAGACACCAGCTGGTCACCGGTGCCAGGCGAGATGGCAGCTGTGCCGCGGTGCCGGCCGGCTCCTGGCGCAGAGCCACAGCACTGCCTCCGGTAATGTCCCCCCCCACGACCCCCCCCGGAGCTGCCTCTTCCTTACGAGGGGAGGAGGGCTGAGACCAAACTCCTGCCACATCGGTGGGTTCAGCCCCGGCTGTCCCCCGCGCAGCACCTCGTGGGGCAGAGCAGGCGGCACATCCCACCCCAGCGAGGGGCAGCACCGCGCCGATGAGAGATTCCCAGCAGGATGAGCAGATGGGAGGATTTTACAGCCAAAACATGGTAAGAAAAGGGAAGGAAAAGGTGGAGGAAACAGAGGCAAACGCAAGTCCTTGAACATCATGGCCTGACGTTGGATCTGAGATCAGCAAAGGGCCTTTGAGCTCTGGGGATGGCGGCCGCAGGCGAGAGCAGTGGGGCTCGGCCAGCCCGACCTTCCTGTGCCGGCAGCAAGGCAGGGCTGAGCTCACGTCGTGCTGTGCGAGGGGCTGGTGAAGGCTGGAGGCAGTAAGCGATGGCCATGCAGATGGTGGGACGCTGCCCATGTACCTCTCGCTGCCAGACGCGAGGATTGGGGCTGCACTGGCTGCCACGACCCCCGGGACCCGCACCACCAACTCCGCCGGGCACCCAGCCCTGCCGGTGGCCGGGGACAGGAGCTCACACCACCACTGTACTGAAACGCCAGTGCCCAAGTGAGGGGACTCCTCCGAGGACGGGCAGCACTGTGGGGACGATGCCCCATCAGCGAGGACGTAGGTCTCTTCCAACCCCAGCTCTCCAGCTGCAATGCTCAGCTGGGCCGGAGCGCTGAGGACTTTAATTGATGGCGAGCCAAGCCACGCCAGGCCCGGACTGTTTTCTAATCCCAGTGTAATTAATGACCTTATCTTTGGCCAAAGCCATTTAGATTAAGTGGCTGGTGTGATGGGCTCGGCGGCTTCGGCTGCACAGATGGAAGAGCTGCGTTTGTCTGGGGATTAGCGGAGGGCAGATGGAGTGAAGTGCCATTCCCCATCCCCAAACCTCTCCGCACCGACAGCAGCCTGAAACCTGAGACCACAACAACTTTCTCAGCGAGTCCCGGCCGGACCGGAGAGCAATTTCGCATTGTTTGTGCCTTCTGCAGGAGACCGAGACCGGGGAGGTCCTGCAAGAGCAGCAGGAGCTGATGGTGTGCCGACCCCAGAAACGGGTGCGACCCTCACCAGGAGCTCCATCCCAGTCCCTGCCGTGAGTCCTTCGAACAACAGAAGTACGATGAACACCAGCTTCTTCCTGGGAGAGCAAATCATCGCTGAGCCCTGGCACTGCATAAATAAAAAGCTGTCCCCCCATCGACAGCCCCCACCTCTCCCAGAAAGCAAACTCACCTCTTTCTTTCCACTGGCAGGATCAGGGCGTGCATCCACCTTCCATTTCCCGGTCCAGCCACAGCAGGAACAAGCAAGTGTGACAGACCCCCGTTCTCCCGGGACACCCAGGAGCTGCGACCCCCACAAGAAGGCAGTGCAGCGGGAGGCACGGAGCAGGGGGGAGGCCTGGGAGACTCTGCCCGACCTCGGCTGCAGCAGACTAGGCACAGAACAGGCAGACTAGCAGCTATAGTGGTAGAGGAATAACATTTATCTGTGGGGATAACAAAGTTCATATTAAACCGATTAAGGATATTAAATCCATTTCTAACAGTATGGTCATCTGACCGGACTCAGGAGATGGAGCAGATAATCCCACCCCCCCCCATTCACAGAGCTGCCCCGATGATCCCATCTCCCATCCTGGGGAGATGACTCGACGTGTCCACGCTCTCCATCAGAAGACCACGCTCGGCACATCAGCGGCGAGTGGGGCTTTACACCGCGCCTCGCCTGCACCTCGTCCATCCAGGCTGGGAGAACACGGCTCCACGCCACGACCCGCTGGCCGTGTGCTCCGGCGCTGGGCTGAGCCCACATCCACATGCGCTTGAGTCAGCGCGGATGGCAAACAAGTCTGGGCTCGAGAGGAGGTTCAGCCGGTGCTGCAGACAGACCCAGCGACACCAACCCGGTGCCCAACATTTCAAAGCCAACGGCCAGCTCTGCCCAGCGCTGGCAGAGAAAAGCCAACCCAAATTCCCAGCTCTTCTTTGCATATTGCCTTCAGCCTGAGCTCCCGAGCCACCCCGCACCCCTTCCAAAGGGCCCGAGGCAGCCACCCCGCGGAGCATCACAGAAATAATTCAACGCTGAGGAACACAAACTGGAGGTTCAATCTAATCCCCACCAGGGCAGGCATCTCCAGAGCTTGCAATGGCAGATCTGCCCACGCAGCCCTTCCCCTCGCAGGCTGACCCCCGAGAGATGCCTCTTGCCACAGGGTGTATCGCAAGCAGCTGAAGGAAAAAATTGTGCTCTCCCACCTCCCAAGGAGGAACCGTGTTGATCGCATTTGCCAGGAGAATCCCAAGTGCCCTGGAAAAGGCCCTCCCGGTTTCACCCAGAGCGGCACGCCGGGAAGCGCGGTGGCGCAGACGGCGCTCGCGTCCTCCAGGAACGACGCTGCGGAGACCAACCGCCTCGCAGACGCGGCACAAAGAATTCGCTGCTCAGCAACTCGGGATTCAAATGCGGGGCCGGTTCCCACTGCCAAACCACAGTGTAAACCCCCGGGAATTCAGCTTTAACTAGGACAGACTCATCTGTGGCAAACTCGATGAGATCATTTCCAAGTTCCCGTTTAACAGGTGCCAGCTCCTTCTGCACCTGCTACGTGCCTCGGGATCAGCCTGCATCCACCGCGCCGAGAACATCTGCTCAGCTCCCTCAGAAGCTGCAGAAAAGGTGACTGGAAGAAGAAGCCAGGTCTGGACGTCCTGCCCCGCGCCCAGAGCAGGGAACCTGGGCCAGGTGGAAACAGAGAGCAAGAAAACTGCGCTTGCTAATAGGGAGGGGAACCCACAATAATCCTGCAACTTTATTTCCGTATAAAAGAAACAAAAAAAAAAATATATCCTCTCCACAATAAAGGCAGTAAGAGCTCACTCGGCTCCGGAGTTGCACTCCTGGCCAAGCTGGAGGAGCGTAAGGTATATCTGTCTCTGAGAACGACACGTTCGCGTGCCAGCAGGATCGGCTCAACCATTCCAAGGATAATTCTGCGTCTCTGGCAGGAATTAACGCTTGGCATGGGAGGATGCTCCTAGCAGCCTTGCCCCGGGGCCCAGCCCGTTCTAGGCAGGGCTGGGGAAGCATGGGAACACGGCGCGATGAGGCCACATGAAGAGGATCTGACGCAGCCGACGGCCTTTGGCCGTCACTTACACACCTGCCTCATCCCGAAAAAAAAAAAAAAGACTCAGCTCGTTCGGTTCAAGGCCACCCAGGACTACGGCGCTTCCTCGCCGTACAGGCGGAAGCGCGGCTGCTCCCCTGCGCCAGCTGGTTCGCAGGTCTACGGCAAAGGCACGCCGCTGTCCTCGCCCAAGGTCTCTGCGCCCCCACCGTCCCCCTCGGCCTCCGCAGCGCGGCTGGCGGCCTCCAGCTTCCTTCTCTTCTTCAGGTGGTGCAGGTGGGATTTGGATCGTGTGTGAGCTGGAGGAAGAGGCAAACGGAGCATTTAACTCCAGGGAACGTGGAGAAGGAAACACCCACCCTCATCCCCCCGTGCAGTGCAGAGCACTCCCCCTTCCCGTCCTCCCGCACAACTTATTCCCACAGAAAAGCGAACTCCCAAGCCCTGCCCTGGATGTTTTTCAGGGCACTTCTAGGCCAAACTATTGGGTCTCAGAAGGGGGACGACCCTTCCAAGCCTTCTCCTGACCGCAGGAAGGACTGGGAGAGGGGCAAAAACCTGGCTGTGTATATGCAGAAGATTCCTGGATTATCAGGACTCGATTCTCCCAGCCAGTCTGCTCCCGACCGAGACACGACGCCGGGAGGACGGGAGAAAGTGTTACCAAAGAGGCGGCACATTGCAGGATGCGGGTGAGGTTGTGCAACTCTCCATCACTCCGTGGAGCGCCGCCAGCATCATTTGTAAGCCCAGATGCCGGCACCACAGCGCCGGGGATATCCTGCACATCTACAGAGTGGATAGGGACGGAGCCCGCAGCATAATTATGCTTTTGCATAACTCCAGGGCAAG
>NW_009647834.1:543323-556923 GCF_000708025.1 Charadrius vociferus
TTGTACTGACCCAGCGGGGCAGCAGGAGCTGCATTTCTGTTTGAAATCACATAGCCGGGGACAGTAAAACCTCCTGTATCAGCGGTATTATCTAAGTAGAAGGCGCTTTCTCTAACCAGACCTATGTACCATCTTAGCAGGGCGGTTTTGCTATTTCCAAGAGATCAGAGCAGCAATTAAAGGAGCAAACTTTTCAAGCAGGGCCTTAATTAAATGAGGGTATGTGCTCACTGAATCAAGGCCCTCGGGTGTTTTCCAGACATCCTCTTCTGCCAAAGGACGAAATTACACGCAAAGCTGCTGCTTTATCACAATGCTGTAGGGTCACCCTCAGCTTGAAATAAAGTCTCACCTCTTACAATTTGTCACAAGCAACACCAGAGCGTAGAGTGGCGGGAAGAAGCACCGATTTCTGCTGCGGTCTGGGGAGGTGTGCTCTTTTAAGTCCATACAAATTGTAAAATTAGATAAAATTTAAAAATCTTGCAGAGCCAGTGGGGTACTGGGAAGCAGTTCCCAGAACTATCTATAACTTGACTTAAGAAAACAGACCAGATTGCAGATCGACTCAGCTCCCGCTACGGTTTTCACTTCCCTTTCAGCTTTTATATTTTGCAGTTCCAAGTAACACCCAGGTTTCGGACCATTTTTCTCCCACCATCTGGGGATTTGAGCCCAATTCAGCTGGATGCAGAGAACAGCAGCTGGTCTCGGCTGAGAAAGGTATTGTCATCATCTACCAGAATTTGAGATGACATCCCTAGAGGAGGTGTAGTTGCAGCTGTAGTGCTTGGGGTGGAACTTGAGGAGCTCCCATTCGGTCATAAAACTTGGTGGACCTGGAAGGAGGGCACGGACCCCAATAACTTTCAGAGTCCTCCAGTTCTGGCGTAGGTAGAGCTCCTTCAAAGCACCTCCAAGCAGAGACAGCTGAGATTGGCTAAAACAACAATTACACTTACAAACCAATCTCACTACAATGAGCTTCCTATTCTGAGCCAACTTCCATCTTTGCTTTCAGCAACTCCCCGGAGCAACAGGAATAAGTGACCCCTTCAAATCCGACGACCAACGACCTGGGAAATTTATCCTTGCATTGTATCTGCATATACTGCATTTGGGCAACACATGGAGATTTACCAGTTTCATTTCTGCAGCCAGTTTCTCCGCTGCTTTTTGTTTCTGGTTCTCAGCATGAGCCTCACAGCACAGATAAATTCACTGAGTTAATCTGATTCCAACTGAGCTCTTTTAAAGTAAGTCTATTGAAAATAGAAAATCCCTTTCTATTACCATTACAGCTAGGAATACTCTTTTTTTTTAAAAAAAACCACCACACCAGTAGGACATACTGTAGCAAAACTGAGCTATTAAAAACATTGAGAAACTTCCGTTTTACACAACAGAATTTTAGAAGAAACAAATTTGTTCTGTGCTTTTTGACGAAGTACCTAAAGTGCTGAAAAGGACCCACAGCCCTGACTAAACACAGACTGCTCTGAGGTTTGATGCTACGTATAGATCCCCACGTCTGGCGTGACGGCGGAGAGCGGCAGTGTTTACTGGGTGCCGGCGAGGGGGGGGCAGCCCAACAGATGGCTGCTGTGGCACAGCTCCTGCACCCCCTCTGGGCTTGCAAATGGCTGCTTTCATACACGGGCTGTAAACAATCCTTGAAAGCCCAAGATCATGCGCTGAGGGTCATCCGGCCAAGCAGAGAGAGCCAAGGAAGCCGCTCTGCTGCAGAGAACTGCCTCGCTCCATCCCTCCGCGGAACTGCCCTCGCTGTGCCCCCTCCCAGGTCCTCTCCTCTCCCCCCCGCAGCATCCTACCTGCCCACTCCCTGTCCCCGATGATGACTCTGTCACAGAGCTCACACATGCGATGACTCCGTTTGTTCTCGTTTACATCGTACTCCATCTTCACGGGCTCTGCTGGGGGGTCACGTCCCTGTAGATTAAATAACATCTCAAACTGGTTTCTGCTACGAAAATTTGCTTGGCTGTGTTCACTTTGGTAGAGTTTGGGATGTGAACTTGCCGTACGCAGACACTGAGGTTAGCAGGACAGACACTGCAGTTTTACCATGCAAGGCAAGCAGAGTACTGGGCATTACGAGAAATTTTCAAGCTTACACGAACAACCCCCTGCCACTGCGAGGAAAGCCCAAGGCTGGGCATGTAAAGCAGACAGCCCTGCTCATGGGAGAGACTAAGTGCCAAGCTGTGGTGCCTGGAGACTACCAAGAAGTCTCATGTGTTAATTCCAGTTTACCCAGTACCTGGATGAAGCTCTCCACAATTTCCAGAGCAGGTTTCAGCACATCCTCCTCCCACCGCATGAGATCAGACACCTCCAAGCCATACACCGGGGGTACGTTGGGCCCGGGACCTACAGTGGTACAGAAAGGCAGGTCACCACGAGAACCTCCCCAGCATCATGTCCTAGCACCCATGAGGTAATGCTGTGACCAGGGGGGATCTGCTCTCTCCTATCCAGCTGTCCTTTAGCGTTCAGAAGCAAATAGCACCAGCCTTTCCAGAGCCAAAATTGCCAGAGACCTCAGCTTGGGGGGCACCACCCTCACAAACAGCAAGGACACCCAAGACCTCAAGCAAGCACCTTCATGGTTGTCTGCCTTCAGGACAGCATTATGAAATCTGAACACGCCGACAGCCCATCATAACAGCAAACACTTTCATCACGGCCATGGTCCACAGGAGGCCGCAGAAGATCAAAAGCTAGATCCAGGCACAAAGCCATCACACAAAGCTTACAAGGAGAAGCAGGCATGGAGTCTGGATGAGGAATCTGCGGGTGCAGGTTCTCAACTAGAGCTGTGATTGCTTGTGCTGCTGCAGGAGCCAATGCTCCCAGCTCACAGTAGCAGGCCACGGTGGGAGATGCTTTACGAATTCCTCGACCTGACAAGGCACAGTTTCAAAGCCACCCCTTCGGCCTCCCCCAGCCCCGCGCGAGGGCACGGGGCGCTCACGGCAGCCCAGCCGGGGCGAGACAGCTGCAATCAGAGAGCGCCCACTCCCTCCGGCGCCGGCGCTGCCCTGCGGCGGCTCACCTGCCCGCAGACACCGGGCACACGGTCCCACTCGGACAAAGCCATCAAAGGCTGCCGCGTGCCAGTCTCCAGCAGGTGCTGCTTTTTATTGCTGTAACCACAAACAAGCTGATCTGAACGCACACCTGCCACCAGAAAGGTGAGCCAGAGCCACCGAGCACATGGCTCCGGGAAAGCTCTTGCACCCTCTTCAAAGCCCATCTTTTGACTCGAGTTTCTCCCTGCCTTTTTTTTTTTTTTAATTTTTTTTTTTTTATTGTTGTTTTGCCCCTACCGAGCACCTTTCAACAAGTGCCCGGCTCCCAGCTGCTGCTGCTGGCCCTGCTCCAAGGCTGGAGCTGGGATGGGGAAGTCCTGCTGGCTCCTTGCCACCGCGGTGAGTACGGCCCGGGATAAGGGCAGCCAATGCGCTCCTGCTCCTAATCTGGAGGGCAGCTGTCAACTGGGCTTTTCGTCCTGCGCGGGAAGCATGTGTGGGTGCGTGGGGAGAGGGACCGTACTGGGCACCCCCTCCCTGAGCCCCTCGGGAGACGTCGGCAGGACAGGCTGCGGGGATGCTGCAGCCATCATCATCTACTGCTGCCCACCACGGGGCTGAACCTTTGCCTGCTTTGTTCTGTCGGGGTATTAGCCGTCCTGATGGCACTTCTGTTGGGAAGGGAAGATCTCTTGACAGGCAGCCAGGGGTCAGTGAGAAGCAGTGAGAAGGAGCTGGCTTCCCGCATGTCTGGGCAGACGGACTGTGGGCAAGGTAAACCTGGACGGCGCTGGGTGGGCTGTCTCTGGAGGGCCGAGCGGCTGCTCTCCTTCCCCCTTGTTCAGGGTGGGATGAGGGCAGAGGCTGCTGGGTGGATGCTGGGGGGATCTGGCCGGCAGCAGACACTTGCAGAGCCAGGACAGCCTGGACCAGCCAGAAGAATCCAGGCAGAATGGTCTGATCTCTGCCAGACTCACATCCCCCCCAGTACACGCTGCCCCAAAGCAGAGGAGCCACCACTCTCCTCTCTTGAGCTGGGAGCAGGGGATGTGCCAAGGAGGGATGAGAAGGGATGCGAGAACAGGCGAGGCAGGGCAGGAACAGAGGACTTACGTTTCAGGAAGCGGTTTCGGACCCATTTGTTCTGCCTCCGGGCATATCTCTTGGTCACCTGCTTCAGTGCCTGGATCCCTTTGAAACAGAGGGAGTAGAAAATGAAAACAAAGGTCAGTGCAACGCTGCAAACTGAATTCAGAGCAGACTGAGAAGAGGCTGTTGGCTCCAGCAGGGGGAAATCACACAAGACAAAAGTTTGTGCTGGATGGTGCCATGCTTGCTGAAGAGAAGTATTTCTACCATTGGTCTGGAGGTCTCTGAGCCAGCAGGGAGAAGTGGTCATCATGGTGAAGAGGATGAGCCCTACCAGACAGTGTAGGGGCAGTGGCAGTGCGGAAGAGATGCACAAGGTGTCCCAAATATCCCTGAATGGACACTGGGTGGAAAGGGCCCAAAATCTGCACCCTGAAGCTTTTAGCAGGCAGGACAATCTCTTCAAGGGCTGCACTGCTCTCATAACACCTAATTGAATGCTCCTCTGCACAAACGGAGCCCAGGACTCCTTGTCCTACCCCCAGTGGGCCCAGAGGATGGTTTACCACTGTACAACTTTTCAATATTTAGTACCAGACTTATCGGATCCCTCCACAATCATCTCCTGAGCAGACACAACAAGACCCTTCTGCACCAGACTTGTTTTCAAGCCTTTTATCATTTCTGTGGTTTCCTCAGACTCCATCTCCACTTTGCACTGAACCCTTTTCCACACAGACCGACTCCACCTGGGACCTGCACTGTGCTGAGGAGCAGAGCAGCTCTCTCCTCTAACAACAGGGTATCTGTCCAGACGCTCCAGAATGACACGTGCCATCAAAGAGAGCATCACTACTGACTCATGCTGTCATCCACTAGATCCCCAGATCCTTTCCCACCATCCTGCTGCTGAAACAGATGCTGAGTTCTGCTTCACTCCTGTTCTCTACAGAACTCACACCCCAGCTGGGATCCCATCACCCAGGTCACTGGTGGACCAGCTCCAGATCTCAAATTAGGCTGTGCCCGGTATATCTTGCAAGGAGGCCTGGGGGAAGTGAGGGAGGAATTGCTGTGGGTGTGCTCAGAGATGCTCTCCAAGCGCTGAAAAAGGAGTCCCTGCCCCCTGGGCTGGCAGAAGTGGAAAACGCAGACAGAAAGGTGCAGCTCAACCCCAACAAGACCTGCCCCAAGGTTTGCGGTTGGTTCAGACCATTATGCAGAGTCACCTGGCGCTCTGTGGGGCTGAGGGACATAGGGCATGGTGCTCCTCTCACCTTTTTGCAGCAGCAGAGCACTGGTCTCGGGTGAGCAATTCCCCTCACTGACAAGGTACTCGTGGAACTCCTTAAAACCAATGGACTGGAAGATGCCGTGCTGGTAATCCTGCCTGGAGAACAAGTCGAGAGACAGAGGTCAAAGCAGTCTCCTTCAGGGCAGTGGTAGACCCCAGCACTCCCCTTAATAGCTCAGATCTCTGCATCCCACCCTGCAGGCACCTCCATAGGTGACACAAGCCCACGGCCTCAGGGGACAAGCCAAGCCAGGCACACACAGGAACACAGACAGGTGCCTTCAGTGCCACCCCATGTCAGCTGCACTGTGTGAACACTCAGGCAACACCAAGTAATTTTTACTGAGGGGAAAAGTCACCGCCTGGCAGGTATGGTCCAGGCAAAATTAATTCAACACTAAGACCCACAAGGACTCTGCTGTTTGACCAGCCCTGGTCCAAGGGTTCTGGCAGGGAAGGCCAGGAAGCGCTGGAGGATCTGGCTGGTTCAGACCTTTCCACTGAGGGTGCCCCTGCAGGGGCGGGCCCCCGTCCAGTCTGCTGGCCCGGCCACAAGAGCAGGCGCTGCCAGGAGGGCTGGGACCAGCGATACATCGGAGCTGCTGCAGGGAGGGTCGGTCCGCACCCTGCCTGGGTCTGGCAGGTGGGACCAGGAGCAGAAAGGGAGCTGGCTTCTCACCCACCGGTTCTCGGCCACCTTCTCTTGGTTGTAGCGTCGGTGGAAGTCCCGCAGCTCCTCCAGTAGTCCCGCAGCCAGCATGTCATCCACCCGCTTCTCCAGCCGCTGGTCCAGAGCTGGGAGGAGGAGAGCAGGACACACTCAGTCGCTCGCAGCCATGCCCTCAGGAGACCCACAACTGGACAACGTGCTAGGACTCAGTTCGGCACTGCCAGCATCACGATCCACCCGAGGATGGCAGAGCCCAGCAGGAAAGGGGAGCGAGTCCTCTGTCACACCCACGGATGCCAAAGGTATTGCTGCCTTCTTCAGGGAGGAGGCTGGGGCAGGAGCAGGGAGTCAGCTCTAACCCCACATCACTGTGCTCAGCCAGCCAGGAGCTGCGCAAAGCCCACTCTCACCTGCCTGGTCTGCATGGAGCCACAAGATGCAGGAATGGGGGTATTTCAGGGGCCCCCCTAAGGGCCCCCCACCTTCTTCCTCCTGCTGCTGGTGCAAGATTTCACTATGGGGGATCCCCGTCTCTTCAAACACTTGGAGGCTCCTGTAAGCAGAGACAGACAAAGCTCAGAGACTGGGTGAGGATGAGCTTTTCCATTTCCCCAGCAGCCCTGGGGGCTCCAGCGAAGGGAACCGCAGACACTCGCTGCGATCCAACCCTCTCATGTGGGGGGAGGGCAGGTTTCTGCCCCTTCTCGTGCCCGGCATCCCGAGCACACCCAGGTCCTGGAGCTGCAATGCAGTGCAGAGCACAGCGATGGCACCCAAGGAGCTCAGAGCACAGCCACCCACTCCTGCCTGGCACCGGGACAAGCCCTGCAGGGAACGGGGTTCTGGCTCCAGCCCTGCCCTTTCCAGCCAGGCAGGGCTGCAGGGAAGGGGCCAGCGTTGCCGATGCTGTGAAGCGTTACTGCCAACTCAGCCCAGCCCAGTCAGGGAGGTGGAGGAAGCTGCTCGAGGTGCCCAACCCTCCATCACCCTACACCGTGCGAATGGGGTGGGCGGCATTCTGCTCCCCCTGGGCCAGGGCTCGGCTGGGATGGGCCCGCCAAAGCAGCAAGCCTGGTCTTGCTGCCGCGCTGTTCCCACAGAGCTCAGGTATGTTACTCATCCAGCACGGCAGCTTGCTCTTTAAATAGCTCCAGATAAACTCTGCTGCTGGGGCACCACAGCGGGAGCAGCCCTGGTGCACACAAGCCAGGAGCCAGAGCCATGCGCTGTACTGGACCCCAAAGGCAGTTCAAACTGGGGGCTGCTTGGCCAAAGTTCTCAGATCCCAGAAAGCTCCCCAACACCAGTGCTCCAAGGTCCCCAGGTACCTTGCTAGGAGGCTAGGAGCAGCCACCTGGGATGGGAGAGCCCATCTTGCCGTGTTCCCAGGCACACGATTCCCTCCGGAAGGGGTGCTGGGCCCTGGCACTCCCTGCCCTCGGCACACCAAGCTCACCTGGCCACTTTGCGCTTGTCGTGGGGATGTAGCTTGGCTGCCATCTCTGGGTCTACCTGGCTCAGGCGGCGATGGAGCTCAACCCCATCCAGCTGCTCCAGCTCCACTTTCCTGTCGGTGACTGGCCTGGGGGCCACGCTGGTCTTCTCCTGTGGGGCACAAGGCAGCCCCGAGTCAAGCCACTCATCCATGAGTGATCCCCCAGACCCATGGGGTGAACGAGGGGCTTTTGGTTTTCTCCTTGCCACACTCTAGCAGGGGGAGCACCGTGCCCGGTTGCAGGAAGCCTACCCTGAATGTGGGGTTCACCCTTTCGGGGAGGCATATGCAGCCCCCCAACAGTACCTTGGTGTTGATAAGGACCTTCCAGAGCAGGGACTCGATGTAGTAGTTGGTTCCTCCCACAACAATTGGGATCTTGTCTCGGGCAAAGATATCTTCAATGTGCTGCAGTCAGGGAGTGTAAGCAGAGAGGCATGGCAGGGAGGGAGAGATGTGGGAAGAGGCAGCCTGGGGTCCAGACCCCACTCTCCCAGCCCCAAGGAGCCAGTGAGGCTGCAGGACAGGGTTACAGGTGTCCCTCATCTCTCACTATCCTCTGCTACCTCTGCCAGCTACCACCAAAACTCAGGGACACGCAAGGACTGCCAGAGAGGGCAATACACAGCTCAGCACTGTTGCAGTGCAGCAGAGATCTTCCCCAACCAGCCCTGAAGGGCAGCTGCCCCGAGCATTAACTGGAAAAAAGAAGCTCCAAGCCCCCCCTCGCCAGCAGTATCCTCTGAAAACTGGAGTTGGTTGCAATGTGGAGAGTCCAAGGCTGATGCAAACACTGATCTCTCTTGCACGCCTGGCTGTGGAGGGGGGATGTCCCTATCTGCTCAGCCAGGCAGGCTGCAGCGTGAAAGGATATCAGAGCCACGGCTTTGTCTCTGAAATCCACCACTGTGTAGTTAGAGACAAGGGGATCCACAAAGCTGATCATATGGTGTCTACACAGACGCTGCTCCCGGGGAGAAACCTTGTTCGTGATGATGTCCAAGCCCTTGTACACCTGGGGAAGAGAAGAACCTGTCATTCACCTCTGCGTCCCATGAAACCCCCACCGACCACCGCTCCTTCCCCCACGCACAGCCTCTGCCTGCCCCTGTCACCCCTCCAAGCCCCTCGTCGGTCTCTGGAGAAGCACAGCACAGGCAGGGGCATGTGCCCCATTTAGGCGAGGCAACAGGAATCTCGCCAACGCCTGATCCGCCAGGGCCAAACTGCCTCTCTCTGGTGTTTGTTCCTGCCCATGGGAGATGAACCGTGAGTCCAACCGCTCACGACTGCTTTCCTGGTCTGATATAACCCTGCAGTTAGGGACAGAAAGGCTGATTGAGCGATCAGAGAGGGGTGTCAGAGCCCGGTCAGCATAACCAACTGAGCCCGGCTCCGAAGGACAGAGCTCCGAAATGAGGGAGGCTGCCTCCAAGCTGCAGGCTCCTCATCTTCTGCTGTTGCAGCTAAAAGCTCAGGTGCGCCTCTCTCCAACCACCCGTCTGCAGCACAGCACCGAGTCTCGTTTGGGGACAAGGACCGCTGCTTCCCGTAACGCACAAAGATGTCTCTGGATGCAACATGCAACCACATGGAGTGTTCTAAACACACACAAACCGTCTCAGCTCATGCACACCATAAAAGCCTGGTGTACCGCCTGCTGCCTGCTCCCACTGAGCTGGTCAGGCACAGAGAGGAGCAAAACACATGGGTGCAGGCCAGTGACCCCAGGGGAAAAGACACACTGTCCTGCACCAAGGTGCCAGGAGACACTGGTGATCACACCCAGCAGCACATCTCGCTGCTTTGAGGTGCGTCTTCAATCTCGAGTTTGGGATATACGACCTTGAAGAGCACCGCCCAGAGATGCTGGCCCTCAGCTAGAGAGCTAAAAGCAGAGCAGAAAGAAAAGCCACCCAAACCAACCCCTCGGGAGCATTCTTGGTAAAGAATGCCAAGGCAACCTGCGATCCCAGCAGCAGGCATCCCAGCCACAGCCCAAATCCACCCTCCAGGCTGCATAAAGAAACAGCCACAGCCCAGCCCGCAGACCCAGACTGTGCAAGTACTGGAGCCGCCTCAGCTTGGCGTCCCAATCCCTACGGCTGGGCTGGGGCCCATGAGCAGAGCCCTTTCAGATGACAGCATCTTTCACCCAGGAGAAGGGAGGAAAGCTGCTTGCCCTGCTCCCCACGGCACGCAAACACAACCCTCCTGAGCACAGGGTGCCCCTGGGCTGCCGGCGCTGCCCCAGGCGTGCCTGTCAGTGGGTACTTCGAGGCTCCGCAGAGCTGCAGACAAACAGGGATCAGAGCGGGGACCCGCACCCCGAGGGTGCTGGCAGCAGGCACGTGGTCACAGTGCAGCACATAAAGCATTTCTGTCCAGCCCAGCTCTGCACCGTGCCAAGGAGCGAGCATCCTCCGTGCCAGGCGGTGGCTAAGGCTCTGCTTCGTGCTACGGTCACAGAGGGAGGATGTGTTCAGCTCTCAACACCTCCCAGCTTGGAGCAGTCTCCCAGCTTGGGATAAACTGGCCTGATGGGAGAAGAGACTGAAAACGGCTCTACTCATTTCCTCCTCCATCACCCAGAAACCACACCAGCCAGAGGGCCAGACTTCCAGAAACAAATTTCCCCTTAATCCCCTCTGAGAAGCTGCCAAGCCTCCGGCTGCAGCGCGGCCTCCACCCACTGCCTCCCCTGGTCCCAGACCAAAGGACAAGGTGACACAGAGGTGACCGACGGGCAGAAGGCACGGAGCGGCAGCAAGGGACAATCTGAGGTTAGTGGAGCAGGGAAGCCCAATCTCTGCCTGGAGCAGTCATGCGAGCTGCCGGGGCGGCTGAACCAGCTGCAGCGTGGCAGTCACTCCCCGGCTTGCTTAACTCTTCCACTTGCCGCTTGGAGGGCGAGTGCCAGCCCCTGCTCCCAGTCCCTCAGCAGAGAAAGGCTCGCCCGAGGGCAGGAATCGAGGGGGGAGCAGGAGGGCAACCAAATGCTCTTCCTTTCTGCCCTGCAGAAACCCAGCTGGCTCCAGGGGATGGTGAGCAGACAGGAGAAGCCCAAGAGGCAGCTTTCTGCCAACATGCCCCGTGGCTGACTTCAGCCTATTGATCCCCTTCCATTACCCAACCCCGGGCTGAGCAGCGCCATTCAACGCAGGTCTCCAGTCGGCACCAAAAACCTTTGAATTTGGCGAGCTTTGGCTCAGTGCCTTCTCTCCGCCGGCAAAGGCCAGTCCAGCCCTCCAGCTCCTGCGACTCCCACTCGTCTGCCTGAAATCACAGTCAATACAGAGGGCTGACGGGGCGGCTCGGAGGCCGCTGGGAGCTCCCAGTGCCCTGCGCGGGCAGAGCCGGGATTTACAGTCCAGGCTCCAATCCCCCGAGGTTCTGCTGGAGATTAAACACCCGAGAGCCTCCCCGAATATCTGGCAACAAGAGGAGGAGGAATGCGGCGTCAGTGTGTGGGCTGGGAGGAAACAAAGGCAGCCTTTTACACACACCCAGCAAAGCCCGGAGAAGGTTTCCACCAGCTGGCTGTCGGCACGGCCACGCACCGAGACGTCCTCCCGACACTCATTTCTATTTTCAGCAAGCGGCTCAGATAAGCCTTTGTTGCTTTCTAAGGCCCCAAAACAGATTAGCGGCAGCCTGAAGCAGCAGGCCTCCGAGACACCAAATACAAGCCGAGGACTAAAGATGCTTAGCCTTGACGGCGTCCTCCCACCTCTGCCGCTGAAACCCCAGGCAGGTCAGCCCCACAGCTGACAGCACTGTGCTGCAAGGTCAGTGCCGTCTCCTCTTTTAATGAGTGGGGAAGCTAAGGCAGGAGAGACACAAACACCAGCGATCCTCAGGACATGGTGCCTGTGGACCCTCAGCCCACAGCCCTGGAAGGCTCCCAAACCCTCGCTCTGTCACCAGTTTCATGCACAATCCCAAACTCTGTCCCTCTGTCCCCATCTGCACTAGAGGGAGAAAGACAACTGTCTTTGTCCTGAGTGCAGTAACAAAGGTGACATGATGGCTGTGCAGCACGGGGACCCCAGACATCGAAGCCACCTACACCAGGAAAAGCATGAAGACTTCCCAGGGGCCAAAGGATGTCCCAGCTGGAGAGGGACATGGAGGACCCAAACCAAGCTAGGGCATGATTCGCTACCCTCTCTGATCCCTGCCGTGAGAAGGATGTCAGCAAAGGCTCTTAGGATGTCCTGACTTGACACACTGACAGATGTAGCCAGCGTGCTACAACAGCTTCTGGAGAAGGACTGCATCGCCACTTCAAAGTGTGAAATCCAGAAGAGACAGCGCGACCGGTAGCGGACGGGGCCCTCCAGCAAGCAAACTGGGATCGCTGCGCACTCACTGCTCAGCATGGAACGAAGCAGCAGGACTGGCTTCACCCTGCCCGGCTTCTCCAGGGAATGACTTACTCCTAAAGGAAACTCACTGGGATGACAACCGGCAACAGAAAGGACAAAAAGAAAGATTAAGAGGCCATCAGATTAACCAGAGCTCTTGAGCTGCAGCAGCTAAATCTGTAATTTGACCACAGCGACTCAGGGCCATGACAAAAAAGCCCTGGAGATAGAGGGGTGCCTGTGTGCGGGAACAGGTGGGCTCGGGGCTCCCCGGCCCCTTCCCGAGCCTGGCTCCAGCCCCAGCAGCTGCCCAAAACACTGCCAGCATTTGTCAGAGCTCCGCGGAGCCCACACGGGGCGCAGCGATGAATGGACAGAGGGGGCCGAGGGCGACACGGTCGCTGGCAGCTGTCAGTTGAGAATGAGCAATGGGATTTTTAAGACCCAGCGATTCTTCCACAAGGACACCAGAGCCAGCTCTGCGTGGCAGAGGGACATGAAGCGGGGAGACAGTATTCCACGGGAACAAAGCCAGCAAGAAAGCAGACCCAGTTGGCTGGCTGCGGCCGCCTAAGCGGGGCACGGGGGTTAGTGGAGCGTGGTGGGGGAGGCGCAGACGCGAGCTGCTTGAGGCTGTGCCTTCAGGCAGCTGGGGCGGTGGAGAGGCAGGGCTCCCCCGCCTCGCCGCCCCGAGAGGCCACGCCAAAAGCACACTGCGTTACGGGATAAAAGTAGCGGAGCTGCTCAGCTCTCACTCCACAGTCACGCTAGAATGAGATTAAAAGGAAAGGAGGACAAGAGCCACTCGAGCCCAGATGCCATTGGGCGCCTGCAGCCAGAGTCCTCCCAGCGCCTGCATTCCCATAGTGGGACCTGAAACAACCAGAGCACAAAATACACGCTTCAAAACATCCACCAGCGTGAAACGAGAATCCGCAGCGTGCCAGTGGGCTCCAGCCACGTCTGCAGAGCTCGGGATGCAGCAGGAGCCTCATGTTGGCAGGATCGCTCAAGTCAACAGCCCTTTCCCTGATATTCAAGCCCACTGTACGCTGGGCTGGCAGTGGCCACAAAGTCTGAGAACCTCAGCATTCAGAGGACACAAATGGGCACAAACAACCGAAGAAAAGCTGAAGGGCTTGTCCGGATCAGGAAGGTCAGTACCAGTAAAACTGCATCAGCCAAGCTCTGCTCAGAGACGTTTCTGATGCGGACACTAGAGCAGAGTAACTCACCTTGGAAACTTAACAGCAGCCGCTTAAAAGCCACCCCAGTCCAGATAGGGTCTGTGGAGAAAACCAGCCCACAAGCGGTTCTGCCCTGGGCTCAAGGAGTGCAAGATGTGCACTCGCAGCCCAAAAGGCCACCGGCATCCTGGGCTGCATCCCCAGCAGCGTGGCCAGCAGGGCGAGGGAGGGGATTCTGCCCCTCTGCTGCGCTCTGCTCTGGGGAGACCCCCCTGCAGTGCTGCCTCCAGCTCGGGGGGTCCCACCAGCAGAAGGACACAGAGCTGTTGGAGCGGGGCCAGAGGAGGCCCCGGAGATGCTGGGAGGGCTGGAGCCCCTCTGCTGGGAGGACAGGCTGGGAGAGTTGGGGGGTTCAGCCTGGAGAAGAGAAGGCGAAAAAGGGGAG
>NW_009647834.1:557036-558556 GCF_000708025.1 Charadrius vociferus
GGGGGAGGTGTCCCTGCCCATGGCAGGGGGGTGGAACTAGATGGTCTTTAAGGTCCCTTACAACCCAAACCATTCTATGGTTCTATGAGATGGACTTGCCAGCTCTTCATTAAGGAGCACACATTAAGGGCTCACAATACCAGCAATGCCGTGGTTCAAAACGGCTGGGCTGGGCAGCCGGGAGGGCAGCTGCCTGCAATCAGGCAGCGCTGGACAAAGGTTTCACGTCTCACATGAATGTTTTGCCCCTGCAGAATTTTGTCAATTCAGCTCAGACCTCAAATACTCTTCCCCCAAGAGCTTACAGAAAACATTCCATAAAATTAAAGCTTTCTGACTGCTTGCTCCAAACACAGTTTTTAAATTTAGCTCTCTGGGACACAGTGTCTGACACGGCAGGAAACCAGGAGATGGCCACAGGACAGCGAGAGTTGATCTCTGAGCAGCACAAAGGGCAAAGGGTGTTGTGGGCAGAAAACACCTTTTTAAAAAGTGTAACAAATATGTTTAACATTAAACTTGATGGAAAGTTCAGGCATTCCAGAAAGAGAACAGTGAAAGTGTTGATTAGGAAGGAAAACATTTTACTAAACAATAACAAAATCCCTGCGGTGGCTGGCATCTACATCTCGTGACAAAGCTCTTGTAGCTGAACACAATTAGGACCAAAAAAACGAGGCTCAGTTCCTTGGTGTTTACTGACTCTGACTGCACAACCCATATATTCCCCGCTGCCGCTTGCAGTAAGAGACGAGACTGCAGACAGAGTCACTGGCAAGTAGCAAATATCATTTTCAATATTCTTTCCCATATTTCCTCAGTGTCCCTTCACTGGGTGACCACGGAGAGGGGCACTGCCCTTCCGCTGCCACGTTACAGCCTCACCTACGCTACGTCCATAACACAGCCGCTGGCAGGGCAGCCGGCACCGCTGCCTCGCCAGGACGCAAAGCACAATGCAGGGACTGGCGTGGACAGCCGCGTGCCCTGAGGACTCCATGCAGCCGCAGTTTCCCAGGCAATGATGGTCTCAGCTCCCACGCGGTTGCCCTCAACCCAACGTCGGTGTCAGCCGATCCGCAGCTGCAGGAGCAATCCTGGGTGTCGCTCGCTGCCCATTAACTCCAGCTGCTGTGCTCCCTTAGTCAGCTGCTCCTTACACCTCCATGTAGCTCTTTGCAGCTTAAAAAAATAACACCCTTGCTTTGGTTGCCTTCCAAAAGATGAATTTATCAGTGAGGGGGAGGTTAGACAAACCCAGCTTGCAGTTATGGCTGTGCCGCTGTGTTGAGAGGGCACACGCGAGGACGGCACGCGATCCCCAGGAGTGGGAGGGCAGACTGCGACACCGCGCGCTCCAAAACAAACAACGGGGCCACTGTGGCCAGCCCGGGAGCACAGCCAGCGGGCAGGATCCGTCCCCCGGGCTGTTCCCCCAGCGCACCCCTCCGCAGGGCCTGGGGTCCCCGGGGAAGCCCTGCCTGCAGCCCCGTGGGCCTGGGCCTCCCCCGGGCGCCGAG
>NW_009647834.1:559277-562520 GCF_000708025.1 Charadrius vociferus
TTCCGGGGGCACCCCGCAGCCTCCGCGGAGGCTGGTCCTGCCCCATCACCACGGCAACACGGGGAGATGAGGAGCGGGGCGACTGTCTCCGTGGCAACAGAGGGGAGGAAAGGCAGGGAGACGGTTGCCATGGCGATGGCGGGAGGCGGGTATCTCCACGGTGCCACTCTCCCTGGCAACACACATCCTTTGCCATAGCAACAGGGGGGCAGGAGGCTGCAGGTCAGGGAGGGGGCCCCCCCTCTGAGGGGAAGGGATTATCACCGCCTCGGGGAAACTGTCCTAAAAATTTGCCAGTCCAGGCGTGAAGGCGGCACCGAGCCCGCGGCACCCCTGGGCTGGCTGAAGCTGTCCCCTGCAAAACCGGGGCTACGGTGGGAAAGCAAAGATGGCTTGGGGGGGTTGGGGGGGAGCTGAGTTGCAAGGAGCAGGGTGATGTGCATTAAAAAAAATAATTGTATTGGGCCTGGAAATGCAGAATTGTGATGGTTACAGGCGACACTTGCAAATCGCAGAACAAGCAAGGAGGAAAAGCCCTGTGTGTTTATTTTGTTCACTTCACAGCACTGTCAGTTGGCTTTCCTCATCCTTTCTGTGGCAATATGAGAGGAGACAACTGGATTAGTAACCAGGGAAGTTTCAGGTAGATATATATTTATATATGAGGGCTTTAAGCAAGGGAACTCAAAGGTATGTGCAAAACTGGTACTGTTCCTCTGTTTGATTTGAGACCAACTACATTTTCCACTGATGATGGTCTCAGCTCAGGTCACAGGATCTGCACATCATTTCCAAGAAAGAAAAATAACGTTTTAAACATCCCATGCACCTTCAGCATGAAAAGCAAAAGCACACCTTACTAAAACCCTCATTGAGAGGGTCACCTTGAGCTGAAAAAAGACACCAGTCTGCATGTGTCAGTGTACACACAACAAAAATAAACGTTTGAGGGACTGGTACATCTGGGCTTTGTTTCCTGCGCATGGGCGAGGTGTCAGATTTAGGTCACCCTGCTCCGTGTTTAAGCTGTGGTTCCCGTGAGTGCCTTTTAATACAGCTCTAAAACGCTTTGACATGGCATGATGCAACATGCAGAAAGTGTGAAACGTTGCCGGAACCGAAGGGAAAGGGGTATTAAAGAGCTTCCGTGCAGAATCATTGCTTTTTCAGGCTGCTTCGCCCTGGTGACTGAGCCTGCAGCAGCAGCTCTCTGCTGACTTCTCAGCAGTAACAGGATCCCGCATCCCTCTTGCATTTAGAGTAAGACTTTTGCCACCAATATGAAGGAAACCCAAAAGCATCGGGTTCAGGGACAGCAGGGAGAAGGCACATATATATAATTTCATCCACTCGGCAGATCCCAGTATATGAAGTTCTCTGGCGCCCCTTGAAGCGAGCGGATCGCATTCCCCCCTCCCTATAGGGTTACTGCCAACCACAGCCCCATCCCCTGACCCGTGGGGCAGCAATCGCCCCACACCAACTGCCCTGAGCACCACTAGGGGGGTTTCCAGTTACACCAAAGCCTTCTCCGAGCCCAGCATGGGCTCTCTGCCCCTCCTTGCCAACAAAGCCACTTAAAAGGAGGAAAAATAATCCAGGTGATTCATTTCCCTGGCCCTACCACCATGACCACTTCTGTTTCGATTGCTGGGAGAAAGCCAGGACAAAGAGCTCAGTCTTACTGCCAGCAAAGCAGCCAAACCCTGATGCAAAATATATTAATTTCTGTTTGCGTCCGTGCGCAGCCAGGACACTCCAAAACACAGCGGCCAGGCCAGCCCCCCCCCAGGAGCATCATGGCACAATGCACGGAAACCCACAGCCACCTGCATGGAAAAAGCCAACCCAAGCTGTTGCAAATTTATTTATTTATGAAGTGTGAGGTAATGAAGAAAGTGCTAAATCCGACCACAGTGTTAACTCTAACAGTTCTCAGCAGGTCAGTGGGGACCCAAGGGTGCTGTTCTGCAGAAGCACCTCTGCCAGCCACCCCTGGGAGGGGACAGGGGACTCTGCCACCCATGTACCCCACCGCAGGCTGGGCAGCAGAATGGCACAGGCAGGGGGAAGCCTTGAAGGCAGCGCAGCCCCTCCATGCACCCAAACCGTCCCCTCCAGCCAGGCTCCCTGCAAAGCCTAAAGCTTCGGTGGGGACTTTTAAGTGGCTGCCGGTGAGGGGGTGCTCAAAAGAGTGGGAAAGGGAGGGGGGGGGATGGACACAAGGATGCTCACAAGGATGGGAAAGGGGAAAAAATCCCCTGTTATTGCAAATTGGTGGTTTGGAGAGCTGCAAGGGGGAAACCGGCCTCCGCGAGGGCTCAGCTCAAAGGTCCAGCAGGAGCCAGCCCCTTCCTGATCTCCTTAAAGTGCAGCAGGACTGAGCCCTGCTCTGCAGCAGGAACCCCCTCAAAAAAAAAAAAAAAAAAGTTTATATATATATATAAAAAAAGCAAACTCTTTACCAATACTTCTCAAAAAGTGGTACAAAAATACAGTATAAAAACACAGCCTCCAGTATAAGACTCGCAGTTACAGCAGCAGTTTCTAGAACATAAAATCCAAGATAAGCTACTGCGTGAAGTGGTAAGAAAGTGAGGTACGGTCCAGCCGAGCAAGGGGATTGCCCACAGGGAGCTGTTAACCACAGTGAGAGACATCCTGATATCGCCATCTCCATGGAGATCCATCCAGAGACAAGCCTCATGTGTTGGGCTCTCTGTGTCTGCCTCCACCTGAGCCGAAGCAGCCCATGGTTGCTCGGGATTTTTAGGGTGAGATGGATGCCCAGGGGCAGCTCCCAGCGGCGCTGTTGGTGGCAAACAGCGGAGAGGGGTGCAAGGGGGAGGAGTGGAGTCGAGCCCACAATTCGAAGCAGTCACTTGAGAAAGCTTCACAGGGGGGACAGGGGACATCTTGCAACACCCGATGACAAGAAGCCAGCCCCAGGCAGGTGATGCCATGGGGGGGGAGCCCTGCTGTGGCCCCATTCCTACAGCTGGGAGCACCACTGCAGCCACCCCACGTGCAGCAACCGCCGCATGCTCCAGCCCCCCGGGGCCAACAGTTCAACAAACAACCCCCAAAAAATTAAAAAATGTGCAAATTGAGAGGGAGACAGGGGGTTGTGGGGACCGGGGAGGGGGGGGCGGGGAGCATGCTGCGTGCTAGTGACCCTTGAGGTGAGCAATCCGTTTGAGCAACTGGGTCTGCCGCAGCCGTAGCTGCCGCTTCTCGGCGAGA
>NW_009647834.1:563494-564650 GCF_000708025.1 Charadrius vociferus
CCCCCCCGAGGCAGAACCCCCCTCAAAAAAAAAAAAAAAAAAAGTTTATATATATATATAAAAAAAGCAAACTCTTTACCAATACTTCTCAAAAAGTGGTACAAAAATACAGTATAAAAACACAGCCTCCAGTATAAGACTCGCAGTTACAGCAGCAGTTTCTAGAACATAAAATCCAAGATAAGCTACTGCGTGAAGTGGTAAGAAAGTGAGGTACGGTCCAGCCGAGCAAGGGGATTGCCCACAGGGAGCTGTTAACCACAGTGAGAGACATCCTGATATCGCCATCTCCATGGAGATCCATCCAGAGACAAGCCTCATGTGTTGGGCTCTCTGTGTCTGCCTCCACCTGAGCCGAAGCAGCCCATGGTTGCTCGGGATTTTTAGGGTGAGATGGATGCCCAGGGGCAGCTCCCAGCGGCGCTGTTGGTGGCAAACAGCGGAGAGGGGTGCAAGGGGGAGGAGTGGAGTCGAGCCCACAATTCGAAGCAGTCACTTGAGAAAGCTTCACAGGGGGGACAGGGGACATCTTGCAACACCCGATGACAAGAAGCCAGCCCCAGGCAGGTGATGCCAGGGGGGGGGAGCCCTGCTGTGGCCCCATTCCTACAGCTGGGAGCACCACTGCAGCCACCCCACGTGCAGCAACCGCCGCATGCTCCAGCCCCCTGGGGCCAACAGTTCAACAAACAACCCCCAAAAAATTAAAAAATGTACAAATTGAGAGGGAGACAGGGGGTTGTGGGGACCGGGGAGGGGGGGGCGGGGAGCATGCTGCGTGCTAGTGACCCTTGAGGTGAGCAATCCGTTTGAGCAACTGGGTCTGCCGCAGCCGTAGCTGCCGCTTCTCGGCTGCCATCCTCCTCTCGGCACTGATGAGAGACTGCAGGTACTCGGAGGATTTGCTCAGGATCACCACTTTGGGCGTCTTGGGGCAGCTGGCGAGCCCGGGCACCTGGTCCCGCAGGGCCAGGAAGCGTGAGCGCAGGTCGTTGCGTCGTTTGCGCTCCAGGTAATTGTGGTTTTTCCTCTTGGCCACATCCTCGCTGTCGGAGCCGGGGCTGCTGCCGGCTTTTGGCAAGCCAGGCTCAGGCAGCGTGATGGCAGGGGCCGACTCAGCGGGGCTCAGTGGCTCCCCCCCACCCCCCTTGCGGGG
>NW_009647834.1:564767-565851 GCF_000708025.1 Charadrius vociferus
TGACTGGCTTCCTCAGGCTGAGTGATTGTCTCTTCTCCACCGTCACCACGTCAATCTCCTCACCTTCTGCTCAAAACAGACAAGCCAAAAAAAGGAAGTCACCATCAGTTGGGTCATGCTTACAGGGCTCCCTAGAGCCCCCAGATGATTGCCCACTGCCATTCCACAAAAATTTGCTCATGCACTGCAAAGTCATTCTAAGACCTCCAGAAAGGATTATGTGATTTAAATGCTTTTCCAATACCATTGCACAGGAAGGAGCTTTCCCTCCACTTTTGTATGCCCAGCCCCCTGAAACTGGGATAGGGCTTTAATTCTGCTTCACTTCAGCACCAGGAGCAACATGTGTCCAGGATAAAGGATCATCGGGCAAGAAACACCAGAGCCCACCTGCTGGGGCGGGGGGGCAGACAATGAGGGATGGACACAGGAGGAGCAGGATGCTGGGGACCTGGGACAGCCTAACTCCAAAGTTCATCCTGGTCGGGCGCTTTCATGGCCCATTGGAATTGCAGATGAGGGACGCGGGGGCAGAGCTGCTCTTTGTTCCCCTTGGCTGCAGCTTCCCCCTTCGGTGACTTGTTACTTTTCACAAGTGATAAAACCCCATTCAGCCCAGGCTCCCTGGGGACAGAGGGGACAATCCCCCATGGTGCATGGGGGGAGGGAGAGGTGAAGGGGTCCTTCCAACAGACTCGGTGAACCTCGAAGGCATCCCAAGCCCAGGAGTCGGCGGGGCAGGGGGGAGGTTATCAGAGCTGTGAACAGCAAGACCCAAACAAAGCTTAACCAGACCCAAAGCACCCTGCCTGTTGTCATTGCAGTTTGTCCCGACCCAGCAGCATGAAGCTGGCCCCTGGGGACAGCAGGGTGACCTGGCTCCAGACACCCCTGCGATCGCTCTCACTTTAGGAACACACTTCCACCTTTTTTCCTTAGACTTCAGGGGAAAATACAGCCCCTCGCTAAAGGTCCCCCGAGATGCTCCAACCCCAACAGCACCTTGGGCAGAGGCCTGGCCCCCTCCCCTCCTGTGGCAGGGCCGGCGGTGGCCACAGGAGCTGGGCTCCAGGACACCCCCCTG
>NW_009647834.1:566189-566654 GCF_000708025.1 Charadrius vociferus
TCGGGCGGGCCCAGCCGGCTTCCTCGCCATCCTATTGGCTCTCGCCGCTGTCCATCAGCGCGGCCCCTCTCATTGTTTGCAATCTGTTGCTTTTTGTTCGGCGCCCACGTGGCGCGGCCGAATCCGGACCGGGACCCCACCGGGACCGGGACCCCACCGGGACCTCCTCCCTCCCCATCCCCGGGCGGCCCCACCAATTTGGGTTAAGCCTCTTAACGCCCGCGACCTGCTTACCGTCCCCGGGCTCCTAATGGCATTAAGTCCCCCGTCCCGCACCGTGACTCACCGGCGCAGGTCGCTGCCACCGGCAGATTTATTACCGGGGTCAAAGCACCGGGGAGTGTGGGGAGGGGGGAAACGGACGTCGTCAGCGCTTCCACGGCAGCCGAGTCATCCCGGCTTCCGTGGGAGCGGGGGAAACCCCGCACGGCCCCCGCCGGGGCTACCGGGCGGGGGGGGTTGGGG
>NW_009647834.1:566828-567155 GCF_000708025.1 Charadrius vociferus
CCGTGTAAATACGTCGTGTGTCCGTCCCCGGTCCCCCCCCACCCCCACGCGGGACAAGCAGACGCGCCCCGGGGGTGGTCTGATGCGAGATATTCCTGCCCATCCCACGGAGCCACCGCCGCGGGGGACGCGGCCGCTGCTCCGCACCCTGCCGGCTCCAGGGGATATTTCGCCTTTTGTCCCGAGGAAAACCCGTCCCGGGTGGGCCCCGTGAGGGTGTGAGACAGGGGAAGCAGCCGAGGTTACGAGCAGGCCGCACAGCACGCTTTGACGCTGGAAAAAACCCAAACTTTCCAGTGGGAGCTGCGAACTTGCCCCTCGCCAACC
>NW_009647834.1:567406-567737 GCF_000708025.1 Charadrius vociferus
AACCCAAAATCCTGGGCGAAGGAGGGTTTGTAGGGGGTGGCCCTCTGGGTGCCCGTGGAAAGTTTCTCTGTCATCGCTTTCTCCAGTCTCTCCCGGGCTGAAAACCCGCTCCACATACAATCCTTGAGGATGAAAGCGCTCAGGTTCCCGAAGATCTCCCCCGTCCCGATGAGATACTCCGGCTCTTCCCCGGCCAGGCAGTAGCGGGAGAGGCAGCCGGAGCGCTCCTCCGCCCCCGAGCAGCAGCCTTTCTCCCCGGGGGTACCCAGAGGGGAGAGAGGGGGCGTGGGGACCAGCTCGAACTTCTTCCAGATGTCCTCGCTGGGCGCCG
>NW_009647834.1:568210-575220 GCF_000708025.1 Charadrius vociferus
GGGACCCTGCCCTATTCCCCGCCCTCCTGGGGGGTACAGTGTGAGGGATGCCATGGTCCCCCTCCCCGGGTTCCCTGGTCATGCTAACGGGGACACTAACGGGGCTATTAACCAGTGGCCACCCTGTGAGCTGGGGTGGAGGACCCTCGCTGCCCCCCCAGAGCGTCCCGCCAGCTCTCAGTGCTGTCCTTAGCCCATCAGAAAGGTCAGAGTTTGGGGGCCCCCCACTCTGCAAGCGCTAAGGAGGGACTCCTGCAAGGAATATTTTGGCCGGGGGCACCCAGGCCCAGCGCAGCTGTGCCACCAGCCTGGGGACATTCAGCTTGAGCACAATGGCAAAGCAAACCAAAGAAGTGGGGACAAGTCACAACAAGGTATCGCCAACTGCCAGAGCCCACCCCCGAGTGCCCTTTCCCATCCACCTCCCCCTGCCTGGCTGTCCCCCCACTTCCCCGTGGGCTCCCAAGCCTGCACCGGGGCATTGCCACCACCCTCTGTCCCAGCCACTCATCGCTGCCTGATTGTTCCTTGCGGACATGGGCAGGAGAGAAGGTCCAGCCCCAGGCAGCACTGTGTTCTGCCCAGGGTGATCCCATGGAGGTGCTCCCACAGCCACTGAAGCCTTCGCAGGTCCAGTGGGGAGCTTCGCCCCTCTGAAACCAACACCTGGAGGGGCTGCGAGCTGCCAGCAAAGCCAGGGGCAACAAGCTGGAGGGAAGCCGGGGATGGAGTGGGGCACAACAGAGCCCCTCTCACACATGCAGCTCCCACCACCAGCACTCAGCCCCAATGTTGCTGCCCAAACTCAGCTTTGCCCGTGCGGCGCACATCCACCCTGGAGATTCGGAGAGACACGCCGTGTCCTCAGGAACCCTGGTGAGCGCAGCGGGATGCCACATCTCACCACTGCCAAGGTCTTTCTAGGAAGGGCAATAAACCTTGTGAAAACATGGTAAGGCTTTCACCTCACGCACTAACGACCGTGGCATCGCTACACACACACACAGAGACACACACACACAGGTGCCGTTACAAAGTCCACCCGGGATGAGCAGATTCCCCCTGACAGCACACACTAACTCACTTCAGCCCCGGCACCCTGCTTTTGCCACCCAGTGTAGTTGGGGCCACAGGATCTGTCCTGGCAGGTGGCACTGGGGGGCACTGGGGGCAAGGGTGCTCGTGGCTGGGTCCTCGGGCTGCTGCACTGGCTCTGCAGGGAGCAATCAACCCCAGTCCAGCGACCAGCACAACCCAGCACAGCCCAGAGCAGCACAGCCCAGCACAGCCCAGCACAGCCCTGTATCGTCCTTCATGGGCCAGCACAGCCCACTACAGCTCAGCACAAGCCAGCCCACCCAGTACAGCCCAGCAGAGCTCAGCTCTTCCCAGCAGAGCCCAGCATGATCCTGCATGGACCAGCACAGCCCAGTACAGCTCAGCAAAGCACATGCCAGTCCAGCCCAGTGCAGCCCAGCGTTGCGCAGTCCAGCGTAGCACATCCCAGACCAGTACAGCCAGGTGCAGCCCAGTGTAGCCCAACATGGACCAGCACATGCCTGTACAGCTCAGCACAGCCCAGACCAGTACAGCCCAGTGCAGCCCAGACCAGTACAGCCCAGCGCAGCCCAGCACAGCCCAGTACAGATTAGTCCAGCCCAGTACAGCCCAGCATGGACCAGCACCGCCCAGCACGGACGAGCCCAGCCCGGCCCCGCATGAACCAGCACATCCCAGCGCTGCCCACCGCGCTCCAGCACAGCCCTCCCCCGGCCGCCCCCCGGTCCCAGGCTCCGACCGCCGCCACCGGCGGGCGCGGGGCGCCACCTGCTGGGACACGGTCAGGACCGGGGTCCGTGAGGGAACCACCGTCCGTGGGGTGGCGGGGACGGAGGGGGGACACCCCACCGGGCACCCCCGGCCCCGCTCAGCTGAGGCGGAGCGGGGTCCCGGAGGGGGGCGCCGACGGGGGCCGGCGCTGCCCGCTGCGCAGAGCTCCGTGCCTCAGTTTCCCCATTGCCAAGTCGGCAGAGGGTACAGGGGAGGCAGAGGAGCAGGGCTGGTGGCAGACGCTGGGCTGGCAGCTGTCCCCAGGGACCCCAAGCATGTGAGGCGCCCCAGGGCTGCTCCATCCCTTTCCTTGCTGGCACGGAGTGCAGCCGAGCTCGCAAAGCTTTGCCAGCCTCCTGCATCAGGGTCAGGGCAGCAGGAGGGTCCTGAGCCCAGTCCTGTGGTTTCCCAGTCACAACGGTGCTATGAGGTCCCCGCGATGGCCACAGCACCCTACATGCCCTCCTGGCCCATCCAGAGCAGCCCTGAGCATCTCAATCCCGCTTGCATGCCCTCAGAGCAGGGGCAGGAGCTCCAGGACCCCCATAGCCCTGGGGAGCCTGGGCTGATGTTCCCTTTGTGCTCCAGACTCAGCATTGGCCCCGGGCCCCAGCCCAGGTTTGGGAGCCCTGGGCATGTCCCAGGGGTGTCCCCAGCCAGGCTCCTCCCGCCCCAGGGCTGCTCCCAGCCCTTCACCCTCCCTGGGAATTGCGGGTGAAGTCCTCTCTTTAGGAAACAAATTGCTGTGTTGGCATTAAGGGCAGAGGCTGAGCTGCCGCAGAGGCTGCGGAGGCTCATCCCGCCCTGGTGCCGTTGGGGTCAGCAGGGATGGAGGGTCACAACTGGGGACACATCTGGCACACTGCCCCAGACCTCCTGCTCCACCACCAACACATCCCTGGGCACAGGAGCCAAGGCTCCTACAACCTATAGCTCTCGGCCACGTCTCCTTCCCCCTCCCTGCTGGCCTCGGGGACCTCTCCGGCTTTTCCCAGGGTGAGGCAGGAGCTTGTCCCGGCTTCAAGGGGTTCCGGATGCTTTGAAGGTGCGAAAGCACCGCTGGAGAGGGCTGGAGGGGCCGCGCAGCCCTTTCATCCCGGTCTCTCCGGGCGCTCGGCAAACAGGACCCAAGAGCCTCTCGCTGCCAGCACCCACGCCGGCTGCGCAAACACCGGTGGGTGGGTGAGTGCCGCGGGGGCTGCGGCACCGCGGGTGACAGGGCTGGGGGGGGCCACCCACGGGCCAGGCCAGCACCTCGCCGTGCCCCCCAGTCGCAGGGTGCTAGCTGCCGTGGCCCGGCCGGCTGCTGGCACGGCTCCGGCACATGATGCAAGGCAGTTCCCGGGGCCCCCCTGCCCTTTGAATCCCCACTGACAGCAGGGCTGGACTTTGAAGCTCCAGCCCCAAAGTGTTTCCCCACGGTGGATGGCCACCCTGAGCCTGATGGGTGTCCCAGGGGCACCCTGAGCTTGGCTCTGCCTCCGCCTGTCCCCATCCCGCTGCAGCAACAGCCTTCGAGTCACCCTGCTGTCCCCACAGAGATCCTGGGTCCCCAGGGACAGCAGAGGCTGTGAGACCCCATGCCAACACATCCCCAGCCCTCTTTCTTGTCCCCCCCAGCCTTGCAACACGTTCCCCAGGGTCCCACATGGGAGAGGTGCGGGCAGCACAGCGCGACTGCCTCGTGCTCTCATGCAACATGTCCCCTTTGTCCCAATGAAGCTGTTGGGCAGCAGCCGCGGGGCCCGCCTGGGCCCTTGCAAAACGCCTGCACAAGTCCCTGCGGGGTACGGGACCACCACGAAATCCTGCCCCACCATGTGGGGCAGGGGACACTGCTTACAGCCCCGGGGTCACACCAGCCCCAGCTCCCCGGGGGTGCAGCCACCCGCTCTGAATTTAGCAGGCAATGAAGTCCAGAGAAACGGGAGAAAAACACACCACCGGCTCCAGCCCTGCTGCCTCTTCAGCCCCCCTGGATCCGTTTTGCCCCTGGCATACCCTGCCCGATGCCAGGAGATGCCCCGAGCCCTGGAGAAGCTCTGCGGCATGCAGGTAGCGCTATCCCCAAGCTGGGGAGCCACGCCGAGGCTGGCCCGCAGCCCGTGGCCCCCCAACAGCTCTGGGACCCACTCGCTGCGGTTTGCCCCCAAGCCCATGCTCCCCGTCCTGGCTGGCCCAGCCCGGCAGGGCTGTCTGGTTTCGGGTGCGCTCACGCTTGCTCAGTTCCTGCTCTGGGCTGTGCCAGATCCATGACAGCGAAGAGGCGTGGGTGAGAGGTGGGATGGCAAAGCCACCATCCACCGGAGCAGACCCCATCCCTATCTTTGTCCCTGAGGCTGAACCGTGTCCCCAAAGCCATCATTTGGGTCCCAGACCCTGAAAAGTCACCCCCAGAGCCCGGTGATGTCCCCAGCTCAGGGATGGCGTTGCGTCACTGGGTTGGGGCATTTGAGCTCTGGTTTCGCCTGCAAGACCATCACACTGAGCTGGTCCTGGTGCCAAGGGTGACCCAGTGAGTGGCCCAGCCCCAACCACCTGCAGGTCCTTGGGGAACCCAAGCCTGGTGGGAGCTACTGCACCGACATCCCCACTGTGATCAGCCCTTTATTGCTGTGAGGATCCTTCAGAGCATCTGCTTGGGAGGAAGGTCGAAAATCCCCCACCGGAAATTGTGCAATACCAGACTTGGAGAAAATCCTCCTAATCCAGGGAAATCCTGGTCTTTCTACTTCTCCTACTTCATACATAGGGCAGAGCTGCACCTATCTGTGGTCTTTTTGCACAATCTCCAGCACAAAGGGCGGCTCATTGTTCCCCTAAAGCCACGTTTGCCCAGGAGGCAGTTTCTCAGCGCTCTGCTCAAGGACAGGAATGCAAAAAAATGGAGCTGAGGAGCCCCTGGGACAAAGGGGGCAGAGCAATAGTGCTGGGACCAAACACAATGGCAGCTGAGGACAAGATTACTCTGTCTCCGGGGAGCCCGGTCCCTCCAGGGTGGGCAAGTGCCACCATGGGAGTCCCCTCTGCTCCCACGCAAGATGCTTTCTCTGTGGTGAGGGAAACTGAGGCACAGAGCAGGGGCCCCGCACCGAGCCTGCAGGGTGTTGACCCAAACACGTAACCCAGTAGACCCCTCCTTATACATGTCAGGGAAACAGAACATTTCGGGGGTCCCAAATCTGTTCTTTGGGGGTGATGCAGGTCTGGGCTCAGGCAGGGACACAGACTGGTGGGCATGTCCCCAGGGACACAGACTCACATGGGTGTCCCCAGTGGCTGCACTGATGCTGCCCAGGGATGCAGTCATTGCCAGCAAGAAGGTGTCCAGGGCCCTCTGCTCTGCGCCGGCACCCAGAGCCAGCAGTGAGCCACAGCTACACGGCACTGCCACACGTTCCTCTTGGCCACCCGGCGCAGGAGGCAGCCCCGACCCCGAAATCGAGACCCCTTAAACCCGTTTGAGCTGCTCACCTCAGCGCAGGGTCACAATGCTTGTCCCAATCTCCCGAGCTCTGATGCTCAGGGAGGGCAGAGCCCGGCCAACTCATTACACAAGTGCGCCAGCCCATCCCTGATACCACGCTCTTTTCTCCTGGGGAACCTAGGGGTTTTCCAGCTCGCACGGGGGTGTCTGCTCTGGGGTGCCCGGTGCCAGATGCACCCGAGCCAGCATGGCACAGCGGGGTGAGGAGCCCAAGACGGGTCTCTGCCGAACCGGCTGCGCAAGCAGCATCGCCCACACCTCGCTCCCCTCTTGCTTCAAGGTATTTTGTGTCACTGAACACATTTGGACAGCCTGAAGCCTCGCACGGGCCTCCTTCTCCGGTGGGTGGCATCCCTGAGCACCCAGCGGGATGGGGCACGGGGCTGTGGCGTGTGGCAGTGCCGGGGGAACCCGCCGCACATGTACGAGGGGCCTGAAACCGTGAGTCAATGGTGACACCAGCTCAGTGCACCCGAAACTGGGGACTGCCTGGAGCTGCTGTGCCACCGCTGTACCACCACTCCATGCCAGGGTCCACCTGCACCGCTTGTCCTCAGTGCCTGCTTGGGCTCTGCTGCATCCCAGGTCCCTGCTCGGTGCCCGCTGCCTGTCCCTGTCCCCATGTAAGGGCAGCTCCAAGTCCAGCTCCAAGTGGCAATCAGGTGATGGCACTGGGTGCCACGCTGGTCCCGCTGGCTCGGCTCCACTCTGCAGCCCCAGCTCCCAGCACATCTCAGGGTGATCTTTGAACCCCGGTGGCCTGAGCCAAGCAGAGTTGGTGGCTGTCACTGTGGTGACACGGCACCGGCACAGGGCGTACGTGCGCCCGCCGGTGGGCAAACAGCACCCAGCACAGCTGAGAGGCACTGGGATCAATGTCCCCGCGGCCATCCGGCACAGGGGACACCGCAGGTGGCCCAGGGAGAGGTGCTGGGGTCTGGGAGCCACTGTCACCCACTGAAGCTGCTGTGCAGCTGTTGTCCCCTTCGATGGGCCCACATGGAGGGGGGTTGAGAGAGGGGCCACACTGGAGCCGGCACTGAGGGTCTCCAGTCTGCAGCCCTCACTGTCTGGTGTCACTGGGCAGCCATGGAACAGGGAGGGTGACAGTGCCTCCACCAGCCCTGTCCCCTTGTAGGGCAACGCAGTGTTCACTCAGCCTCTGCCATCACCGGGGACACCTGGGGGAGGGAGGATGGAGGGAAGAGGGGATGCAGGAAGGGAAGGGATGGAGGGATGAGATGGAGTGGGGGGATGAGGGATGGGGGAATGGAGACATGGGGGAACGGAGGGATGTGGTGTTGAGGGATGAGGGGATGAGGAACAGGAGAACGGAGGGATGAGGGAATACAGATGTGGGGATGGAGGGATGGGGGAATGGAGGGACGGGGGAATAAGGAAAGGGGGAACGGAAGGGTAGGGGAATGGAGGGATGAGGGATGAGGGAATGGAGGGATGGAGGAATGGAGGGATGAGGGGATGAGGAATGGGGGAATGGAGGGATGGAGGAATGGTGGGATGGGGGAATGGAGGGCTGAGGGCTGAGGCGATGAGGGGTGGGGGACAGAGGACACATGGGCTGAGGACGGGGCCGGAGGGAAGGGGCTGGGGGCTGGAGGTAGGGCCGGGGCAGGAGGAGGAGGAGGAGGCCGCTGCCGGGGAGGCGGAGGCGGGGGCGGGCGCGGCCCCTCCC
>NW_009647834.1:576054-587586 GCF_000708025.1 Charadrius vociferus
GGGTGACTGTGCCTCAAACCCCACTGAATGAAGGGGAGAGGCCGAGGGACCCGTCTCCTGCTTCCAAATGGGGATGGGGTCGCAGTTTGGTTGGGAAGGTCTTGAGGAGCTCTGGAAGGGCAGCCGGGGGCATGGGGGGTTGCATGTCCTAACACAAGATCTTCTCTTGGCAGCTGGACCCTTTCTATGCCTCCATCATCCTGTTTGTGGGGCGAGCCTGGGACGCCATCACAGACCCCATGGTGGGCTTCTTCATCAGCAAAACATCATGGACCCGCTTTGGCCGTTTGATGCCCTGGTAAGAGCCATCTGTAGCACCCCGCATCTCTGCCTGATGTGTCACAGTGCTTCCAGTCAGCTTTGGGTGTCCCTTGGCATGAGGTTTGCTGGGTAGGACATGCTGATGCCCTGTCTCACCCAGGTGAGGTGCCAAGTGCCCCAAAAAGCTCAAGGTGCTGTTAACAGCTGGGACTTCAAGTCTGTGCCTGTTACTCTGTCCTTCATGTCACTGTGCCTGCAGCAGCTCCAGCCTCCCTTAGAGCTGCTCCGATGCCATGTTCCAACGCTGGACTTTGTTCCCGCAGCAGTTGCTGAGCCCTGGCTGGTGGCAGGGCCACATTGCCAGCAGAGCAGGTGGCGTCGCACCCATAGGGAGGAGGGACGGGGGTGTGCGCGGTTGGTGTGTGGTGGTGGAGTGCCGGCTGACAGTCACGAGGATGCTCTTTGGGCAGGAAAACAGCTGTGACAGTTCTGGGTGTCCCCACGTGAGTGCTTCTGCTGCCCTTGGGAGCAAGGTGCTGAGCGAAGGGGTGCCGAAGGGAGTCGGAGTAGATGGGACGGGGGTTTTGTGCAGTTTCAAAGTGCCTACACCCAGGGCAGATTTAGGATGTCCATAAATGCCAGCCCCTGTGCGGGACAGGGAGCATTGCAGGGCGCTAATGCCTAAGCGTGGACATGGTGGCATGTCCTGTGCTAAAATAACCCATGTCCTGGGTGCCTGTGGGATTGCTGAAATACAATGCAGCAAAGGGGGTGGGCATGGGGGGAGTGGAATTGGAGGGACGCAGTCCTTTTTCCCCCCCCGCAGATTATACCCTCTGCTTCCGGGCTTTCCCGGAATAGCTCTGAGCAGTGGCGGTCGGCTGTTGTTAAAGCTCTACGCATGGCCTGAAATAGCTTCTCTGCAGCCGCACGTGTGGTGGGGTCTGGGGTCTGGAGATTAGAGCAGGGCTGCCTGCGCGGAGCCGCCTGGGCGTGCAGGCAGGGCTGCGCGGGAGAGCCGTGCATGCTCGGATGGCCGCCGCAGCTCCGCTCTCTGTAATCTCACATCCTCGAGGCAGGGGGTGGGGATGGAGCGACTGCATTCCTCCAAACGGCTCCCGCTTCGTTAAAATTAGCCAGAGCTTTTGACTTGCGCTGGGCCCCTCAGCAGCGCTGGGGCAGCGGGCTGCGAGGAGCTTGCTGCTATCGTACATGGCTCAAGGGCAACCGGCTGAGTCCGATTTGGATGGAGTTGAGCTGAGTTTAAACCTCCCCATTTTGGGGTTCGTTGGCCGTGTGTGGGGCTGCACAGCCCCGGGCTGATGTGGCTGTGGAGCTGCTCTCTGCCTCAGTTTCCCTATGTGCAGAGCCAGCAGACGCAGATGCTGCGGGGTGGCCTCCGAGGCTGCTGCCTGACCCCAACCCTCAGCACCCGTGAGGTGACCCTGTGTAACCCCCTCTGTGTGTGGGGATCCAAAGTTTCTGCCGGGCTCCGAAGGGTCTGATCTGTGTGGCTGAGCTCCAGATGGCTGCTTGTGGCTTCAGCTCAAAGCTTGGGGCTGCTTTGGCCCCTCGGAAGGGAGAGGAGACCTTCCCCAAGGGCCATCACCTCTCTCCCTTTCAGTTTGTTCTTTTTAAAACACTTTTTGTCACATTTTGTCCCAGCAACTCATCCACTGGCTGCTTCCTCCTCTCTGTCCTCGGGGACCCCGCTCTGTCCCCAGCCCTGAGCAGGTCCCTGTTTCCTCGACCACCCCAGACTTCCCGGTGACTAAAATTTTCCTTGATGCGCTGGTGGCTGAAGAGCCTCAGCTTTGACCTTCCTTCTCTGGGGCAGCAGCCGTTTGCAAACAGTTAACCACCGGGCCGGGAAGGGGTGTGCGAGCCGTGGCACAAAGGAACACACCATCGCGCCGTGGCCAATGAGCGGGCGAGCGCGTCACGGCAACCTCCTCCGAGCTTCTTAATCACCTCTGCCTCGGTCAGGGGTAACTCGAAGTCACTCGTGTACCACTGCCAGGAGCTGCTAGTCAGCCCCGGCCAGGGCTCAGCACCCTGATCCCGGTGCTGTGCTGGGCCCGTGGGGGATTGGCATATCCGACGTACACGCGCTGGTGCCCACGGCAAGCGTGACGTGGTTCCTGCCGCGCGGTTGCGGTGACTCATTCAAAATTTCCCTTGGCTCCACGTATGCGTACGGCGATAAGAGCGCGGGAGAGGAGTGGCTGGAGCTGGCTCGCCCCTTTCCTCCCCCTGCCGGGGTGACGTGCGCGCGGAAAAATGTGCATGTGTTGGGTCCCGTGCAATGCCTCTGCCGGCTCTCCATCCATGGAGATTTGGTTTCTTGCTTCCCTCCCCCCCTGCCTCCGCCCTTTAAATTTAAACTTTGCGTCCTGTATGTCAGCCCGGACGGAAAGATCTTGCTGTACCCTGGCAGCTGGGCAGCAGAAGGCCAGCCCTGACCGTGCGTGGCTCTGTCCCGTATCCGCTTCTGCTGGCTTTGCTCCAGGATGTAGCCTCTGCCCAGTAGTTTGTGGAGCGCAGGGTGCTTGGAAAATCCCAAGCAAAATCAGTCTCTGAAACAGATGTGGATGCAGCCTTCACACCTGGCTCCCTTCCCTCCAGGAGGAGGAATTCCTCTCCTGAGTGACGGGGTGTCCTGGGCGCTCGTGGTGTCCTCGGGCTGCTGGTGCAGGGTAGAGCTGTTCCCTGGCTGGGTTGCTGCAGGACAAGGGTTGTGAGATCAGCTGGGTGAAGCTGAGAGATGTTCTGGGTGAATTCCCGCTGCGATTGCCCTCACTGGCCGGTCCTGTTGGGACCACTGCCAGGGCCAAGTGCTTGAGCAATCCCCTCCGATCCTCTGTTGCGCTTTGCGTCCCGTGTCCCTGGGCCTGAAGCTCCGGGAAGCTGGGCAAGGGTGGAAGAAGGAGCCAGCCTGCTGCTGGCCGGTGGTTTGCCCCATCTCTGCCAACAGAACAGGGGTGACCCCAGGACCGGGGTTTGGTTGCGGGGGGAGGGCTGGCAGCAACGCCAAGCTGGTGAGAGGTGTTTGTCTGCTGGGCCCGTGGGGCTGTGCCGCCTGGCTGCTCCCCAGCCCTTGCCGGGACGAGGGAGGCGATTACATCCCGCTGAACACGCAGCGGTGCTGCCTGGGGGAGAGGTCGGGGCTGGGGGTGGAAGCTGAAGGCAAGAGCAGATCAATCACTTCCATTGAAGCAGAGATGTCTGTTTTTGCAAATAAAGCTCTTCCCTGGAAGTCTGAGTCAGCTCTTCCCCTTTCCACCCTGTGAGATCTGAGCTGCTGCCTTCAGCCTGGTGTGAATCACCCCTGTGGCAACCACCTCCTGTTGAAGCGTTGGGGCAGGGTGGGCCACCTCAGGGCAGCTCAGGAGCCCCCAAAATCAGATGCCTGAACCCCACTGGCCATGTGGCAGCAGGGAAAGACGTGCTGGTAGGTTTACCCAGGCACTGTGTGCCCGTGACGCTAACGGTGTGTTCTCCCAAAGGATCATCTTTTCCACCCCTTTTGCCGTCATCGCCTACTTTCTCATCTGGTTTGTGCCGGACATCTCCAGAGGCCAAGTGATGTGGTACCTCGTCTTCTACTGCATCTTCCAGACCCTTGTGACGGTGAGTTGGGTTCTGCACACACCAGGGTTGGTGGGTGAGGGCTGGAGAGAACGAATCCCTGCCTTCACCTTGCTGAGCCACGCAGAGGGGCAGGTTCTCGTCCCTGAGCTAATTCTCCCCATGTCATTGCAGTGCTTCCACGTGCCCTACTCGGCGCTGACCATGTTCATCAGCAGGGAGCAGAGCGAGCGGGACTCCGCCACCGCCTACCGTAAGAGTATTTCCTTGCCGGCCTTGCCACGGCTGGGGGGCAGCTGGTGCTCAGCTCCTTTGCTGCAGCTCTCGCTGGGGCATGATCCTCCTCCAGATGCCCTGCTGGAAGGGCTCATTTGATCACACCCAACCCCAAGGATGGTGTGTGATGAACATTGTTCAGGGCTTGAATTGCAGCTGCTCCAGCTCTTCCCATTCCTCTTCCCTGGCTCCTCCAGCAAAAGTCCTTGTCTAGTCTGGTGAGAGCTGGGCTGATGGGGAGGTAGTCCTTGTTATGGCCAGGCGCCCAGAGCAGACAATGGGGGATCTGAGCTCCCAAGTCTTTCCTCCTGCTGTCATACAGCAGTGGGAGCAGCATGACCAAGTCTTGGCCTTGCTCCCTGCCTCAGTTTCCCCAGCAGACGCTCTCCTGCCCTGTGTAGCACAGGCTTTATCACTTGGTGATGTGGAGGAAGCCGTAGGAGAGCTGGGCTGGCTCATTTCTTCTGGTGAAGGGCAATGAATTGAAGCTGGGGAGGCTCTGCTGGGGAGAAGGGTTTTGCATCCATGCCCTGGGTGCTCAGTCCCGCTGGCCTCTCCCTCCAGGTATGACGGTGGAAGTGCTGGGCACCGTGCTGGGCACTGCTATCCAGGGCCAGATCGTGGGCAAGGTGATTACTCCCTGCATCGAGAGCCCCCTCTTCATTGGCAAGACCAACTCCTCGGTGGCCATGGAGGAGCTAAACATGACCCACGACACCGGGTCACTCACGGACACAGTAAGCTGCTGGCAGTCCCTGCCATACTCTCCTTGCCTTTTTGACTGGGCTGACTTCAGGGACAAGCCCCCTCCCTCACCGCTCCCTCCTCTCTTGCGCAGAGAAATGCCTACATGATCGCTGCGGGGGTCATCGGGGGACTCTACATCCTCTGCGCTGTGATCCTCTCGGTGGGCGTGCGGGAGAAGAGAGGTGAGGCTTGAGACATGATGGAATACTCTGGACTCATGGAAATGCTGTGGCTCCTGCCAGGGGCTCCCCAGGAGGGCAGCTGAGCTCTCGGGTCAAGCACTGGAGGAGAGGGGCAGGTAGAGCTCAGGTCTGGGGGCATGGGGAAGGCGCTGCAGAAGGGCAGCACTGTGGGCAGGAGGCTAGAGCATCTCCAGGGTACATTACAGCACAGCTCTGAGGACTTAGCTCACTGCTCTGATGGTCAGAGATAAACGTTATCTTGCAGTTATGTCTGGCCAAGGTCGCTGGTGCCAACTAGGGCATCCCGAGGTGAGGTGACATCCAAAGTCCAGTAGCTTCTGGCCTTCCCTCCCTCTGCTTTGTGACCTTTCCTTCCCTCCCCTTTACCCTGGGCGAATCAGGCAGGCCATCTCCTCCCCTCTGTGGGGCTGAGGGACCCCCGTGTGAGGGCAGGGAGGTCCCTGCAGGCATTGCCTTGACTCCCTTGGGGTGGGATGCTCTAGGTGGGCAGGGGCTTGTGCTGGGCGCTCAGCAGCAGGCGTGAGGCACCGTACCCCTTGCACCCAAGGGTGCTGTTTCAGTGGGTCTAACGATGGGCTGATTTGCTCTGCTCCCCAGAGTCCTCTGAGCTCCAGTCGGACGAGCCTGTCTCCTTCTTCCAGGGGCTGAAGCTGGTGATGAACCACGGTGCTTACATCAAGCTCATCGCTGGCTTCCTCTTCACCTCGCTGGCCTTCATGGTAAGCACAGCTGGGCTTGGATGGGGGAGAGGGAACAGCAGCAGTGCAGCTTGGAGATGGCCGGGGGACAAGCAGTGTAGGGCCCAAATAGGATCCCGGTGGGCTGAGAGCATGTGAGGCGGCAGCTCAATGAGCCGGAGCTGCCCCAGGCAGAGAAGGATGTGGCCTCATGCCCTTGGATGGGTCGGTGAATGGCCGCTTTCTTCCCGTGCTCGCACTCTGAGCAAGGAGGAGCACGTGCCTCTGGGTGGCTGCGGTGTCTGTCCCCCATTAACCGCTGTCTGCCTCCTCCACAGCTGCTGGAGGGAAACTTTGCCCTGTTCTGCACCTACACCCTGGGCTTCCGCAACGAGTTCCAGAACATCCTCCTGGCCATCATGGTGCGTACAGCTCCATCCTGGAGCCCTCCGGGGCTGAGACTGTGGTGGGACACATGCTATGGGATCCCCTGGGTCCTCCCCAGGAGCTGGCATGGGATGGGTACTCTGTGGGCTGCAATAGTCCACCGTGGGGCTGCAATAGTCCACCGTGGGGACAGTGACCGAAGGTCCCCCGGGAGAAGGGAAGGGAGAAGGAGCTGCCAAATGCCCTGCAATGGCCGGGTGAGTTGGCAGGAACAGCGAGGCCTTTGTTCCCGTGTGAAGGCGGCCAGAGACGGGGGAGACCAGGAGCGGTGGGGGCCTTTTGTCCAAATCCTGCCACTTATCTCCCTTCCCCCCCCACCCCCCGCCTCGAGAAAAGGATCTCAGTGTTTACTGCCAGGAAGATGGAGCAAAACAGTTCCTTGAGAGCCCTTTCCAGCTTGCCTCATCCCTGGGAACCCTTCCCACCCTCCCTGCTCGATGGGCTGGAGAGGCCCAAGGTGCCAAGGTCCCCACGGAGCCTGGCTCTTGGCCGTGCTTTGCACAGGCAGTGGTGACAAGATGAGGTCTCTTGCCAGCACCGAGGATCAAGTCAGGTCCTCCTTCTGTTTAGGCAGGTGTGCTGGCACCTGCCAAGCGCCCCGAGGATGGTGGTGCTGGGTACCAGAGTGCTCTGCACCGGCGAGGAGGTGGCCTCACACATCTGCTCCAATTGCGAGCTCTCCTTCCCGGGAGCGGAGGCAGGCGAGGGATGGGGTGAGGGCAGGAGCAGGCAGCATGGCTGCGTGCCAGCCCTGGGAGCGTGTGGAAATCAGAGGTGCTAGAAAAGCTGGAAATATGATGGGGGAGGCGGTGTCCGGGAGCCGCTCCTTGCTGGGAAGAGCTTTTACCCCACATAAGAGCCTGGCCAGCAAATGACACCACCACCCCTTCTCTTCTCATAGCTCTCGGCCACCTTGACCATTCCCCTCTGGCAGTGGTTCCTTACCCGCTTTGGCAAGAAGACTGCTGTCTACGTGGGCATTTCGGTGAGTGGGTCCCCTTGAGCGCAGATGTGCATATGAGGATGGTGTTTCTCACATGGGGTGAGCAGAGCTGTGTCCTCTGGAGCTGGGCAGGGGCTGCTGCCGATTTGGTGCCTGTCCCTCATCTTGCTATTTGTGCTGTCACGGATGTGGCCAAGGCCAGCAGAAATGGCCACTGCGGGGCTCTGGGAGGAAGGCTGCACTGCTGCTTCCCAGCCTGTTCCTGCGGTCGGAGGAGGGAAGGGGAACGAGCAAGTAGTCTGGGTCAGGCACTGCTGACACAACCTGCTTTCTGTCCCCTATCTAGTCTGCTATCCCCTTCCTCATCATGGTGGCTGTCCTGGACAGTAACCTCATCGTCACCTACGTTGTGGCCGTTGCAGCTGGGATCAGCGTTGCAGCCGCTTTCCTCCTGCCCTGGTGAGTGCAAGGTCCTGGTGCTCTCAGCGCTGCAGCCCAAGAGCTGGGCAAGGTGCTTCCAGGGCCTGCTGGAGTGGTTAGAAATCCTCAGGGGGCCTTTTTGCAGTGTTTTCAGCCCAAAATGGGGCTCTTGGAAGGAAATCCTCTCAGCAGGGAGAGGAGATGCTTTGTTGGCTCTGTCCTAGTGTTCACCATTCCGCTCTCCACACAGGTCCATGCTCCCAGACGTCATAGATGACTTCAAGCTGCAGCACCCCGACTCACATGGCCATGAAGCCATCTTCTTCTCCTTCTATGTCTTCTTCACCAAGTTCACCTCTGGGGTCTCCCTGGGCATCTCCACACTCAGCTTAGAGTGAGTTCTTGCATGGGTGCCGAGGGGCAGGGAGGGAGGGGGGGAAAGCCGTGCACCTCTGCATCTGGGCATCTCTGCCTCCTGAAGGGCTGGGAGGGAGGTGGGGGGGTCCAAATCCAGTTGTGGCTCCAAGTCTCTCCCTGCAGGGACAGGTTCACCTCCTACAGGCTCAGCTTTCTTTGCCTCAAGGTCCCTTTCTGTCCGCAGCTTTGCGGGATACCAGACCCGGGGCTGCTCCCAGCCCAGCGAGGTGAACTTCACCCTGAAGATGCTGGTGTCGGCCGTGCCTGTGGGGCTGATCCTGCTGGGCCTGCTGCTCTTCAAGCTGTACCCTATTGACGAGGAGAAGCGGAGGAAAAACAAGAAAGCCCTACAGGACTTAAGGTGAGTGTCAGCTTGCGCTATGGAGGTAGCAAGCAGAGCCAGCCAGTGGGGTGTGCGGGGGCAGGATCAGGCCCAGACGGGTTGGGACAGACTGTGACTTGTCCAGGAATCCTCCAGAACCCATGGGTGGTGGGGTGAGGGAAGGGCTGGCTTATTTTTCCAATCCCGACTTCCAAAGAGATGGTGTGAAGTGTTTGAGATCAACGGGGAACCCGCCCCGGTTGCTAAAGAAAACTCGTTCGGGGACTGCGCAAGGCGGTGACGTCCCTCTCAAACCCTGCGGAGGCTCCAGTGCTCCAAGGCAGAGGTCTGCTTGGACGCAGGGCTTGCTCCCTGGCTCACCCCATGCCTCATCCTCAACCCTTTGCCCCCAGGGAGGACAGTAACAGCAGCTCGGAGTCGGACAACACAGAACTGGCCAGCATCGTGTGACCCTGGGCTGGGTCCGTCCGCTCACACTGGGGCTCTCCGGAGACTCGGCCCCTCCAGGGCTGGACCAGCCTCGTGCCGCTGTAGGTGTGCGCCATCGAGGAGCGCCCGGGAGAAGCCGTGCAGAGCATCCACCAACTCAAACACGAGATCTGTGCCGGTCTTGTGCCTTCCATGGGATCCACAGAGCGCTGGTAGTGTACATTACACGAATTGACCCTGTGGTACTTGTGTGCCTCACGAGAAGCAAGCACTATTCCCTGCCGGGTCCCGGAGACCAGAAAAGCCCGGAGCGGGATCCTTTTGCTCGTAACACTCGTGCCCGCTGCCTGTCTGTGCCCGGCCCGCGTGGGGCCGATCGCCTGTCGGACTGGGGGTAATGGTTAGTGTACATTACACTGTCAATGTGACCGCGCCAAGGACGTGAGCTCACCTCTGCTGTCTGTACATACGACACTTAATTTGGAAAGCTGTTCTTTTTCTTTTTTGATAGAGCCTAATTAACTTAATGATGTAAATATGAAACTATTTCCTATTTGTATATATCTGTACAGAAACCGAACTTGAGGACCTATTAATATTAATTTACATAAAAGTGGGGGAAGTCAGCAGTGTGGGTGTGGAAGATTTTCTTCGTTTGGCTGCTTTTTCTGTGGATGTCAGCAAGCCCAGGGTCCCTTTACATGCCACGGGGCGCGGGATTGACTTGTCCTGAGCCGAAGGCGCAGAAATGCCATAATCCAGGCAGGCAGCCGTGCCCGGCAGCCCCTTACCCCTGTGCGGCTCCTTGCTCGGTGCCTGCACTGCAGCAACCAACAAAGGCTCTATTATTTTCTCCCTTTCAAGAGGGAACGGGGGTGGAGGGAGGAATGAAATGAAAGCACTGGCTGCGGAGACTGTGAACCCGGGGCTGGAAACAGGAGAGGCAGCCTGGGAGAGGAGAGAAAGGGAATGCGGGCTGTGGGTGACACTCAACACTTTTCTCGCAGGGCAGAGTGCTGTGCAAGCGGTAATCTTTGTGGATATTTATACCTTGCTCTCACATTCCCCTCTCTGCAGCAGAAACGGGGAGAGCCCTGCCCTCCCCGCTCAGCGGGAGCGCTGCGCTGCTGCGGCAGCAAGTGCAATGCAGAGGGGGAAAGCAAACTGGGGTAAGCACAGGGAGGATGCACCAGAGATGAAGCAGCCACCCATAAAGTTTGGGGCAAATCCCCAGTGTGAGGGGACTGTCGTAGCTCTGCTGCTCTGTCCCCACGGCCACTGCGCTGGGGGACAGGGCTGTTGCCTTTTGTTAAGTACGTTTGTCACACCAAGAAATTAGTAGGGTCAGTGCCTGAGTCAAGAGCGGCCCCTCTGCTCAGGGGGGCTCGGGGCAACCATGGCTCATCCTTTGTTCCGCATTTGGGCACAAAGGACTGGAATGAGGATGGGGTTTTAAAAATAGCCGGAGGGATTAGACCTTAGCTGGGAATGCTTAACTGGGCCCCGTTCTGCCACCGTGGCCGGGTCATGAAAAGAAGCAAAAGGAGTGATGCAAGGGGCTGGGAGCTGGCTTTGTGCTGAGCAGAGGGCAAGAAGCAGCGTTAGCCATGGCCTGGGTGCTCCCTGACCCCCCAGGGATGGGGTTTGCAGTAAAGGAACAAGGACAGGACAAAGCCAGTGCTCTCTGAAGCTCCTGTGGCAGAGCAGGTAGGCGCCATCCGCACCCTCTGCGAGAGATGGAGGAGGGCGGCAGCGCTCCAGCCGAGCACAGAAGTTGAGTTTGTTGCAGATGTACTGCCCCCTGCCCTGCTCCTGGCCAAGTTTGCGAGGAGTCATCCTGGCCATTGCTATGACCTGGCTGCCTCCGAGGGGTGTGAGCAGTGCTGCTGTCTCCAAGGATCTGAAAGATTGCTGCTAGCTTTTCTTTTCAAAGAGTTTCAACAGAAATCAGGGACATTTTATTCTTTGCCGCCTCTTTGTGGTTTTTTTGGCTCTGTGGGGTTCAGGAGCAGTCTCTGTTCAGTTTTTTTGCAGCCAACCCAAGAGAATAAAAGCACACTGAGCTTGAACCGGGGCCCAGACATTCCGAGCTGAGCACACCTCTTCTATTTGAGGCTTTTAAGAAAATAGATGCGGGGGGAAAAAATGACCATGGGAGTTGATAGCACTGAGCCCTGGGCAAAACTCCAGCCTCGAAGCTGAGACCACGTCTTGCTTCAGTTGTGATTACAGAGGGCTTTCGATCCAAGCATGAAGAAAGCCTCTCTGGCATGGGAAGTCTTCTCAGCCAGAACTGCCTGGGGAGATGCTGCCTGTACCTACAGCTGGCCTCCAGCAGCAGCTGTGCTACGGCTTAATCCACGCTAACCTTGATGATGAAGCAAACGCACCCAAGCATCTGCGAAGCATCTCCCTGCAGAGCTGGAATTACATCGCTGCTGTGTCCTCCGTGTTGGTGGGGTGCGCCATGTGTTGGGGCTGATGTACGGGCAGCGCTGGCCCTGTGAAATCAAAGCCAGAAGATGGAAAATGCGGGGTGTCAGCTGCGCGCTCAGCACCTGCTGAGCTGATGCCTGAATGGCATATGGGCTGGGGCTGTGCTGCCCAGAAACCATATGCGGGTGCTGGGAATCAGCCCCCATTCCCAGCTGATGGGCTTTAACGGGTAGGGGTTACCCATCTGGTGCCAGGGGCTTGGGGAACCTTCCCCTGAACGTGGGGGGCACCGCTGCCCATGCTGGAAGGGAGCAGAGGGTTTCTGTTCTGCTCAGGGAACCAGGC
>NW_009647834.1:587612-588816 GCF_000708025.1 Charadrius vociferus
AGAGCTTTTCGTTGTACAGCGGTGAAGGTGCGTGTGAGCAGTGGGGCTCGTAGGAAGACCCCAGCAGGGGTTCAGGCCCATGTCCCAGCACCCAGGGCTCGCTCGAGGGGGAGGGCAGGCTGCTGCGGTCACCCATCTCTCCACTGACACTCATCAGAGTATGTTAGTGCACCCCATACCCTTCCCAGAGCTTCTGGTCAAGCTGCAAGGCTCACCTTCAGCCCTGGAGAAACCTGATGGGTACCAGCACCCAGTGCTCCCAGTGCACGTGGCTGAGCCCAGACTGGCGGACGGCTCTGCCTCTCTTGCAGCCCAAAGTTCTCAGAGGGGCATTTCACAGCACAGGGCAGCACCGAGGTGAACCAGTGACATGCCATCAGGGCTGGATGCGCCAGGGGGAAGGCGGAGAGGGGGCTGGGAGGTGATGGGGCACAGGCAGATGTTCACCCCAACCACAGGGCACGCATCCTGGGAGATGACTGCGGAGGGAACAAAACCAAGCAAATATCAGTTGTGGCCTCCAAAGAGCAGCACGTCAACCTGCGAAATTTTACGTACATCCTTTGTTTGTCACCAAGAGTGGCTTTTGCCAAGAGGCAGATCCCCCCCCCACTCCCTGGACAAGGTAGACAGAGGCAGCAGGAGGGGCAGTCTCCAAGGTGAGAGTGGCCATGCTGTGTCTGTTTACCCTACAGGAGGGGTAAGTGGAAGTGTGAAAAGTCATTCCTTGCAGAGGGCAGGGAGTAACCCCCCTCCTTATCCCGAGGGAAGGTCAAAGAGTCTTGGGTTTATCTCACAGCAGGAAAAGATTTATGAAACATTCAAACCACCGCTGGTAGAGACAGTTTTCCCTTGGCCTCCGGGTTAGAGGGACCCATGTGCCCCACGCCGCAGCAGAAACGGCCCAGGGCTAGTTTCACGCAGCCTTCAAGCTGAACCAAGCACGGGCTCCCATGGAAAGGGGTCTCTCACAGCACAGCCACGCCGGTACAGTCTCTGGGGGGGCTGGATCAGGGAACAGATCCAGCTGGAAATTAGCTCAGCCTGGGAAGCTCTGGAGAGAAGCAGGATTGCCGCAGCGGCACTGTGCTTGGGACAGAGGTGCTGGCCAGCAGGTCATGGCAAGCAGGTCCCCCTCCCTGGCATGTTGACCCCCAGGCGAGCTGGGCTCTGTCACCAGCTGGGGAAGGCAGAGAAAACCCAA
>NW_009647834.1:588977-591568 GCF_000708025.1 Charadrius vociferus
ACTTGATGATCGAATTAGGAATTAGTTTAGAAGTAATGAGAGGAGAACTAAGAATCAAATTATGCCCCTTACGGGCAGTCAACGGGAAAAAAACCCCCCCCCAAAAAAAAAAAAACAAAAACCAAAAACCAAACAAAACCTAACGCCTTTTCCCAGGAATGAAGGTTTAAATTGCTTTGCTGGGAAATGAAATGCTGAGTGCAGGCCAGCGCTCAGGCTTAGCCTTAGCCAGAGATGGCTCAGGGAGCTCTGAAAGCACAGGACTGCCTTAGCCCCTGCCAGGACTGTGTTTGCTCCTGCGGAGGAGCCGGAGGTTGCTGAGCACCACAAGGACCTGGGCTGGAGCTCAGACAAGTGCCCTCCTCACCACAACAGAGCAGGGACAAGCGCTCTCCTTCGGCTGCAACAAGCCAAAGAGCGCTGTCTAGGGGACACAAAGGCATTTTAGCCATTTCATGGCAATAAAAAAGAAGGAGCAAATATCCCCACGACACTTGGAGGAAAGGGAGATGAGGCACCGACCACCTGGCAGCAGCATGGGGAAGCTGTAAGCTTTTCCCTGGAGACAGGACAGTGATGGCCACAGGCTGGCATGGTTTACGGGCACTGGGATCTCCCACAGAGCACTGACCTGGTTTACAGTCCTCCTGTAAACAGGCAGCTCTTCTGTGACCCAGCCTTACCAGGAACTTGATCTTTGTTCTTTCAGGAACCATGCTCAGATGAACAGACCCACCCCAGAAGCAAACACACCGGCCTGGGGCTGGGTTGTGATATCCCCACTGAGCAGTGCTCCTCCTCTCCCTGTTCTCTGGTTATTTCTAGTTCCCCTCCCCAGTCTTGTTTCCTCCTTACGGATGCAGCCGGGGAGGATGGCTCCTGCCTGTGCTGCCCACCAGGATTACTGCTGCCCTCCCACCAGCGAGGCAGGATGTGGCTGGTCCTTCATTCCTGTGACCACTATAGGATGCTATAAAATATGTCATTGACCGCATGGAAAAGAAGTTGTTGTATCTTATTTTCTATTTGGCATCACGTCAATCGATCCTAAAGTGTCTGATCATGATGGAGAAAGATGCAAGAGGCAGACCAGGTGCTGGCAGGGTGCAAAACGAGGCAAGAAAACCAGAAAACCAGGCAAATAGCATTGGTGACTGCAGGGAGCTGCTCGTCTCCGCGTTAGCCTAACTGGGAAGGATGATGTGATTGCAGTGGTGCGGGTCCCGCTTGGCTCCCTGTGCTTTGCCAGCGCAGCGGCTGAGGGCTGGGGGGGCTGCACGGAGGGGAGGGGGGATAGTGGTGAGCTGCATCTTCAGCAAAAAGACACACAACTCCTATCCACTGGCTGCTCAGAAAAATCAAACCCTCCACGGGTTTTGAACGCCTCCCCAGCTCGCAGGGAGCGTGAAGCCAGAGGAGACAACCTCACTAGATGTCAGCAGAGCCACGCTCCCGGCGATCCCTCTCCCAGCCTTTGGCTGATCCCGCCTGTCCCGGCTGGGATCCCACAGACGGAGTCCGGATCTCCGCTCAGGAGCTCGGCGGTGGACGGGCCCCGCTTCCAGCCCGCGCTGCGGCAGACGTGACCATCTATGGTAGCGGAGCAGAGGGCAGGAAGCAGTGGTAAAGTCAGCCGACCTCGTTGAGTTTTCTCCTCCTTCCCATCCTGTCCACGTGTCCCAGCCCTCGCCGGGACGGACGCTCTGTCTGTTTGTCTGCACAGACCCCTGGCTCCCAGGACAGCTTCAACTCCCTCCCCAGGGGTGCTGGCACCCAAAAATGCAGAGCAAAGGTCCAGGGCCTCACAGCAGGCAAGGACAACTGCTGCCCTTTCTTTAATCGTGGCAGCAAACACTTCTTTGGAGCAAACCCTGCCCTAATGGTAAAAGCAGACAGTGGAGCCTTCTGTGGGAACAATCCCGTCTGGACTACAGGAACCTCTTCCTGACTGCAAGTTATTTTTCCCTCAACCGTCCTGTCCAGCAACAAAGCTGGGACAACAATATTTATCCACCCTCTGCCAAGTGCTTTGAGACCCTCGGATCAAAGAGGGTCTGTGAGCACAAGGCTCCAAAGTGCTCCGTACCGGGGGAAGCACGGGAGCCTCGTAGGAGTTGTTTGATGTTTGGGATGAGCCAGCACACACTAAAAGTAAAACCGTCTTTGCCGCACAGAGCCAGCAGTGACAACCACAGAGCACCAGGGGTCCAGAGCCCCCCAGGACTTAGCCTATGTGAGGGTGTAGCTCTTTCGATCGTCAGCAGTTACCCAGCGGCACCTTTCTCCCATCTCGCACCCACTACATGCAGCTCGCAGGGGCCTTGACCTCAGCCCCCCCCGACGCAGCCAGATGCAATTCCGAAGGACCTGATGTCTCCCTTCCACCTCCTCCTAGCCCCAGCCCGGGCCATCCCGCTCCCCAGCCAAGTTCTGCCCCCGCAAGGCCACGACGATCCCCTTCCCCAAGGGGGGGCTCATTCCATCTAGCCCCCACCCTGGGGGCCCAGAGTGCATCCCCCAGCCACATCTCTAGGGCCCCAACCTCCAGCCTAACCCCTCTCCCAGGGGTGCCCGCCCCCTCCCAGCACCCC
>NW_009647834.1:592565-610765 GCF_000708025.1 Charadrius vociferus
GCACAGGAGCCCCCGCTCCCCGGTGGTGGGGTGAGCGGAGGGGCCGGTAGGTTCCCGGGGCCGGTAGGTTCCCGGGGCGGGCAGCGCCTGGGTGACTCACACAGGGAGGGGTGTGTGTGCCCAGGTGACATATCTACCTTTCCGCCACAGGACTGACTTGCCGCAGCCTCAAGCGAAGATATTTGTGTAGTTTGTGCTTCCCGCTGGCAGATTCTCTCTCCGTCTCGCTGGGCCAGGGGTAGCTCGTGGCTTTAGCCTGTTGCTGACTTCTCTTTTGCGTTTTGGTGGTGATTAGGGTGGGATAAATGTGTAATTGATTGCTTTGGATTTTGTGAAAGTGAAATGAAAAAAAAACCAAAAACCAAACAATATGGGCATTTCATGCGTCAGGTCACATCAGGTTCTGGAATTCCCCAAGACCTGGGCTGTAGATGCACGTCGCTGAAAAACCAGGAATCGGTGACCTCGAGAAACTGCGGTACTCCCTTTCTCTTCCTGAGGCGATCCTTGTGTCCCCGGAATATTGCTGAGCTTTCTGAAAGCCAAAAATACCCCCTATTATTCATGTAACAAAGTTCAGCCAAGCAGCCTCTGCTTGAGCAGGCACAGCTCAGGAGGGATGCTGACGAGGTTCAATGCTCTGAATTCCTGATATGGAGCTTGGTACTGTAGCCAATTTAGCTTAGATCTGAGATCCTCTGTTACTTCCCTGGTGGATTCATCGCCCTGACGGGGAATGGAAATGAGGGGAGCGTAGCAACAGTGTCTGGCAAGTGCAAATCTCCTATTTCGCATAATTGTGATGAACAAGGAGTCCTTGCGCTCGCTCTAGTGCGGAGCGAAGTGATCCTTAGTGCTTGACTTAAAATGCCAAATAAAATTTTTAAAGACTTCAGTAAGATTTGTTATTTGAGAGAGCTTAAGTAGGGTCCAGATGGATTTTTATTTTATTTATTTTAAGCGCTTTTAGTTTTCTAAATAAAGTAGATCTGAAATACCAGAAGTAGACACCACGGGTTCTGGAGCAATGTCAACAAGTATTGTTGTACTATAAACAGCAGAGATCTCTGTCTTGGCAGCTGCTGGGAGTAGCAATAGCTGTCTTGTGTTCGTGGCTGGTCCTGACAACTGACTGAAATCGGGCATTTGAGTCCTGTCTTGCTTCACACAGTTCCTTACTTGATGAGCTGAACTGCTTAAAAAAAAAAAAAATTATTCTTTGGGCTTTTGGAAGATCTAAATGTTGGAAATCATCTATCATCTGGTAGCTGATCCCCTGAGATATTCCAGTGTCAGTTCAGAAATAAACTGTGGTATGTTCTTAATTTAGTTGTCCCATCTTTATCCCTTTCGCCTGTAGAAACAGGAAGTAGCTGATGCAAATTTCGTGTTGCTGACAGCAGTTTGTCGGCCTTCACAACAGCTGAATCTGAACAGAGGCGTAGGTTTGACTTGCTTTGGCTATAAAACTAACATTTGTGTCTTCCAGAATGTCTAAATGAGGACTCAGGTTAGTGTGCTGTCTCAGGCAACAGGAAGAATTTCATTTATACTGGTTTTATGAGAACCTGCTCACTCCTCTGAGGACTGGCCTTTGGCTGGGACATGCCGACTCCTCGATATTCTCCAAACAGGAAACTCCTCTCACTGTGGTGTTGTACAGGATTGGCTTTGGAATAGCTCATGTTTTTACAAATAAAATCCCTTCCCTTTATTGCTCTGCTCAGTATATCAAAACAGTCTAGATGTAGATGAAAGCCTGTGTGCTGTACAGCGTGTTCAAAACCATGTTCCCAAGCTTTGATGGAAATAAAGGCTCGTTAATGGTTTAACCAAATGTGCTATGAAAATGAATGGACTATCTGGCCCAGGGTGAAATGTGTGTTTGCTGCGAGTCCATAGCTTCTGCTCCATTGGTAATCAAAGTTCAATTGAATTTAAACAAGACCTAGATTTAAATCCTGCATTATAGTCCCAAAAGGGAGAGCTTCATCTCAACTCTGCTTCTGTCAGCTGGACAGCTCTAACCCCCCGCTGCACGGCGTAGCGTGAAAGCCTTTCGCGTTCCTCCTGAGCACGGGACAATGCGCTGAACAAAAAAGACTCTCCAATGATCTGTGTGTCTCGGCTTCCTCTTTAAAGAAGTCAAATGAGATCCTATTTTATTACGGAGATCTGTGAAGTTAGTTTGTTACTTACTGATAAATTATTCTGCGTTCAGAGTGATTAATAGACAAAACACTACTTAGATAGAGCCCAAGCAGGTCCACTTTGTGATATTTTTAATTTTTTTTTTTTTCCTTCCTTGCTAAACACTAATCTCTCTGGATTGCAGACTTTGGCTGTTGATGGTAGTTACAACTAAGTCTTTTAATTTCATTCTGGATGGGTATGTAGATAGCAGAAAGAGCTGCATCCACAGGGGAAAGAGCATAGTAAGGGTGAGTCAAGATAGCTTTAGCGAGGAGTGACTGAGATATAGGTACCTGCTGTAGGACTTTGTGCTCCCTGCACTTCGTTCTGATTTTGCTGCCACTTTACCGAGTTACTTATGCTGCGAGTCGTCCTAATGCTGCCCATTAAACAGAAATTAAAATGAGTTCACCCTCTGCCAGATAGCGCTAGGTTTACAAAGCTGGTATCGAGCACGGTGAGTTTATGGCTTCTGTCAGGGAAACCCACTGAGGCCCAGGAAGGACGTGTCAAACGGCAACGAGACTGGAGGGAATCTGAGTCTCGAGGAACACTTTCTTGTTAAAGGACATGAATCCCGACAGCGTATCTAGAACTGGTGCGATATGCTCCTCGCAACAGCATGTTTTATTGCTGGGGGTCAGAAGCAGCTTTCCATCTGTACTTTCTGGTTTGTAATCCTGATTTGAAATGCGGTTTGCAACTCGGTAATGGGGCTGATCAGATTAGAGCCTCGCGTGGAATGTGGTGGGGATCAGTGGTGCAGAACAGCAGCTTTGTCTGCCCAGCGCTCTGTAAACCTGGTGTCCTTCCTGAAACCCCTGCGTTACAGCCCTCTGTCTTGCCGCCCTCTTGAAGCCTAGAAGAGTTTCCTTAACAGGTGGCTCTTTTGGGGAAAAAAACACCCTTCTTTTAGTGTGCTGAGAGCGGGGGAGGCAGAGCCCTGCTCTTGGCTGCGCTCCCACTTGAAGACGTGAGCCCCATTCTGGATGCATCGTCCTCGGCTGCAGCAGAGCGCTGACGATCCTGTGGTCAGGATTTTTACATTGGAGAGAATAAAAAAAGAGGTATTCATTACTGTTGATTATATGGGTGACCGCCCACGAGTTTCAGCCTTTCTGAAGTTTTTTGTATCTGGAAGCCATCCAGTCACTGCTGTCGCGTTTTGTGCACAGTATCTCCTCCGGCTCACTCTTGCACAGAGGAGGAAACCGCTCTCTTCCTCTTGGAAGGGGGGTGGCCTCTCCCCTGCCCCCCTCCTCCATCAGTGCTGCTTCTCCTGATGCAAGCAGCCGAAAGAGGGGTAGAAAATGGCCTTATTTGTCTTGTGACATCAGTGCTGCGTGTGACTAATGCTGGATCTGCCCCACATCCTCTGGAAATTGGGTGAAAACGTGCACTTTGGAGCAGGGCTGAGAAGGCTTGTGAGCAAAAGCAAAACCCTAATTAGAACTTCAGGTTTCGTTTCTGAGGGAGATGTAGTATCAGTTCGTCGATGCGGCTGAGTAAACCCTCTCTTCCTTTTTGGGTATGCTGGGGAATGCGCTGGGAAGGACGTTCTCCTTCAGGCAGGGTTTTGAGTTCTTGCAGGCTGTTGCAATAAGAGGGAAGCTGTGTCCAGGCTGTAATTGCAATTCGCATTGTAAAATCTTTTGATGAGTAGTGATAAGATAAAAATGCAGTTGGTGACTTGCTACTCCCTGCCTGCATTCCCTGTGCATTAGTGTGCTTGGAGCGTGACTTGTCTTGCTCCTTGGTGCAGAGTCTCTGCAAAGCAGTAATTAATGGAAAGTTTATATGACACTTAAGACTTTTCCAGATGAGACACTTCAAATGACTTATGTGCCTAAATCGCCTTCCTGTGCAGTGCTTGCGGAGTAGATTCTGCAGTTCAGATACCAAAGCCTGTAGAGGGAGAGGATGAACAGGGGCGCATTGTTGTGGAAGCAGCTATGCCTTCGGAGCTTGTGCAGCTGCTCATCTTAGTGTGTGCCAGGGTGGCTCGTTTTGCACGCTGATGCTCTGTGCTGTAGTGGTGCTGGAGTTGTAGATGCTCCTTGGAGGAATTCAAGACTCCGGGACGTCCTTGCGGATGCATTTGCAGAATCAAAGCCACGAGTTCTAACCTGAAGTGTGTGAACTTCCAGCGAAGCAGTTGTACTTGATTTGCTGTATGGTCACAGCTGGGACTTTGGCCAAGAACTGACTGCAGTGAGATTCGGTGCAGACCTTTGTTTTATTGAGTGCTGTCAACACAAGGTTAGAAGATGTAAGTTTTAGTATACTTATATCTGTAAGAAGTCCTTACAATGGAATAAGACTATGTGGCCATTAAGGAGCGACTGTGGCAATAAAAAGTGGTTGTGTGCGTGGCTATTGCATAATCCGAATGTCCCTGCTAATCCGAGGGTACCCTGCTGCCCATCATCAAGCTGCAGAGCTAGGTAGAAATTATTCTTCTGGAACTGGTAGAGCTTGTACCAGACAGCTGATAAGCCCTCTTCAGTGTCTGGCGTACAAGTTTCATACTGTCAGAGGACGCAAATAATTGTGTTCTGTCTGTGCAGGTTGTGGACAGCAGCAGATATGGAAAGACTGGTTGAACGGTTGGAGAAGGCTGTGGAGCGCCTGGAGACGGTGTGCCAAGGACCTGGCATGTGTGGAGATGGCTCTTCCAAAGGTAAGGCCCAAAGCACCTCCCCAGCAGTGTCGCCCCATGGGAGTCCCTGGGCTGAAGCGTCAGCCGGGCAGCGCGGCAGTGTCGGACACGAGCAGTGGCTGTTGCAGAGGGGACGGTGCTCGTGCAGGGCATGCAAAGGGCTGTTAGGTGAACTGCCTGTGCACAGAGGGGAAGTGAGTTTTGCAGCAGATACTGCGCAAACGCAGAGAGGCCTGCGGTTACCATCTTGCTAAGATAAGGGCTTCCTGTGGCTGCAGTGCTTCCCTCGTCTGCGTTCAGCTGCGTGCGCCGGGCTGGCCTCCTGCGTTCGGTCAGCGTGAGCTGGGGGGAAGGTTGAGTGTGGAGTGGGTGGGTGGGAGGTGCGGCGCAGGAGTGCAGTGTGCTTGCGTGAGTGCTCCCAGTCCAGGAGCCCACCCGGTGCCTCTCGGTGATAGCTGTGCTCTGGTTCCTTCTCTGCAGGAGTGGCTCAGTACGTGCAGGCTTTCGATGCCCTTCTGGCTGGCCCGGTAGCTGAATACATCAAGATCAGCAAAGAAGTCGGCGGGGATGTGCAGAAGCATGTAAGGACCCATGTTCTCCCTCCACTCTAAATTGATGCTGCTTGTTCTTCGGGGCTGTTAAAGGCCAAGTTTGCTGTCAGTGTTTGCATTCCTTTAGCACCGTATTCTAGGATGTTTGTAATCCCTGAGGATTCAAAACAGATGCAGATGCCCAGATAACCTCCAGCAGATTGCCACCTACACACACTATGAATCAAACCTTGTTGAAATCTTTGTTAGTTAGGTGCCTGGCTCTCTTTACAGACTTGGGCGCGTGCCTTTAGGAGGCCTGTAAACTACCCAGCCCAAGAGCTGCTACACTCTTGTAAGTTTTCTCTGAGAATTGGTGTTTCCAAGAATACATGCTTTGAGATCAGCATCGCTGCTTTCTTATAGACTAGGAACTGTGGGCAGCGGGAGCTTGAATGACAGTGTTACGCTGGGTACAAAGGAAGCTCCCTCATGGTTCTCTCTGTTCTTAGGCTGAGATGGTTCATGCGGGCTTGATGAGTGAGAGGGCTCTTCTGGTGATGGCATCTCAACATCAGCAGCCATCAGAGGTAAGTCTGGGAAATCACTTATAAGAAACCTTGTACGCCCTTACCTCAGAGTCAGGGATGGCTGCGAGTGTAGGGGAATCTAGGCCATTAGAGTTGCTCCAAAAGAGGAACCAGATGAGGACTGGAGACACTTGCACCCATGAAGTGGCACTTGCTGAAAGCGTGAACTGTTGCGGGTGCTCAGCCCATACTGGGCAGAATTCCGGACAGTGATTCTTAGAGCTGCAGAACTGGCATTTTCCAGTCACAGCAACAGGTTTTCTGTAGCTGTCAGAGCAGCTTGTGAGTGTCATCTCACAGCGTCTGTCTCGAGTTTCACCTGGCACCAGCACTGCACAATCACTGTTCCCTCAGCTGCAACCTGCAGACAGGAACTTGTCTGAGACAGGAGCCACAGTGGGATTTGCGTAGAGTGCGCTTTTCATTATGTGATGCTTATAGACTTTCAGGCATTAAGCTCCTTCTGAAGTATAACAGACACTTGTCTCTATTGAATGGCCTCTGAATAATAGCTAGGCTTTTAGGATTGATTTGTCCTTAGCAAGTAATTTAACACTTTACCCTAGGCTGCTGCTTCTCAGCGGGATGTGTGACTGTGAATCTGATCCTGAATGCATTGGCTTTTCCCTGCTGAGAACTGTTTTTCCTGAGCAACAGGATCCCCCCTTGCTTTTCTTTGCAGTTATTATCTGGCTCAGTCATGGCTTCTACTGTTACATTGTGCTAGCTGCATTTCTGTGCTACTTTCCTATTCACTGCAAAATATATCTGCATTTTTTTTCCCCAAACTCAGCATTGGAGGGTTGTTTATCTTTCCTCAGGCTTCCTCTGCATAGCCTCTAGTCTGAGAATCTGCTTACAATTTCCACTGACACATTATTTAAATAAAGGATTATGAACAAACAGCAACCTTAATCTAGTGTAGGTCTTTGTGCAGGTTGTCTTGCAGGACTCTAGTCAGTTCTGGAGAAGCCAGTTTAAAATGCAAAATGTATGAACTCTCATTACCTGTGGTGAAGAATTTCCCCATCCTGTTACCTGACAGCGGCACCAGGCTGGAGCTTCTGGAAGCGTAGCCTGGCTGGTCAGCCTTGGAACTGCTCTGTTTTCTTCTAGAGGAAGGGATAGCAGAAGGAAATGCCAAGGCTTTGAAAAGCAAGTTTTGCCCAAATTTGTCCCTCACTGCTGCCACCAGCAGGAGAATTTCTGATCTTAGAGGAAGGAAAAGTTGCCTAAGAGGCATCTCTGGAACTGTTTGATTGGCTGCTCTGCTTTCACCTCAGAAGACTTCTAAGCACTTTGGGTCAGCATTCCAAGCAAACAACAGACAGAAACGATTTTTATCATCCAAATATTAAGGGCTTGGATTGACTTGAGAAGTAACCTGAATCCAGAAGTCCAGCTTGATAGGGTGAGTTAAGAATTTGCTGCGACTCCAATTGCAATGCAGGCTGTAGATCCCAAACTGCGAAAACCTGCTTAGCACCCCCTTTCTCTGAGGGTTTATAAAGGAGAGGAAAAAATTTGACAAACTGTCTTGGAACAAAAGAATCCAGGAAAGGCAAATGCTATTTCTGTCTTTGTTACTAACAAGCTTTGTCAGTGTCTCTTGGATTGAACATGAGTCACAGTTCTTGGCGTACTCCCATAGTACCAATCCAGTTGGGAGCTATGACTTCAGCCCCGGAGGAGCTAGGCTGTGGGACCGAGCTCAGCTCGCAGGGAGGGTCAAGCCTGGACAGGAGCTGTAGCAGTAACTTGTGCCAGTTGGAATCTTCCTCCAAGTGACCATCATCTCAGCAGAGCTGCCCATGAAGATGTGCAGCCATTCCAGAGCAATACTAATGTTCTTCACTGTTATCGTCCCTCTTGTCCTGCAGAACGCATTTTCATCGCTTCTGAAACCGATTTCAGAGCAAATCCAGGTGGTGCAGAATTTCAGGGAGAAGAACCGTGGTAGCAAACTGTTCAATCACTTATCAGCGGTCAGCGAGAGCATCCCAGCCCTGGGCTGGGTGGCCATGGTAAGAACTCCAGTGGGAAGTGGTTTCCTTGGGCTGGTGGGAAAAGTCTGGCTCCCTGGTCAGCTGTTCCATGCCAATGTGTTCTTTCTTCTTAAGGCTCCAAAGCCTGGTCCTTATGTGAAGGAAATGACCGATGCTGCCATGTTTTATACCAACCGGATCCTCAAGGAGTACAAGGATGTGTAAGTTCACCTTCTCTCTTAAATATGTAATTAAACACAGCTAACTGGGTGTGTAGGGGCTACTCCAGTATCCAACCATAGCTGCCTTGGTCTTTAAAGGCAGGGTACCTTTATAAAGCCTTACTTAGCTGTTCTTTCCTGATCCTTAGGGACAAGATTCCTCGCATTCTTGTTGCAGCAGAATCTCTGGTAGCAAGTGTATTGCTGCTCTTGTCTCAGCATCATCTGGTGGCTGAATGTTTCCCAGGGCAGCACGTTGTGTCTCAGGAATGGGTCTTGTTGGAAGTACCAGACTCCTCAATTAAAATGGGTTACAGTGCAGACCAGGCCTGTGGCCTTCTGCCTGCAGGTGCAAGATTAATACTGGAGCTAGAACGCAGTGCTGGAGGTGCAAGGCTGCTGTGCTGGTCCAGCTGCGTCCTGCTCCAGTATCCAACCATAGCTGCCTTGGTCTTTAAAGGCAGGGTATCTTTATAAAGCCTTACTTAGCTATTCTTTCCTGATCCTTAGGGACAAGATTCCTCGCATTCTTGTTGCAGCTGGAATCTCTGGTAGCAAGTGTATTGCTGCTCTTGTCTCAGCATCATCTGGTGGCTGAATGTTTCCCAGGGCAGCACGTTGTGTCTCAGGAATGGGTCTTGTTGGAAGTACCAGACTCCTCAATTAAAATGGGTTACAGTGCAGACCAGGCCTGTGGCCTTCTGCCTGCAGGTGCAAGATTAATACTGGAGCTAGAACGCAGTGCTGGAGGTGCAAGGCTGCTGTGCTGGTCCAGCTGCGTCCTGCCTGTAGGCTGAGAGGTGGAGAGATGTAAAGGACTGTTTGTAGTCCTTAGGTTTTAATGGCAAATGCACCTGCTCGCTCCTCATGATCTCCTTGTGTCCTCAGCGATAAGAAGCAAGTGGACTGGGTGAAAGCTTATCTGAGTATCTGGACAGAGCTGCAGGCCTATATCAAAGAGTATCACACCACAGGGCTGACTTGGAGCAAAACGGTAAGCGCTGGCTACCTCCACTGGAGCCTCTTAGATGAGTATTTCGTGATTATTGCAGCAGATATGGACCTTGTGCAATTGCCTTTCCTCTTGCTTGTCTCTTACAGGGTCCTGTAGCCACAGAAGGGGCTAAATCACCATCCGCTCCCCCAGCCGGGGCTGCGCCTCCCCCACCAGGCCCTCCTTCCCCACCTGCTCCTGCCCCCACGAGCTGCAGCACAGATGACTCTGCCTCCCGCTCCGCGCTCTTCGCCCAGATCAATCGGGGAGAAGGCATCACCTCTGGTAGGTGGAAATAGGTGGCAGAGGGAGGGCAGCCGCGAGCGAGAGTACTGTTGTGCCGCAAATCCTTGGTTTGCTGCTGTCTCGCAATACACCCGCTTCGGAAGTATGCTTGCAGTAACAAAAGACCATCTGTCTGAGGATGAGGCTGGGAGCCAGAAGCACCCCTGAGGCAGTTCACAGGGACGAAAGAAGCGCGTCTGACTTAGAATTTTCAGCCTCAGGTTAGCAAGAGATTAATTTCTGGCTGGAACAGAGAGAGGGAGCCTTTTGGTTGCCTGCATGCCTCAAGTACACAAGGTGCAATTTTGCACCTGTTCGTATATGCAGAAAACATCCCTTTTGTGTGTTACCTGGCAAGCGTATCAGGCCAGACGTGAAACAAAAGCGATGTGCTTGGCTCAGGGCTTTTTCCAGCTGCAGAGTGGAAGAGCTGGCGCCTTCTGGTTCTACATCTTGGGTTCTCATCAATATTGTGTCAGGTGTTTCTTGCTCCCTCTTTCACTTGCTGTCACTCCTGCTTGGGCTCAACTTAAGCCCAGTCTCGATAATTTATTTACATTTTGAAAAATGTCACGATATAATGATTGTTGTAATCACTGATGTGTGGTGTTTGTGAAACTGCATTCTTGGAGGAGAGATGGAGCTCAGGTTTGACTTCTCTTGCAGGCTTAAGACATGTTTCAGATGACATGAAGACCCACAAGAATCCAGCACTGAAGAACCAAGGGGGTCCTGTGAGAAGTGGACCCAAACCTTTCACTGCTCCCAAACCAGCCTGTAATGCTAATCCCTCCCCCAAAACCTCTCCAAAGGCACCTGCATTGCTAGAATTAGAGGGCAAAAAGTGGAGAGTGGTGAGTGCCTGGCGTCGGCATGAGTGGGTTGGAGGGATGGGAGCTTTGCAGCAGGGAAGGAGGGTCTCCTGAAGACCTTTCTTGTAGGAGGCACCTGCCTGAAGGTACATGCAGTTTGCTTTTAAAGGGGCTGCATGGCCCTGCTGTTCACGTGGATTCATTGGTCTGCATTCCAAAAATAAAGTGCAATATTCCTGCCTTTTCAGGAAAACCAGGAGAATGCCACTAACCTGGTAATCAGTGACACAGAGTTGAAGCAGGTAGCGTATGTTTTCAAGTGCACAAATAGTACACTCCAAATCAAAGGCAAGATCAACTCCATCACCCTCGGTAAGTGGAGAAACCCTGGAAACTGCTTCTACGTGCTGGTCTGTTTGCAGAAAGTTGAATCTCCAAAACTTTCCTGTGAGCTACTCTGTCTTTTCTTTGCAGATAACTGTAAGAAGCTAGGTCTGGTGTTCGACGATGTGGTGGGCATCGTAGAGATCATAAACAGCAGGGACGTTAAAGTGCAGGTGAGTGCCTGCGACCTGTTCTCTGCCTGGAGCGTGACTGCTGCGCTGTACAACAGGGTGTCTGTAGCCATCTGCTGCTTTGAGTTCTGTATTTCCAGAACAGGAATGTGCATCTGTGGAGAACATTCATGAAACGCCATCTGTCCTACTGCTCTGCAGCTCACCCTGCCCAACCCTTGGGAAAGGGCTGAAATTTGCCTCACTGAAGCTCTGTTTCAGGGCTCTAGATAAAAGATTAGTTTCTGTGAGGAGGCCAGCAGTAGAATCTACCCTGATTCCTGTTTTGGTGTCTGATTTGGGATGGTCAATTTGCCAGTGTTCACTGTAGTTTTGTTCTAAAGAGATCAAAACAAGAAATAACTTAGTATTTTTGCCAAAGGTGGGACTACTTCAATCCAGTGTGTCTGCAGCTGGGAGCGGGGCGGGGTTGGAGTCAAATCTCTTGCCTTGAACGCAAGCACAAAAGAAAATTGTGATTGCCCAGTTCAAGCTAATGCTCCTCTAACTGCTGCTTTGGCCACCCGGCTAGGTAATGGGTAAAGTGCCAACGATTTCCATCAACAAGACAGACGGTTGCCATGTGTATCTGAGCAAGAACTCCCTAGACTGCGAAATCGTCAGTGCCAAGTCCTCAGAGATGAACGTCCTTATTCCCACAGAGGGCGGTGACTTTGTAAGTGTTAAGTTTTGAAGCCATTGTGGTCTGTTTGGGGTTGGGGTAATGTAGGGCAGGATTTGTGTTTTGAGCCCTGCAGGGGATGTCACAGTTACAGTGAGGTCTGGAGGGACAATTCCAGACTCCAGAGGTTGTGAATGATGATCAGATGCTAAAACCTGCAGATCAAGTTGTTTGTCTTTACAGTGAGATACTTGCTGTTTTGTGAGAGTTTCTTCTTCCTTGGGATCTTTCGGGAGCCAAACAGGCAGCATTTGTGGTACAGGGGGGAACGTGGCATGTAGCTAAGAAAAGAAATGCCTAAAGCAGTGGGAGTAGTTACTGGGCTCAGTCATGAACCGTTTTTTGACAACAGATTTCTATTTTTACCCTCCAGACTGAATTCCCTGTCCCAGAACAGTTCAAGACAGTGTGGAATGGTCAGAAGTTGGTTACCACTGTGACGGAAATTGCTGGCTAAGCCGAAAAGCTCCAAGGCTCATGCCCTCCCCTGGCCCTGCTGTGGGACAAATCTGCTTTCAGATGATTCTCTTAGATTTCTTGTACCTTTCTGCTCTCAAACTGCTTCTCTTCTACCCGAGAGACACAGCTACCTGCCGTCACTGAAATACCTCTGGCTGGGGTTTGGTGTAGGTGGCGGGTCAGTTTTCGTCCACATCTATTAGCAGGAAGGTGTATTTTTTTTCTCCCCTTGTCTGATCTAACTGCACCAATTGATCAAGTCAGATTTTCGGTGAACTTCACAGCCAGTACTGGCAGTTGGCTTTCAGAGTGTTGTTCGGTTGTTTTGGGGTTTTTTTGTATTGCCTTTAAGCAAACTGTTCATGTGAGAGAGGAATGTTGTCCCCTTTTTAACAAATAATGGTTTATGTCAGGGTCCAGAGTACCCAGTTGCTATGGCAGATGTCTCAAGAAGGTCCTGGAAGCTGCCAGTTCCAGCTCTATGTACTAGTTGGTGGCATTACAGGACATGGGAATGGCTTTGTTGGACCAAAGGCTGAGGAGCTGGGCCGTAGCATTCCACCCCCATTTCTCTTTCGTCATTCCTACTAGCTCAGTGTATTTCTGATTGTGCCATGACAGGAGGCTTTATATTAACCAGTGCCACAGGAAGACTGCAGTGGCGTAACTGCGGTTATCCCCCCCGGCAGTCTGGCTGGTAGCTCGGAGCTGAGTCCCTCTTATTCCATAAGCCCTCCACCCTCACAAGGGAATCTTTGCCCCAGGGCTTCCTTCTCGGAGCAGCTGAACTCAGGTTCAGTCTTCCAGGACAGTTCTTCTGAACCTGTCCCCTTCTGCAGAGGAAGGGTCTCCTTCATTCCAGGGTCAGTAGTGCAGTATTGTAAATACCCGGGTTGGATCATGTCGGTTCATCACTCTCTTCCCCATCAAGTGAGTCCTCTCAGCCTCCCCTTTCCCCCGTTGCTTGGCTCTTTACTTCGGTGGAAGCTTGTAGCCTCTGTTCCAGGGCCCTGGAGCAGAGTGATGGATCCAAGACACAGTACTGTACTGACCCATAAAGGGAGCTGCACGTGCTTTGACCTTCATTTTTCCAACGCCTCGGGTGGCATAAGCATATCTTAAATGCATTTCCTCTGTAAAGTGTCAATGTTCTTTTTCTCTAGGACAAAATTTACAAAAAAAAATATGCAATTTTTTTATTTTGAGACTGTCCTGTGACTTGTACTCGTCTTCTCCTGAGGCTTGTGAAAAAACCTTTCTTATGTACTTAAGATTATACAGAAGATAGAATAAAGTTAATGCCAACTTGCTCATTACAGTGGCTCTTGTTTACTCTTTGGGGGTGTGTAGGACCTCAGGTAGGACAAAATGCATAAGCTGCTTTGAATGCTTTCCCCATGAGGAAGTACAGACTTTCCTGCACTCCCCTCAAATCAATTTGTCAGTAGCTGTCAAATCTCACTTTTTATTTGGTTAAAGTTCTTTATTGATTTCAGTTGCTGTACAAAAGTGCATAAAACAAGCCATTAGTTGAAAACTGTTCAAGCTGTTAATACCCATTTAATTCAAACCCCTCCTTTTTCCCCAGAAACCCCTAAATTTGGCCCTTTTCCCCATCTTGAAGGATAGGCTGTACTATCTTTCCTCTGCATACAGCCATGTAAGTCTACTTGCTGATCCCCTTAAGAGATGCAGCATTCCTAACACTAGTCATTTCGGTTAATACTGCCGTTGTGTCCTGCGAGGAACAGGCAACAGGGAAAACAAACCTCTCACACAGCTAATGGTTTTGCTGTCACCAAGGGACCGGCGCAGCCCCAGCTCCCAGAACTGAAGTAGACTTACCAGGGCAGGATGGAGCGTTTCAGTTAGTGCAAGGTTCATTTCACCCATATTGGAGCGTAATTACATCCCGACAAATCCCGGTCTCCTACTGCAGTGTAACAGGTACCACCTCTGCACGCTGTGGAACTGCTGAGCTAAACCCCCTCTTCTTCCCCTTCCCCAGATCCCCGCAGGCTGTTACGCAGAAAGTGCTGTTGCACAGTCGTAGCTGCATTAACTACAGGGTAGACCCTCCCCAGTGCCCTCGCAGCATGCCGCCCCTTAGCTTCACTGGAGGAAGGGGAGGATAGTACTGTAAAACCACTCTTCTGAGAAGTGCAGGTGATCTCCTTTCACCCCCAGGAACACCAGCTTCCCCGCTTTGTCCATCTCCTGCAGCCCCAGGCGATCCTGCAGAGAGAAGCATGACCTGGGGTCCTGCCCTGCCGTGGCCAAAGGCTGGCAGCGGCTGCGGAATCCAGCACAGAGAAAAGCACTGATGGTCAGAGACTGTTGTTGCAGCTAAAGCAGGTTCCACCTCTGCTCTTCAAAGCTTCTCCTCATAGAGGGGGAAAAAGGTCTTTTGGATGACTCTTACAACAAGGGTTCATAAAGGAGCAGAGTTAATTAAACACTGCTGAAGGGGATCTTGAGCCAGGCGTGAGACCACCACTGTAATTCCCACTGCCAGAATTGGCGTGTAGAGAAATGCCTTCCCAAACAGCTACTGGCAAGAGGAGGGCATGCCCCAGGATGACAGAGATGGCAAACAGAGCAGAGCTGTGGGGTTTAGAGCTCCTCAGGGACACTATAGAGTAGAAATAGCATAAACCCCTCAGCCCCCACCAGAACGTACCTCTGTGTACAGCGAGGTCTCCCTCAGCGGAATGGTCTCCTTGGCTTGGCCGCTTTTGTAAAACCCAAACCACTGTCAGAATAAAACCAGAGAAAACAGTTGCTGAAGGGCTCCCAGGAGATAAGGAGGCTTTCACCAGCTTCTGCTGGAGACAGTGCAGTATCAGGCCTGTGGTTGTGCTCAGCCTACTCCTCACCAACCTCAAGTTGTGCCACCAAAGGACAAACCAGAAATGAGCAAGTAAGAACCAAACCACGGCCCAAAAGCAGGTCCTGCCCTGCCCGCCTCACCTCAGAAATCGGAGGGTCGACCATGGTATCATTGAGAAATTTCACCATCACAAACTTTTTCAGAGCCATCAGGTTTTTCTTGTACGTCTCATTGATACCCTGGATGAAAGCAACAGAGAACAGCTCCAAGTCACTGGAAAGTCCACCGAGACAGGTCAGGGAGACTGCTCTGACTTGCCCTGCACCTGCAAAGGAAATCCTGGAGAGCACCAGCCTGGGAGGCAGGAGTGCACACTTCTGTCAACAGCCTCTCTTGGCTGTGCTCGTGGCATTCAGCCTCATCTCCAGGCTGTAAAGAGGAGGTTGGCCTCCCCTGGGGAGGGACAGGATTTGCCCACTTGAAAGGTGATGGGTGGATGAGCACGTGGCACATCTATACCAACCACTCCAAGAGAGTGCAGTGACACGGGAACTACTCTGCCATGGACAAGTCTCATTCATAAATCTACCAGCAAAAATACTTTGTATATTCCTGGGATGCAGGGCAAAAAAATGCTCCACTTCAAACTCCAGCAAAATTATTGCCAGGGAGAGCTAACGTGAAGGAACTCACTGCTAAGGCTTCCGCTCTCCTGCTAGCAATTAATCATCCACCAGGGCCTTACCCTCTCCTGATTTATGTCAGCCAAAAAGATGCTGTTTTTCCTGTAGTCCTCCTCCTTTAGAGGGTCGTGCCAATACTCTGCTTGTACCAAGCTGGAGAAGAGAAAAACCAAAGATCAGACCGGAAACCCAGAGCTTCTCACATGGGCCCAGCCCCCGTCGTTGCAGCCTGATGAATATACTCACTGCTCTTGAACAGCTTGCGTGTAGGTGCCCAGATCCAGCGTCTTTCGGATCCAGTCACAGATACGGGAGCTCTCACCAGGACAGCGTGGAAAGCCGTACACGCCTGGGGTATGGAGACATGTAACAACTCGGTGAGCCAAACTGAAATCCCTTAATCCCTCTGGCTGGTAAAGAACCACCCTCTTACAGAGCAGTGGCAAGAATTACCCAGGGAATCAGGCGGCCTTTAATCCTGCAATCTCATTAGACAGTCCCTCCCGCCCCTGGGCACTATTACACACAAAGATAATGGATGATGTTCTTGAGCAGAGGGTATTGCTCTGGAGAACGGGGCACGCAGACAAGTGGAATACTGTCCAGCTTGCCTGGTGTGTTCCCAGGAGGTCTCAGGATGGTTCCCCACAAGACTTCCCTCTACACTACAAAGATACAGACTCAAGCCATGGAACTTCTCAGGGGAGAGTATTTGAAATTCATTGCCAGCCAACTCTTAACTGTACACCTTTTAAATTCCATTTCATACTGCCTCTTTAATCTACTGCAAAAATCACCTCCCTTTCCTTGGGGCTTTAGCCTTCCAGATGCCAACTGTAAAATATCCTTGTGAGCCAGGTTTATTTTCACAAAGGCTTTGCTCTGTAGTTAGAAATTTCTTCTCCTGAAACAACTAATCCTAAATGCTTCCGAAGTATATAAGAATTCTACCCAGTTAGTCGTCTACTTACAAAGGTCCCTTCTCATTGCCAGTTAAACAAGACCAAGACAGAAGATAATGGAGTCAGCTAACAACTGGGCCAAAGCACATCACCAGATTCAGGCATGAACAAAGGGACAGTTTAATTCATTAAAAAATAGTCAGATTTTAGGAAGATTTTGTTCCTCCTGCCAACAAGAGCCCCCCACCCTTCAAGATGGTTAGGAGGTGTGACAGCTTAAGAACACACTACCTTGGTGCTGTCCCCCAACAGAGATCAAATTGAGCATGGGAGGAGAAGGACACCTCTGGGCCACCGCCCTCCTGTGGAGAAAGACGAAGGAGCCGAGCTCAGCGTGCCCAGGCCACCGGTGCTGGTTCACAGGCAGCTCTAAGCTTGCCACTGCGTGGGCTCTGGGCACTTGGGTAACGTTTGCAAACGGAATTAACCCTTCCTGGTAGAGGAAGGCTACAGACAAACACGTTCTTGCCTCCTTTGGACTGCTCCTACCTTTATGAAAGAGTTTGTCCATTTACATCTTCTTAGTATTTCAATAGAGTTTTAAATCGGAACCTAAAGCTCAACAGAAATCACTGGAAATGGAACAGAAGTGTAAACTTACAGGAACTGCCCTCCTTGGGAGAAGCCCATTGCGTTGTAGCCTCCTTTCAGGCGAGGGTCCTTCGCGAGTTGGCTGCACACCTCTCTCACTTGATCGTTCACATTCATAAAGAAGCTGTTCTCCATATCCTGATGGATTAGCCAGATGAGAATGTGTAACTTGTACCTTTACAATGGTTCACGCTATTTTAATCTCTGCAAATAGGCTGCTAACAGTTCTGCTTTTGGAAGAGGACCTTAACTTTCACAATATGAGAGAAGTGAAATTCAAGTTTTGAGACTTCCCCTCACCAAGTCTTTGTTCCTACTCTGCCTGAGAGAACTGTCTCACACAAAACAGTGACATTTCCCCAAACTTATCAATAATTCAAGTTCTTTCAGATTTTGTGTATATATATATAAAATTAAAAAAAAAATAATAATCAAACTTCACCCATCTTTTCCAGGTCGCAAAAAACAGCATACATTGCACGTTGTCATGAGAGACTATTTAAAGAAATTCCGTAGGGCTACACAAAACTGTCAAAAAATACAAACATACAGAAGTCTCTGTGCTTATTATACTGATTTACAGTGAATAAACGGCTATAAATCAAAAAGAGCAGCAAGGCATAAAGCTCTGTTTTAGCATAGTATCTTATCAGCCTTTGTGATACCTGGAGAGGTGAGAGAGTGCTAATCAGTGGATTTGCATATTAATCCAATTTAGACTAGGGATTTGGTTTTCCCCTGGTTCTTTTCTGCAGGTATTACCTAGACCTTATTGGTTTCTATCTGTCAAAGCTGTTTACTTCACAAAGAAAAAAAAAAAAAAGAAAAAAGCACTACACAAATCCTTGTGGAACCATGTTAATAACAGAGACTGCAATAACTATTGCACCTTCAGTTCCACACACTGGCCCCCGCCCTGCCAAGCACAAATGCCAGCGACAGCAGAGTTAGTTACCTGTATCAGGTTGCTTCCAATCTTGAGAGACAGAACATAAATCCCTGGTATTTTATTCTCCACTATTTTTTTAATGTAGCCCATGCTTTGTGGATTGCAGCAACTGTCTCCTGTGAAAGGGAACACCACAACACACCATCGAGCCACCGCCCAGGCCCTCACCTTGCCTCGCCTCCACGAGCACACCAGGACCGCCCGGCCGCAACGCGGCCAGG
>NW_009647834.1:611196-617529 GCF_000708025.1 Charadrius vociferus
TAGCGGCGCCAGGCGCAACCCCGGTTCACACCCGAGTCGCCGGTTCGAGCCCCGGCATTGCTCCATCCCACCCAGGTCCCTGAAATCCCAAATCCCCGCCCCGGAACACGGAACTAGGAGATCCACGGCCCGACTGGTCCCATCTGGGCTGGGGGAGACACCTCTCCCCGTACGTGAGCTACCTCGCAGGAAACGGGACGGGGTGGGGAAGGAGGCTCCCTTTGCATCAGCCAAGGGAGGGCAGCGGGTACCCCCAGGGCATCTGCAGGAGCACCCCGGGGTGGGAGAGACCCCGCTGCCCTGCCGGGCTGTTGTGGTCGAGGGTTATAAACCAGGCCGTCACGGGGAGGTCTGAGGCCACTGTAAATCACTCTGCTTGCGAAGCGCTTGCACTGGCAGCGCGACTCGCAGCCTGCTCTGCTCTCTCCGTGCCGGTACCGGCATTGGGAGGAAATGCCAGGGGTCATTGCCGGGCTGCTCCCGTGTTTGTTGATGTTCAAGATTCGCTTCTCAACAGGGTTGGATGTTATCTTGAGGAGAAGCAGCAGGCAGCTGCATTGCCAGCACGAGAGTATGCAGTGCCACACGGACAACACGCAGGCAGGGGACGGGCCGGAGGCAGCGCAGGATGAAGCCCCACTGCTTGCTCAGCAGCCCTCCTCCCGCACAGGTAATCCACTCCCCGGAGAGGAGAGGGCTGAAGTGCTGCCTCAGCAGGGGCTGGGAGGCGGCCACTTCAGCCTTCAACTTGTGGAGGTCTGAGGCCACTGTAAATCACTCTGCTTGCGAAGCGCTTGCACTGGCAGCGCGACTCGCAGCCTGCTCTGCTCTCTCCGTGCCGGTACCGGCATTGGGAGGAAATGCCAGGGGTCATTGCCGGGCTGCTCCCGTGTTTGTTGATGTTCAAGATTCGCTTCTCAACAGGGTTGGATGTTATCTTGAGGAGAAGCAGCAGGCAGCTGCATTGCCAGCACGAGAGTATGCAGTGCCACACGGACAACACGCAGGCAGGGGACGGGCCGGAGGCAGCGCAGGATGAAGCCCCACTGCTTGCTCAGCAGCCCTCCTCCCGCACAGGTAATCCACTCCCCGGAGAGGAGAGGGCTGAAGTGCTGCCTCAGCAGGGGCTGGGAGCCGGCCACTTCAGCCTTCAACTTGTCCCCTCCACCCCTGGGCAAGTCTCCTCGACTTCCTGCCCCTCCGGTCTCCTGGAGATACGAACTGCCATCCCTGCAAAGGAGGAGGGCAGGGGCTCAGTGGCAGATGTCTGGAAGGTACCTGAAAAAAGCCATTTGTTGCTGCAGTGAGGTGATTGCCTGGCGACACGGATCTATAGGAGGGGGTGAGAGTTAACCCACAGCCTCTCTGACCAGACCTGGTTTGTGGGTGCTCTCCCTCCGCAGGGCTCTGCTCCGCTCGCTGTGGCCTGGCCCTGGTCCTGCATGTTTCTCTCTTCATGGCGTACGCGCTCCGGGTCAGCCTCAGTATCGCCATCGTCGCCATGACTAACAGCAGCCACCCCCACGGCAGGGCTGGCAGCGCTCCACACGGTTCCTACCCAGGATTTGCTCAGGACGTAAGTGGAAAGCAGATGCAGATAACTGAAAGACGCTTCCCGGGCTCAGTCCGCTCTTGCTTTTGCATAAGGACAGGCTTGGAAGCAGCAGGGAAAAGCCTTGAGGTCCAGGAGGGCGAAGGAGCTGAGACCTCAGTTTGTTGTACTCAGGGCTGCGTTTCCTGGTTGCTTCTCCGCTTCCGGAGGAGTCTGTGCCTGGAAACCAGAGATCTTTGTCTGATAGACGTGTTCTCTCTCCTCCAGGCCCCCGTGTACAACTGGAGCACTGAGACTCAAGGAATCATCCTCAGCTCCTTCTTCTACGGCTACGGCCTTACACAGGCACTGGGCGGGTATTGCTCGGGGCTGTTTGGGGGAAAACCCGTCCTGGGCAGTGGGCTCCTGCTCTCCTCTGTGCTCACCCTCCTCGTGCCCCGAGCAGCAGAGCTCGGCGTGAGCTTCCTCATCGGGCTGCAGGTGCTGCTGGGCTTGGCTGAGGTCAGTCATGGCTCCAGGCGCTGCCAGGCTATGAAACCTGCTCTGTTTAGCCCTGACTGTGCTCCCCGTGTCCCTTCCCTCCACACACATTGTTATCTTTGCAGGGAGTGATATTTCCAGCTCAGTACACACTCTGGGCAAAATGGGCACCTCCGCTGGAACGCAGCAGGCTCATGAACATCGCTGATGCTGGTAAGACATGAGGACTTTTCCCTACCACCAACTCAGTCAGTGCAGGACCTCCCCTCTTCTTCTTTCTAAGCCAGTCCTTGTAGCAGCCTCAAGTTCAAGGCTGTGGGTCCTTGGCAAAGAAGTGTTAGCAGTGTTCAGCCTTTCCTCCTCTCCTCCTCCCATCCTGTGTTTTCTCTGTCTCCTCAGCTCAGGTCAGCCTGAGGCAGGAGAGGGAACCCGGACACTGAAGGGAGCAAACCTGGATACAAGGGTGCTTGTTTGCACAGTCGCTTCATTTGTGCCACCACATTTTCCTGTCATGAGTCAGGCTGTAGGCTGTAGGTCTGTCCCCCTTGCTGCTGGTCACACAAAGGTACTTGGGTACCAAAGTCCAATTAAAATGACTCTTCTGGTTTCTGATCCCTAGGATGCACTTTTGGGACTTTTATTGCTCTCCTCGTGGCTGGGATCATCTGCCAGAGTTTGGGGTGGCCTTTTGTCTTCTACATCTTTGGTGAGTAATGGCCTATCGTGTCCCTCTGCAGACAGTTTGGTGGTAGAGCTCCCAAAGGCTCCGTGTCGGCGCCCTGTAGGACCAGCTCTGTCCTTACCAGTCCCACACGGAGCTCTGGGCTCCCCTCTCACCCACCAGGCCAGGATGAAGCCATTTCGTTGGAATACTATTAGGGAATGTGCCTTTGCTGAACCATTTGTGCCATCAACCCAGGCCCCTCCACTATGAGCAATGGGTTAAGGGGAGTTCTCCCTTTCCATCTTCCTGCATTTGTCATTTCGCTAGCACCAGCTCAGTCCCCCTGGCTCTCAGCTCTGCTGCAGCTCGCCATAAGAGGAGCTGGCACTGAGAGCCCTGCTCTTCGCAGGCGGCGTTGGCTGCACCTGGTGCCTCTGCTGGTTCCTCCTTGTGTACGAGGACCCCGGACATCACCCATGGATTAGTGCCAGGGAGCAGGAGTACATCGTGTCATCTCTGGCTCACCAGGTACACACAAACCTTTTAACTATGACTGACCACGCTGCAGACGCCGTGGCAAAGGGACTGCTCTGAGGCAGTTCAGCTGGGTTCCTTACCCAGCGGCCAGGGCTAGTTCCAGTCTTCTCAGCAGCAGGTGGAGAGGCTGAGGAAAGCTTGGACAGCCTGGCCAGGGGATGGGAGACAGGAAAGGAGGAACTGGCTGATGTTTTATTCCTTTCAGGGCAGCTCTCATGGCCGCTCCCTCCCACTTATGGCCATGGCTAAATCACTGCCTCTTTGGGCGATCACCATTGCCTGCTTCTGCACAGACTGGGTGTTCTACATGCTGCTGACCTCCATGCCCACATTCTTGAGCGATGTCCTCCACTTTGACCTCAGAAAGGTGAGTGCTGCCCTGCAGCTGAGGCTGGTCCCTGCAACAGCAATGGGACTTGGTCCCCCTGTAGGCTAGGAACATGGAGGTGCCTCAGGGACATCTCTTCCTGAAGAGTGGTGACTCTGGTACCAAGGGAGCTGCAGTCTTGGAGCTCTTGTCTGCAGTGCTTTGTGCCATGGACATGACAATGCCTGTTCTCCGCTCTGCAGAACGGGCTCCTCTCCTCCTTGCCTTATGTTGGGAACGGGCTGGGGCACATCCTGGCTGGGCTGCTGGCTGATTTCCTCCTGGCCAGGCGAGTGCTTGGCACAGCAGCCGTGAGGAAGCTCTTCTCGGCACTTGGTAAGGACAAGCTTTCATCTGCCATCCAGCCTTTCCAACACACTTGTATGGCCTGTTGTAAAACACCCCCCCTTTTCCTCCCAAGGGATGCTGTTCCCAGCCGCCTTCCTGGTGGCTGTGCCTTACGTTGGCTGCAGTTCCACGGTTGTTGTGGTCCTTCTAACACTGGCCTTGACAATAATCAGCATGACAGGGGCAGGCATCAACATTAACCACATCGATATAGCCCCCAGGTAAGTGGGTCTGACCTCTGTGCCCTCCCTGGCTCCGCGTCCTTCCTGTTCCCAATCCCCCAAGGCTTCTGCAACTCCTACTCTCCTTTCCCTTATGTTCTGTAGCTAGCGGCATTGTAAGCTAAGGAGTAAAATAAAGGCTTAAAATCCCCCCAGTCTTGCAGGGAAGATCCTAGTGTTGATCAGCATGTCAGGCAGTATTCATGCAGATGAGGGAAGGGACTGGCAGCACCTGCTCCTCTCCCTTCTTGTGACAGTTTCCTCTCTGCCTCACTCAGGAAATTTTTGCTTCCTCTCCCCAGATATGCAGGGTTCCTGCTGGGAATCACAAATACCTTTGGCATAGTCGCAGGAATTATTGCTCCTACAGCAGTTGGACTTATCATCAGCCAGGTAATTTGGGGCCACAAACCACAAGCACATCCCTGGAAGAAAACAGAGATCCGCTCTCAGAAATGGATCCCTTTCTTTGCACTGAATCAAAAATTACTGCAAGCCAACCGCCTCTCCTAACAAGTGAACACGTGATGTAGCACCCATTCAGACAGAGCTCTGCACCATTTTGGGAACACAGGGATGACTCAGAAAGCAGGAAGAGCTCCACATGGACCCCATCTGTGTGTACTTAGAGATGGGGAGAGGGTCGAGGGAGTGGGGTGAGGAGGAAGCTCTGTGCCAGGCAGGAAAGCTTCCTGAATTCAGCACAGCACACAGCGTTTCCAAAAATGCCAAAGCAGGAAATACATCTCCAACAAGAGGGGGTCTGGCATATGTCTTGAGTTGAGCAAAGCTCTTCTGTTGCTGGTACTAATAGCAAGCAGAGGATGGAGATGAGTTTAATGCCAGTGAACTGGGTGGCAGTAGTTGGGTGATCGCTACATGGAGATAAAAGGAAGGGTGATACCATCGTGATGTGTTCTTGCTCCTCCTCAGGATCTCCAGACTGGCTGGAGGAATACCTTCTTCATATCTGCAGCCCTCAACCTGTTTGGCCTGATCTTCTACATAGCCTTTGGCAGCGGGACCATCCAAGACTGGGCTAGAGAGGACACTGCTGTGCAATGAGAGCCATGAGCATGGGAAGGTACACAAGGCAGTGGGCTGCAAACAGGCACGGGTCGGGCAGGAGGTCTCTCCACTACTCTCTTCTTGCCTGTGCAGCAAAGCTCAGCCGTGTGTTCCTGCCTGCTCCCAGGGTCCTGGCAGCATCCTCGGGCGATGGCGTGAGCTTCCAGGACTGCCTGCACTCTCACACACGAAGTGCCCAGCACCTTCACCCAGCTCTGTCCACCTTCTGATCCCAGGTTACTCCCCTGGGGAGGCACCAGCCCTCCGACCGCGTTGCCTGTTGTGCATTTAGTGCCCTCAGCCTTTGCCCACGAGCAGGAACGCTGCAGCACGGACGGATGCTAAACGGCAACTACGGAGAGCTGGTAAAGCTGGGTGTCAGCCAAGCTCTGTAAGGAGCCTGCAGCTATTTCCAGCAAAGCTGTTCTTAGATGAAGTAAATCGATAATGAAGTAGTAGAGTAACGTTACTTTTTAACTAGCGGCTTCTCACACCCTCTGCGCAGAGACTCCTAACACTTTTTTTCTCTTCGTAATGAGGCAAGCTGATTATTCATTCAACCTTCATCCCCTTTTAGAAGCAACTGGGGCAATAAATAAGTGAGGGTGTTACAGGGTTCAACCTGGCAGCCCTGAGCACGGCCCCCGGGAGGCAGGGAAGGGGATAAGCAGGGAAAGCCTTGAGCTGGTGTCATCCTTACAGAGCGAGAGCCTCATTGCAAGCATCCAACTCAGGATGTGGCCACTGAAAGAGATGTTTGGACCCCAAAAGTCGTGTGAATTTGGCTTGCCCCCTTCCCAGAGAGCTGTGTTATTCTCTGCTCCCAGGGGGCTGTGGGCTGTGACTCCTCTCTTGCGTTGAACTAAGTCAAAATGATACAAAAAGGGGATCCAGATTCCAGGCAGAGATCTGAAACTCACAAACGCTTCCCTGGATGAGTGAAGTGAAACTGAAATATGTTCCCAGGTCTGGTTCAAGGAACCTGTGGGGGGTGCACGGGCAGAAACTCCCGTAAGCTACACCCGATGTTGCTTGGGAGTGAAGAAGCTCCAACACCTTCTGGTGCGGCATCTCCCAGCAAAACCACAGCAGCTCA
>NW_009647834.1:618101-631248 GCF_000708025.1 Charadrius vociferus
CGGCGCGGAGCAGGGCTCGGTGTCAGGCCGCGGTAGCGGCCTGGCGTAGGCTTCTCCGGTCGCCGGGGCGAGCGATGGGCTGTCTCTTGGGATCCCCCCATGCTAGCCCCCCTATATCGTTTCTCCGCAGCAAGACCAAGGTGAAAAGGAGAACCCCATGCGGGAGCTGCGCATCCGCAAGCTCTGCCTCAACATCTGCGTTGGGGAGAGCGGGGACAGGCTCACCCGAGCGGCCAAAGTGCTGGAGCAGCTGACGGGCCAAACCCCCGTCTTCTCCAAAGGTGAGGGACTTGTTTTCCTGCCGGCTGCCAAGGGCGGGGGGGCTGCGGAGGAACAGGGTTTTTTCCTTTCTGGCTTCAGCAACGGTTGTTTTCCTTCCTCTGCTGAGCATGTGGAGGGTGTGGTGGCAGTGTGGCTGCCAGGGAACAGGCTTCTTGGCCGATCCAGTGTGGGGAGGTCTGCTCTGATGTCGTGTGAGAATTGGGGGGGGGGGGGGTTAAATTTTAGGGGGTGGGGAATTGGGGGGGGGGGCTTAAATATTAGGGTGCTGGTGGTTGTTTTGATCAGTTCAGTTCTGCCTCCAGACTCAGGCTGCTGCTCTGCCTGCATCCCCGAAGAGGGCATGTGTGGTTGCCTCGGTTCTTTTTTCTTTAAAGTCATTTACTCAGTCTTCTTAAGCAAGCTCTGAATCCCCCGGGTGGGAATTATTTGAATAGCCTCTAAGTGTAATTATTGCTGCCTACAGCACGATACACTGTAAGATCCTTTGGAATCAGGAGAAATGAGAAGATTGCTGTTCATTGCACGGTTCGTGGGGCCAAAGCAGAGGAGATTCTGGAGAAGGGGTTGAAGGTGAGAATTTGGCTGGTCTGGATCTTTGATTTGTGAAAGAACAAAACCTAATCTGTACCAACTGAAAAGATGGGTGCTCTGAAATTTTGCACCTGATCTAATTACAGGTCAGTTGTGGATGTTAAGGGTTGGGGTAGCAGCTTTGTCCGATACCGACTGCTGTGTCTGCGCTGTTTCTCTTTCTGGTTGCTGTTTCGTCCTCATTTAAGAACCAGTGGGTGCAGTTGCTGCTTTCTTTTAAGGTTCTGTCTTGGCTGCTGTGATTTATGAGCAGGCTCTGGGAGCAAAATCTTAGGGCTAAAGACATAGTAGTATGTAAGCAAGTTGTGGGTCTGGTAGCAGTTGGTGGAACACATAGGACTTCTTACTTTGTTTGCAGTCAATAATGAAATAGTGACCGACAACAAATGTTTCAGGTGCGAGAATACGAGTTGAGAAAAAACAACTTCTCAGACACTGGGAACTTTGGCTTTGGAATCCAGGAGCACATCGATCTGGGGATTAAATACGATCCCAGTATTGGTATCTACGGCTTGGACTTTTACGTGGTGCGTATTCCCCACTTCCTTGCAGCTCCCGGGATTGTGTGAAAGCTCTAGAAGGAACCTAGAACCATAACTGGCTCACATTAACTTGCTGCCTAGTGCTGGAAGATGGAAATGTCAACAAAATCCAAGATTAAACTGAGATTCCCAGGGCTGCTGTAAAACCCTCGATTTATGACATGTCTCACAAAGCCTCTGCAAAAACAAATACCGTTGCTCTTACTGGTACTTCTGGGATAAGACTGAAGCAGCTGTGCTAGGCTTGAGGAAGGAAGGAGTAGCAGTGGAAAGCGCAGCAGGGGCTTCAGGGATGCAGGCTGAAAGAAGGGCTGCACTGCTGGAAGATTCTCCCTGTGTTTAGAGGACTGGGGATGGGTCCCATAGCAGCAGTGGTGGCTGGCACATTTTGAGTCATTCCATTCTGCTGTGCCTCACTCTGAATCTCTAAAATGGAGCAAAGCTGTTCCATTCATGTTAGCAATGCTGTTCAACGTATCTTTTCTCGAGAGCTGAGGCCTCAGGGTATGGAATAGTATGTCTTCTGCACTCATTTTGGTTTCTCTGAGTCAGTGTATGTGCTAAGTTGTCCAACGTGGGAGCTGTCCCTGTTTACCAGTTTACCTGGCTGCTCAGAAATTTTCAGTTCACATTGAGGCTGTAGAAGATAATGCTTTCAGTCTTGAATGTGACTCGGACAATGAGATATTACTGATGTAGTAATTCTAGCCTTCCCTCTTAGAAAACTGTTAATTTTAAGAAAATAGATGCCAGAATGAAATAGTGCTGTGGGTCTCCTCTCCTGGCAGGTGCTGGGCAGGCCTGGTTTCAGCATTGCTGACAAGAAACGCAGGACTGGCAACATTGGAGCCAAGCACAGAATTGGAAAGGAAGAAGCCATGCGCTGGTTTCAGCAAAAGGTAAAGTCCATCTTTATTCTTGTATCCCAAGAGTTTCCTAGCAAGTATCAGCAAAACACTTCACTGTGGAAGGGTTAGAACAAGTCACTGGGTAGGAGGAGATCTTCATCACTGTTTAAATCATTGATTTTTACTGCTTTGGGGCAGTAGAAGCTGTGTTTGAGCATGAATGTTGTTCATGCCCCTTTTTTGTGTGTGCTGAACTGAAAGAGCAGCTCTTGCAGGATAGCTGGAAGTATCAGCTCTTGTATAAATCTGTCTTGCACAGTTTTTGGAGCTGTTATGTGTGCATGGATCACAAGTGATGAGGCAGGGTTAGGATTTGTTTATCTGACGGAGCTCCTAACTCAGTTGCCAGACCTGGAGAATGGAGTGATCCAAATAAAACAAGTTCTTGGGTTTATCTGTCTGTAGTGCTCTGTGACACAGAGCAGATAATGAGTGGGAGATGCTGAAAGCTTGATTGGAAATGCTCAGAGATGGGGATTACTTCTAGTTTTTCAGAGGTGGAAGGGGTGGGCAGTCTGTCTGGAGGCTACTCTGCCTAGCTGCACACTGGCCATAGCCTGCACAGGGCGGCTCCAGCCTGCTCCTGCTGAGTGGCCCTTTCCCTTCTCACGCCTGGTTCTGCTGACTGTGGCGTAGTTACCTTCAGGGGGCAAATCCTGGGACAGTAACAGGGATGAGTATAGTTCTTGTCAGATCAGCCTGTGAAGGGTGGGGCTGCTTGTTTTGCTGGGCTGATGAGCAGAGCTTAATGGTTATCTGAACAAAGCCCTGCTTGGAAGTTAACAGCACAGCAGCAAAGTAGAAAGGCAGCTGCTCACCTAGGAGAACTGGTGTTTCATCGCAGTGTTGTCTGGCTGGCTTGGCATGAACGTGATGGCTCAGTTTTCACCACAGTGGTACCCCACCTTTTCCCGACAGTGCTTTCTCACTTGGTTTGTGTTTTGTTTTGTTTTTTTTTCTCCCCCCCCTTACAGTATGATGGCATCATCCTTCCTGGTAAATGAGCAGTTCCTGTTACCGCAAAAGTAAATAAAATTTTCTAACCCCTAACTTCTGTAGTGAATTTTGTGGGGGCTCCTCCTGACCTGGGAAGCTGCTGGGAGCAAGGGTCACTCGCACTCGAAAGGCAGCAGAAGGACGTGGACTGATACTGTGCACTTGAAGAGAACATGGTGTTCTCAAGGAGCTGGTGTTGGATTTACATGGATACAGTCTCCACTACTGTACTGTCCAACTGCACAAATAACATGTAGAACTTTTACTAGAGTTTGCAGGTGGGCATAGAAAGAAAAAGAAAAAAAAATATGCTTTTTGACGACTGGAGTTGTAGAGCAGAATTTCTAGAGGGTTAAGTTCCTGAAGGGAACATGGTAAGTCTGTGCCAGTTCTGATCCTCCGCAGACCTGCAGTCTTAAGGGCAGCTGCTCTTTAACGAATGAGGGATTCTGGATTGGCAGAAGAAACTCAGCTGCTCTGGGAACTATTGGGAGTGCAAGTTCAATGAGAAGCCAAAGGAAACGGTGCACATATCCTCTTAATAAAGCAGAGCGGTAGAGCCAAAATGTGGCTGAGGGTTCTTTGTTGAAGCAAGCCTGAAGGGATGGGTTGGAAAGGGCTGAGGGGATGGGCAAGGCCTGTGGTGCTGGCGGTGCTGGGGCAGCTGGTGAGGTTCCTGAGCTGAGATTCAGACCTGGTGCCACGAGAGGGGGCTCGGATCAGCCATCAGGAACCCCCAATCCCTGCTGCTTCCGTGGGTAATGTGAGGGACCTCAAGTGCCTGTACCTGTAACTGGTAGAGGTGTCCTGCCCCACAGATCATGGTGCTCTCCATGTGCATTCTGAAGCAATTATTGGATGTGCTTGGAATGTAAAGGATGAATCTTGACTGGTTCATGGAAATGTTACAGAAGTGTAAGTTCACAGTCCAGAAATTACACAGCCAGACAGTTTTGCCCTGTAGAAGAATGACCTTTATTGTTTAAAGAGAAAATTCCCTGCAGGAGAATGCAGCTCACACAAGTGGAGTTCAGCAGCACCCTTGTCTCTGCCTCTAGTGTTCAGTCCTCTCCTGTGTCTTACAGTAAAAAATTGTAATAAAATCAAGGAACAAACTCACCTCCGTCCAAATCTGCACACACTCCACCATCAGTGATTGTGCAGTGTTGTCTCAAAGACTAGACCATTTCCTTGTTGAGTCTGTTGGAACTGTAAACAGGAGGAGCCTGCCAGTGCTGTTCAGGATGGAGCCATCTCCAAAACACACAGGGTAGCATGTGCTGTGCATGCTAAAACGCACAGAGGGAAGCCGAACTTGAACAGAAATGATGTTCTGCCTCAGTATAGCTTGATGTGAACTCTTGAGATAGTGAATTCTCAGAGCAAAATCAGTACTGTTCTGTGAACTGTAACTGCTGCAAGCTGCTCAGTTTTGGTGAGTTGCAAAAAGAAGTGAAAACCAGCCTGCTCTGCTGAAGGTCGTGGCATATTGGGGTACCCTTGAGGGGCTCAGGGGCTTCCTGCATGCGATTTCACTGTGTTGTGCAAAAAAGACTGGAACAAAAATGAGCGTTTGCCCAGATGCTCAGCAGCATGTAGCTGCCTTGGCCTGAAATGAAGGTGAGGAGCCTCTCTAGGATCACATGTAAAAGTGCTTCAGTAACAGGACCTGTTATCAGGAGATGCTGGCCTCAGCGTGTGACTGTCCTCTGATGTTTTGTAATGACCATGAGCTGGAGACCAGGAAATAACCACCACTCTCTTGCCTCCTGCTTGTCACAGTTTATCACTGCTCTGGGGCTGTAACTTGGACCTGTCAGGGCAGGGGTTGGAGTTCTGTGGTGTGGTTTGTCCTGAAGTATACAGCCCAAGAGTCTGAGTCTGCAGCACTGTAAGGGGGAGTCTGCAGGCCCTGTGCCCTCTGAAAGGGCACCCAGGGTTTTATTAAAGACTGGTAACTGCCTCCTGTCTCACTCAGATGCAGTGACAGGGAGGGACTGTGGACACTGAGCAAGCACCCCTGGAAACTCAATTTTCCTAATCGCTGTTTCTTTTACAGGTCAGATGCTGCTTTTGCAGTAATGGGGAAGCTCTAATTGAGTTCAAAACCAAGCTGTCCACTTGATGGTGTGAGTAACAACACCTGGCTAGGAATATATCTGGGAGAGCTCCTGGTTTAGATGTGAAGGGCTTCTGCTCCAGCTGATTTTCAGGGTACCATTTGCCTCTGAAATCTGTAATCTCATTGCATCCTTAGGCACTTCCCCCATTCCCTCTGCTTGAGCTAGAGCTCAGCACTTGGAAGAGCAAGAGATCTTGCTGAGTTGCTCCAATAGCTCTCTTCCTTGCTATCAAGAATCACATTATTCCTGGTCTGAAGGTATCTAGCCTCAATGAGTAAAGATTAAATGTCTTTCGATTGAACAACTGCTGTGTGAGCAACAGTGTCTGTTCTAGACCTATCACCTCCTCGTACCTAACACCAGTAATACTACTACTGTTGTTTTGAAAGTGTCTCGTGATACTATTTCTACAGTAGAATTTCTCCTGAATTATTCTAGGGTTTTTTCTTCTTTTTTTTCCATTTTTTTGTAATCCATGCTGTGATACAGTGCTGCAGGCTGAGGAGAAAAGCTCTTCTGTCCTGCTTGCTTCCATGTTTGCCCTGCTTGAGCAATCCCAGCTTAAGCTGAGGGATGGAGATGCAGGCAGTTCAGAGACGACACTTTCCTAGAGCCCAAAACTTGCCATGGTGGAACAAGAATGTCTGAGACTTTGCAGTGATTCCAAACATCAGTGTGCCTCCCCATCCAGCTACCCCCCACTCCTCAGCTCTGTCTCCTTCCCTAGCTGCTGGCGTAAGCCATGTGGCACCCAGGGCTTTTTACGTGCTGGCTGCTGCTGAGGCCACAGAGCTGGCCCGGGACCTGGAGCTTGGGGAGGGTGGGAGGATGATGGTGCAGCATGAGACACCCACAGTGGCCTCGGGGAGGTCCTCATCCTTGGCCCACTCGTTGAGGTCAGGATTGTAGCACTGCACACATTTCTGATACCTCTTCCCACTCTCATTCCAGCCGCCCACCAGGCACAAGCGCCCCTCCAGCAGAGCCACCCCGGCTGTGCTGACCCCCGTGGGCAGGGGCGCCATGTAACTCCACTGCCCCGTGAGTGGGCTGTAGCACTCTACAGGCATCACGTCCACCCGCTCGCCCTGGGGACCCAGCTGGCTCCCACCCAGCACGTACGCTCGGTCGGCCACAGTGGCCGCACAGTGCCAGCCCCGGGGGGTGCTGAGCCTTGCCTGCTCCCTCCAGGTGTCAGTGCTGGGCTCGTAGAAGTACACGGTGCGAGAATAAGCATGGCTGATGTAGCCACCAGTGACCAGGAGCTTGCCATCGATGACAGTGGTGGCGTGGCAGCAGCGGGGCGTCTCCAGGCTTGCTTTGCTCTGCCAGCTGTTGGTGGTGGGGACATAGCACTCGACAGATGCCAATGCACCCTCGGCGTTGCGTCCTCCGACAGCGTAGAGGAGCCCGTTGCAGGCGCTCAGGCTGAAGTGTGTCCTCCTGTGCTGCATGCTGGCCAAGTGCAGCCAGGTGTTGAAGCGCGGGTCGTACCTGGGGGAGGAAGGGCAAGTCTGTCTGGCCAGGGCTATCAGAGCCGTAGGGAGAAGAGGGACTTGCCAAACATCTGCTGTCGGAGGAAACAACTCATGCTCTAGAAGAGCCTCTCTGTCTTCTCCGGCAGTAAAAAAGCATCTGGGCAGGCAGTGCAGATGGAGATGATGGCACTGCACAGGACTGGATCCTACCTGCGACTGATGGGGTTGTTGCCACTCTAACTCTTGAGACGGCCGAGCGTTGCTCCTGCTACCACAAGCTCCAGCCTGGCTTGGAAATGGCGAGTACTACGAGTCTGAGGTGTTCCCAGGCACCTTAACTGTCCCAAGATGTTGGGTCTTGTCAGGTAGAAGAGGACCTAGGGACAGGTCTTCCCTGCCCACCCTGCCAGGCCAAAGCCAGGCATGTGATAAGAAGCTGGCTCCTTGTGTGCCCACGAGATGACAGAGGGAACTGGACTGCTGTGTCCTCGGTGTGATGCCACAGGGACTAAGGCCAGGCTGGGAAAGGTGGATAAGCTATTGGCCAGAAATAGAAAGGAGACCTGACAGTGGGTCCATGAAACCTCACTTGGTGCAAGAGACAGAGCCCAATGACGGCCCATAACCGAGGGGTGGTGATCAGGGGCCACGATGCAATGCCAAAAACATTTCATGTGGAGCCTCAGGGCTCAGCCTCAGGCTGAGCCAAGCCATGGGCAGAGCAACTGGGAAGTTCAGGTTTAATTCGCAAAGTACTGCATGTCAGGTTGCCATGGTTACTCCTGCTTTCTTTGAATAGTAATCCCTTGGTGATCCAGTGACAGGTTTATGGGGATTAAGGAAAAAAACCTCATCATTTAAACAGCGAAGAGAGAAATGGAGGCAGAGAGAAGAAAGCCTGAAGGGAAGCAGGAATCCTACAGACAGTAAATTTACCTTAAAATGAATCTAGACAAACCAGAGTCTGGATTGAGGTTGGCACTGGCTGGAGGAACAGCCAGTGGGTTAAAAGGGGAGCTCCCCAGAGTAACAAAATGAGTTACTGCTAAACAACGAAGGCTCCCATTTATCCAGGAGCCTCCCAGCTTCAAAGAGGGCCTGCCTTGCCCTCATCCTGCACCAGTGCTGTGCACTGGTGGAGGACGTGGACAGCATAGCCCAGGGGTCAAAGTCCCCAGGGGAAGCCCAGGCTGGGGTCATGCAGACCAAATCCCCAGAACTTGTGTCCAGGTCTTGTGTCTCGCAGTCCAGCACCCTGTGCTGGGCCTCGCTACGTTTGTCCCTCCCTGGCAGCATTTGGCAGCGTTATCCCAGAGGCCAGACCTACCTCCTGGTTACTGATAGCCAAAAGGAACCTTTCTGATGCACTCATCCCTCACCCCATGGGGGATGCTGGGGCACAGGCAGACACGGTACAGCTCTGAACCCCTCCCCAGGATCTGTGTGGCCAGGTTGGAGCCCATCTTACCTGTTGAGGCTGCTGACAGCATGCTTGGCCTGGTTCCTGGCATCATTTTGGTCTTCTCCACCTGCAATGTAGATGAATCCATCCATCACCACCACGCACTGGTTAAAACTTTTTGCTGGCATCTCCGTGAGCTTGTTCCAGTTTCCCTCTGCGTCCCTGTAGCTGATCTCCCTGCTAAGAGCCTTCTCGGTCAAAGCTGGACGACCTCCAACTGTGACAAGCACTCTCTGGCCTCCCCGTATCCTGGTTCTCCGAGACTGAAGGCTGTTTTGCTGGTGGGGGAGCAGGTGGTAATTCATAGCATCCACAAGGAGCTTGTGGCACTGCGGGTCTTGCATCATGCGTGGCACAGGTTGCACATGGTTGACCAAGTCTGGAGCTGAGATTGTGCCAAATCGAATGTTGCTCAGGAGGTCAGCAGCATACTGGACCCGTTTTGGGTCAAATTCCAGCCACTTGACAGCAATCTGGAAGGCTGCAACCTCACTGGGTATCTGCAGGCCATCATCCATGAGCAGCTCATTGATCTGATCAAAGGGGAGTTTCATGAACTGGTCAGTCTTGGAGAACTCCAGGAAGTTTTCCCGAATGAATTTCCGTGTGGCGTCTTTCACCTGGTTGAGGCCGTAGGTGGCTGAGATGTTGGCAATGTACACACAGTTCTCTACAGCCATCTCCTGAATGAGGAAGTCACTGCACATGTTCAGCAGTGCTGGCACCTGCAGCTGGGTGGCCACAGCGATGGTGCTGCCGATGGTGTACAGGGAGAGGCTCAGCTTCCCCGTGTAGGCGTAGGTGATGACAGTGGTCAGGCCCAGTGGGGACACATCACGGAGCTCTACCTGGTGCAGCTGAGGGTCTCTCTGCAGCAGGCGGTGGAAGTACTCGCTGCAGGAAGCCAGGACGAGTTTATGCACCTCAAAGGACTTTGTTTTGGTGGCAATGGTGAGATCGCAGAGGAACTGCTTCTGGCGCATCTGGTTCATCCCTTCCAGAAGGCTGGCTCCATGGTCCGGCGTTTCAACCTCCGTGGCCGTGCAGTGGAAGCCATTGGAGCCACTTTCATATAAACTGTTCAAGTGATTGAGGTGTTCAACATCCAGTAAAGCATCTTCCACCACCACCGGGGTGATGGATGCATCCTCTTTATCCACCTTGGGCTTCTTGGGGGTTTTCTTTTTGGGTGCCATCTTGGTAGGATCACAATGGGACCTGGTGAGAAAGGAGAGGTGAAGAGCCTTGTAGCAGGGATATAGATGCCCTTTTGCTCTTTAAGACATTTCAGTTAAGTAAAATAAAAATTCCCACTGACTCATATACTCTTTGGGTCAGGCCAAGGGAAGGATGAAAACTGCCTCCTAAGCCCTGTACCCCTCTGAGCTGCATTAAAGGCATTGAGGGCCATGACTATGAGAGGGGATCCTCAACTCTCAACCGGTACCAGCACCTTCGCTGTGTTAAAAAAGGACGGGGAATTTTGGGTGGTTGCCTTGGGAAACTTGGAGCACCCACTGGTTCCTGGGTGTGGGGCTCTGCTCAGCCCCGCTGACACCTCCACCGTCTGAGGTGACACAGACTCCAGGCAGAGCGAGGGGGCGATCACAGGGTGTGTTTCACCTGACTCAAGCACGCGTCAGATGGGGTGAATCAAGCCCCAGCAGCTCTGACAGAGCATCCCACACAGCAGCGTGGTGAAATGAACCCCCGCACTGCAGGACCACATAGAAAAGGGTGTCCATTTCTCCCTCAGCCCCTTGGGCACTGCAAGGCTCTGCTGGGTAACCAGTGTGGGCAGCTGCCCTTTGGGGTGACCAGTTCAAACTGCAGGTGAAAGAGGAAAATAAAAAAAAACTTAACAACAACAATCCAGCTTTTGAATGTTCCCAAATTCCAGCTTGAAACTCCAGACTGAAACTCAGCAGTGACCTCAGCTCCTCTGAGGGAGCTCGGAGCAGCCAATATATGAGGGAACAAATCTGCCAGCCAGAAATAGCTGTTACTGCGCTGTCTCACATGTCTGGGGACTGTTTATTACGCTTGGCCATAAGGATCAGGTTTCTTGGAACCGAGTAATCATCTCGTATTTAGCACCAGGCAAAGAAGAAGAGGTGCATTATGAGATTTCAGCAAAAATAAGGAGAAGGGGAAAGTTTTACTAGTAAAAGTCCCTGACAGGAAAGAGGATTCAGGGCTGAGTCTGAGCGGGAGAGCAACAGTGCTGGCCTGGCCAAGCTCAGCTGGCCAAGGTGAGCTGAGAGAGCAGGGACAACACAGATGCCCACAGACCCTGCTCTCTCCTGGCTTTGCACAGAAGCCAAGAGGATTCAGGAGAAAAGTCCCAGGCACTTGAGCCATCCCTGGTATTGCGGTGTTTCATGGGGCTACCCCAATTTACACCACCGAAGGCTCATCTATCACAGTGTCATATCCTGGAGTGGGCATCAGTCCTTTTGAAACTGGGACGCAAATACTGCTCTCTGTGTGTTTGGATATGAAACTGTTTCTGATACGCAGCTCATGCTTGGGAAAAGGAACTGGGATTTACCCTTTCAGAACAACAACACTATGATGTTTCCAAACATGCATTTTGTTCAGACTATCCATTCCCTAGGAAAATTTGCAGTTTCAGCTTTTCAGTTGGATTTGAAGTGGCAAAATAGGTTAAATATTGGAATTTCCCAGGAAATTAAAATGTTTTTCCAAGCCTTCTATCCAGATCCCTCAAGGGATGATCTCTGATCTCTCTGAGATACAATACTACAAGAACCTCTTGCTGCCGAACAAACCCAAAGAGGAGCAGGACTTGTCCTGGAGGGACTTGTCCATCCTGCTGCCCCGATGCTGAGACCAGTCCCAGAGGGACAGGTGCCAGGTCGAGGTCTGCAACCCCGGGGCAGGAGGGTTTGGCCTTGTGAAATAAGTGACCTGGGTGTCAGCTCCCACCGGGCTGCGCTGAGAATCTGCCCAATCCCTTCTTCTCCCCAGACTGCCTTGATTTTGGCCTTTTTTTACAGAAATAAGCATGGTGTCTGCAGCAAGGCACTGTTTCTGTCCATAAAACTGCTCACCCCTCTTTCAGGGGCTCCAGACCCATTTTAGAGAGGTGACACCAGTGCTCAGCAGCTCCCGTGGGCCTGGTGTGGAACCCAGCATCAGAGTAGGACAAGCTGATCTCTGAAAGTCTCCTTAACTCCTTCTGGAAAGCCATGCAATACAGTTGGCTTTCTCCATTCCCTGTCCACCCCGCTTGGGAGTCAAGGAGGGAAGTTGTTCTGGGATAAAACAGAGGCCTCTAACTGCCTTACACTTCATACAAGTACAACTGAGTCACAAGAAGTTTTGGGCTCATAATGATGTCCATGGGATCCTGCCTGTCGCCTTTGGGCACCTTTGACAGACTCCAATTTGAAGCACGTGTTTGTGTTATTCTAGTGTCTGGCTGCAGGAAGGCAGGGCGACCTTTATACCTGCAGTTAATTTAAAATGGGACATCATAGCTGCTTCTGATTGACATACCACTGCAGAGACTTGAAAGGGATATTTCCCTACAGATTAATCCTGAATGCTGGATTAATTTAGGGAGCTGGAATGGTCAGAATAGATGTCAGAGGGCCCAGACAGAAAGGAGGGCAAATAGGGCTTTTTTCTAGCTGTTTAAACTTCTCTTAAAAGACAGTAGTTGTCCTCACTTCATTTCAGTGCTTCTAATCTCAGCCCTGCACCATATTACTGAGCTAACAGCAAAGCAGGACCTACGCTGGGTGATACTGTGTCTTCAGGAAGTTACAGCAGGCTTATTCTAATATCTAACCAAACAGAGTCCCTCTCCTTCACCTGCTGCTGCCCCCAGCCCTGGGTTCAAGCAGGGTCTGAGTCACAGCAAACACCAAACTGGCCTGGAAAACTACCTGGACACTGCAGATCTGGGCACTATTTTGCTGCCAATAATTCCTCCAGCCCCATTTTAGAAAACAACAAAGTCTTTCCCCATGCCATTATTTCCATTATTCAGCAGTTCCCGTGCCCCATGCAAGGTCTCTGCAGATCCTGCTTGGTGAGCCCTGGTTCTCCATGACTCATCTACGGGCTGGGTCTGCTCCTTACCTTGCTGTTAAGACCGGTTAGTCCAAGGGGAAGCTCTCACCAGCACAGGGCTCTGCAGGTTGAGAGATAGAGACCCTCAACTTTCCCCACGCAACGTCCTCCTCCCCCCTCCCCCCTCCCAGCCAGCTGACTGCTCTTATCACTTCCACATACACAGCAGGCTTTTGGGGTGATGCGAGGACAGCCGCCCTCAGCCGAGTCCCCAGAGACATGGGAAGGGCTGGATTCAGGCAGCGCTGCTCCGGCCAAGGGCACCGTCGCAGCCGGCGACAGGAGAAGGCAGTAAACCAAAGGCCGAGCATGTCCACTGCCAAGGCAGAGGCAAAAAGGAGGCAGCCAAAGGCCTGGCTCCCCTCCAGGAGGGCTCACCAGAACATTTAGGGATGAGCTGGGGACTCATCGCCCTGCTGACTCCTTCCCCACTCTCCTGAGTGAGCGGAAGGGACAGCAGCTCCAAGCCCCCGGCCTGGGCAGCTGTGGCCCCACTCCATTTGCCTTTGGCCACAAATGAATCTATAAACCCACTTTCCACTCACTTGCAACAGCTGTGGTAGAGCCGTTGGCCATTGGGAGACAACGGGAACAGGTATGAAGAGACTTTTGTCTCAGGAAAGGCTGTCCTGACCACGGTAGGGCCGGAGGTAGCACCACTGCC
>NW_009647834.1:631837-641542 GCF_000708025.1 Charadrius vociferus
GGTGTGTGTGCAGGGTCCCCCCGTGGCACCTCGGTGGGGTGCGGTTTGAGAGACAGGCAACAGGAGAAGGTGCCGGAAGAGTCTGGTGACGTGTTAGTGGTGGAAGAGCCGCGGTCACTGGCGTGAGCCCGGGCGGGAGGTGACAGGGAGGCACAGCCCGGCCCTGGGACTGTGGCAAGGCCACCAGGGTCGCCGAGGAGTTGGGGTTGGGGCAAGAAGTGGCCAAGTTTTAACTCAGGCCCTGGCGTGGGTTCCCCCTCTGGCCCTGGGGAAGTTGCTCGACGCCTCTCGCCCATCTCCACCAGGGAACGTGTCGGCTGCTGAAATCTGCTGCCCACAGCAGCTGTCGCCAAGCGGTGGCCGTGTGCGCACTGCCCTGATCCGTGCTTGTGCTGGGATCTTTTCGGGGACATTGAGCTGTGCTTGTTGCTGGCAGCAACTCTCCTGCTGAGCACCAGGATCATGAGCCGGTTTTTCAAGGGAAATTTCGAATTGGGGTTGAGCTGAGCTGTGGGCCTGCCACATACTGTCATTTCATTCTCTAGGCTGTCATATTTTATAGGGGGAGCATCTGTTGTATTTCCAGGTATTTGATTCATGTTTCACTTCATTCAGAGGCAGCAGTGGACCGTAGAGCCACTCTGCACTCGGTTAGTTTTGTTTAACTGAGGCAAACGCCTGCAGAACTGCTCGCTTTCCAGGCCCTCACACTACCCATGAAGAAGGATGGATCCCAAAGTGCTCAAGTGCTGACCCTCTGAAAGGGAGATCCCTGTACCCAGCTCCAGCCTAGCTGGTGGTCTGGTTCCTTTTCTCACCCTCTCAGCCAAGACCAGAGCAGGGTTAAACTGGTGGGGCCTTGAACGGAGCTGAGGGATGGATGAGGAGTCAGTTCCAGGGGTTCTTTGGCTCTGTGGTGCTGAGAGTACATACAAGACTTCCAGCCTCGGCTCAGCACGCTGTGCACAGAGAATTAGTGTTGCTGTCTCCTGATCCCTGTGTCTGCTTGGGCCAATAGCTCTTGCCTGTGTTTCTTGGGCATTGTATGTCTTCAGGCACCAGTTGCACCAGCTGACTCCTTCCCCAGTAACCTTGCGCTGTGAAGTCTTTTCTTCCTCTGTTCATCCTATGCAGTTTTGCAAGGGCAGGGAGAGGTGGTAAGCATTTGCAAGCTGTTCCTGGCCAGGAGAGTTCACCTTCCCCAACAGAAAGGTCCCGGGACCTGTGCTCTCTTTCTTTCTGATACCTTCTCAGCTATAGCCTCGGCAGTGTTGGTGTTTCTAGTCTTGAATTTAGTTGCCATTGCATCTCCTTGATAGATTGGGCATCTTCTGAGCAGCTCCCTATGTCACAAAACGGCTTTTCACTCTTCTGCTGTAACTGTTTCCACTACCGTTCTGTAGCAGCTACAGCTTTACCCTGCCAGCAGGACAAATCCCCGGTGCCTCTGCATGCTGCCCACGTTACACCGTTTCCAGTCTTTGGTTTTCTTGCCTTGTCCTTTTGAAATGTTTTATCACTAAGGTGAAAGAATAGTATTTCCCAGTATTGGATACAATTCTCTATTGCCTTGCTGAAAGGTGTCGAGTGTTAATATTGTTTTTGGGTAAAAATCAGGCTGCTGGCGTAGAACTATATGAGTGAAACTTTGAGCACTGCTGTAATGGTTTGGAAACGGTCTTTTTTGTCAAGTGGAGAAGATACAAACTGCTGCAGGACTGAAGGAAGAAAGAGAGTAAGGGAAACACGAACATGCGAGCACCTTCACAGAGGGGATGGGGCCAGGCTGTACTGTAGTAATTTTATATTAATGTGTGTTGTTAGCATTGTAACGATCTGGCTGACTTCTTTAAGAACAAGAAATCTGTCCATCCATGTTAAACAAAACTTTACTGGAGCTGGAAGTTTTTGTGTCTTGTGGCTGATTGACTGAAACTCTGCCCTACGCTGGTGTGTTCTAGAAGAGCTTTCTGGTATGTATTTTGTTTGGTGTCTAGCAAGATACAAGCCTCGTATTTTATGTCTTCTGCCTGGTTGCCTTTTTCTCATAGGACTTGTAGGATCTCAGTTATTTCTGTGTTGAGCTGCCAGATTTGAGTGTGCTTGGCTGATTTCAGCTGAAGGCGGTGAGGTGTACAGCATCAGCTCGCTTCCGTCAGAAATACAGATTAGTACCAGTTCTTAAGCCTCGCTGCATTGGAGTCGTCTCACTCGGTGCGTCTTGTGCACGTGGACCTGTGGTCCACAGAGGTTGCAAGCAAATTGCAGTTTTGCTATGCTGTACAAACACAGTTCCCAAATATATCCTTACTCGGATATTGCCCAGCTGCATACCACTTGGACAGCATCAATAAGCACAGGTTTTGATATCTTAGACTGTCAGAGAAGCGCATTACTGATGAGGCAGGTAAGAAAAAATGCCTTGTTTCCTGACAGCTTCCTTTTGAGATTTACAACTTGGCTGGGAAGTCTGCTGACCTTAAACTGTGTTAACATTTCTAATGAAGGTGCCGGTGTCAAAGCTTGGTAAAGTGGCACTTAGGCAAAGGTATGTGTACAGTGGCCTCTCAGAAAGCCAGCTCTTGCTGTGTGGAGTTTTCCAAGCATGGACTGCAATGGGTGTGGAATAAGCCAGTTCCCTGTGAGACATGTTCTGGATCAAATGTGTGGGTCCCCTGGTCTGAAACCAAACTTCCCCTGGCAATATGAAATCCTGAGCTGAGCACCGCTGAGAATAGTTCTTTTGTTCTTGGAATTCAGCCCTGAAGGCAACAAGTAACTAAAGAGCAAAAAGAGCTGTTGAAGATGTTCCAGTAGGGTGTAGCTCAAAAACGATTGGGAGGCTTTAAGGATAGCCTAACGAGTTTTCCCTTGGTTCTTACTCTCACAGTGGGATTTTGTAGGCTGCAAAACAACCTCTCTAGGAAGGTAATCAGCTGACAGAGATGCTGGGTTTTTAATATCACCCCATTTTACTCTTTTTCTACCCAGTACAACATCCACCCTTCTTCCCCTCCCTTCCTGCCCCCTCCCAAGCAGGGTCTTCGTGCACACTGGTCCAAGCCCCTGCATTACCGATACCCGAAGGATTTTGGCCTTGCCAGTGGGATCCCAGCCGGTGAGCTCTGGCAGCCCTTGCTGCAGTGGTGTGAGGAGAGGCAGCAGAGGTGGGCTGTGTCGTGTGTCGTGTCCCCCCCCCTCCTTTTTTTTCCCTTCCCCTTGCATTGAGGCAGGTGGTGGACTATGGTATCTGCCCCCGACACTGTGAATCCCTGGGGAGCCTCTGCATTACCGTGAGCCTGGAGTTGCAGGGACAGAGGGCTTGCAGACCCGGTGAGCTGTGGATACAGCACAGCCAGAACTATTGCATCCCCCTGAGCATCCCCACTCAGGAGCGCTCCAACCCGCCGTTAATCTTGGTATCAGTGTTTCACTCTTCCAAAACCTTCAGTCATGGCAATGAATTCCTAAAGAGAATGGAGATGGGGCAGTGGTTTCTGGTGAACAGAAACCATCCGGTGGTTCTGCTTAAGTTAGATGAATCCTTTTCTATGTGTCAAGGAGTCTTTTCTCTCAGAAAGTAATAGCACTCTTCAAATAGGGTAAAAGGAAAAGGAAAGAAACCTCTAAACCTTTTTTGATCCTTGCATGGTGGAAGTGGAGGTGATTGGAATAGCTTAGGCCAACAGTGCTAATTTGAGCATGAGCACAGTGCTTTAAAGAGCAGATCTTCTGGATCAGGGACAGCCCTTTGTATAGCATATAGCACAGCAGTGCTGAACAAAGCCTGGGCTGTATAGGGGCCATAATAATGGGAATGCTGACGAGGCTGGTCTGTGGCTATAGCTGAGCTGTGGGAAATAACGTGAGGGGCAGCAGAGCTGTCAGATGTGTGCTGCCCTGTACTGTAACTAAGAAGTCGGTAGACATCTCAGTGAAGTGATGTCCCAAACCACCTGGGTGGCAGAGGTACAAGTACGTCCCCTTCACCTGCGGCCCCTCATCGGGTGCAAGTGGGAGAGGGCTCCTCTTCCCTCCCTGGCCTGCAGAGCAGCCGTACATGTTGGCATGGCCTCGCTTGGCAGTGTGTGTGTGGAGGAAAACAACATTTTCATTGGTGTATGGCAAAGAGAGACAAAAAGAGTGGGGTGAGAGGCAGTGGTTGTGGAAGGGATCAGTTGCCTTTTTAGCATGGACTGTAGCTGAATGGAGAGAGACTGACAGCGGAGGCTCTGCAGGGGAGATATGGCTTCCCTCTTACATCTTTAAGAGTATCTAGAAATCTTCCTTCCCTCAGTGTCTAGTCTGCAGGACTTCAGAAAGGTCTTTTAATATTTTTTTTGCCTCCTCCTCTCAACAAGTGCTGCAATTCTCAACACCAGCTTCTGAGAGTTGCAGGCTTCTGAGTACTTTCTTCCACTTGCTGGGCAACAGAATTGTGTGTGTGTCTGTTCCCGATGCTTTAAGCCAAAGATAAGTTGCAGTCCTCTGAAGAAAGCATTAATATTTGAGTGCATTTTAAGATTCTCAGATGGGCCCTTGTGGGCAAAGAGGCGATAACTTCATTACAGTTGTTCACCTTCTCAGGAACTTGATCTGGAGCAAGACAGAAGCTGTCTGCCACTTGGATCTTTCTAACAAGCTCTCGCGCAGTGCAGGATTTTCTTCCGTTCTAATCACAGTCTCTGGTTCAGTATTACAAGTCTGAACACTTTCTTCCTTGTCTCTACAGCTGCTGAAGAGTCTGAAGAGGCTGTCTGAGTTGCCCATCACAGTTGACGTTCTTGTGGTAAGAGCTGGCAAATCTCTCCCATTTCCCTCATGTCTGTCAAGTCACAGGATAACTGTTTGCCACGGCAATGCTGCTTTTCTGGGAACAGGGCTTGTTGCCTCAGCCACCTGCTACAGTCTGGTGTCAAAGGCGCGATTCTGATGTGGTTGTAGAGATAAAAGGCACGGGGAAGGCACTGTGTTAGAGCGAGTGTGGAGCTCTGTAGGACAGTTTGTCATCCTCCGTTCTCCCAGAAGCTTAACACTTGACTGGGATCCGAGGGTTGGAGCACTTCCTGAGGATCACCGCATCAGCACGCAATTGGGAAGTGCTGATCCGGACAATTATTAGTGACTTCTTCTATCTGCAGACTTACCCACAGTCATGGTAAATGCTAACTTGGGTTATCACTACAAATAATTAATGTTTGTTAAGGCAGAGTTAAGTGGTCTTGGATTTACAGAGCTGTAGGAAAGGGTATGATGGCCCCATAAAACATCATCTATTATTTGGGGTGTCTTTGCCGCTAGATGAAGGGGGTTTACTTCTACCTGGCCGGGATGGGTAGCGGGTAACTTCAGGCACTCTGGAGGAAGTTGAGCAGAGGGGAGAATGCCATGCCGAGTGTTTTGCCGAGATGAACTCATGTCCTGGTTCTCTCCTGAAGGAGACGGGTGTTGGGAAGACTGTGAACAGTTTACGGAAACACGAGCTGGTAGGAGACTTCGCAAAGAATCTTGTAGCCAGGTGGAAGAAGCTGGTGCCAGTGTCCCAAGATGCAGCCAGGTAAGTGAACCTCTTTGGTGATCTTGGTGGATCGGCTTTGTTAGGTTTTTGCAGTGGGGATGATAAACCTCTCTGACCAAGGTAATACAAGTGAAGGTTCTGGGAAAACTTGTGGGACACGTGTGCTAACTCTGCAGGGGTTTTTTTGCCATCCTTTGGTAGAAACCTCCTGCATCCGCTGGCCATGGAGCATTGGGCTGCTGGTAGCCACAGGTTTGGGTGAAAGTTGGGACCAGTTTTCCAGACTTGGTGGTTTGATGAAGCGATTCACAGCAGAGGCCAGCAAAGTGCCCTTAGTACAGCAAGAGATGCAATTTGTTGTGTCCTGTGTTATGATGGGTGCCGAAGCCCCAGTTATTGATGATATTGATGATGGCTGTGGTGTCCCTCCAGGCCGAACTGGCGACCTGGGGGACGTGTTTCCCGTAGGCACCACGCAGCCAGCAGTGTGTAGGCACGGAGACGGCTCTGTGCACATCTGTCTCTGCTTCCCAGGGAACTCTCACGCCTCTCGTCCTAACACAAATGCCAAATGAATTCCTGCACTAGAGGTGCACTTTCGAAATCCCTCAATGGACTGTGCCTGAGAGCATTAGTGGTGGTCTTGCCACAAAACTACCAACTACAACCTTAGTCTGCTGTAAGACAGGTTTCCCTCCAGGTGGTCCGTGGGGAGGGGCTCTTTTAATTCATATTGCGACACTTTAGTCTATTTTCTTTTTTTGTTTTTAATCCTTTCAGAAATAACCTAGATTCTGAAGAACGTGACTATGAGAGGAGCAGCTCAAGTAAAAGACATCAAGAACCTTCCCTCCGAGAAGATGAGGAACCTGACCAGGAGTATTCAGAAGCCTTCCAGCCATCTTGCAGCCAGTCCTATAGCCCAGCTCATAGGGAAAAGAAGTCCAAAAGGTATCCTAAGCCTGAGAGAGCCCATGAGACTTACAGCTATAACAGCCAGGAGGGGAAGGGTTGGGACAGATCTTCCCCATTGCTCTCCTCAGATCAGGAGTACTCGGACTACGGACAAGCTGTGTCTCCTGAGCCAAGTGAGAGCCCTCAGGATGTGTACACAGACCCTTATGCGTCTGAGGAGCAGGAAGAACCGACAGTATTTCGTCGGAAAGCCAGTAAAGGCCACAGCTTTCAGGAGAAGCTGGGGGCAAGCCGGGAGAGGAACCCTGGTGAGTTCTATGACAAAGGGAACGTGAGTCGAAGCAAAGAGCACAAGTCTTCTCACAAGAAGCAGCGACTTGATGGCAGAGCGGAGGACAGGACCTCTGCCTTCAGCCCAGAAAGATTGCAGAAGACCTCTTTTAAAGAGCAGCTCCGAGAAGCCCCCATGGCAGGAGGCAGCAAGGAGAAACAGAGGATGTCAGATGGCACCAAGAAGGAGAAGAGCCGAGAAAGTGGTACCTCCAAAAAGGAGAAGTTGCACACGTTGCCGCACTTGGAAGAGTCTTTGGATAACCATGTTAAGAAGCAAAAACATCGGGACTCTGAAAGAAGCAAATTGGAAAAGGCCAAGCTGAGCCTGGAGACCTCTACCACAGAGCGGGAGAAACGGAAGGCTGAGAGTGACTCGTCAAATAGGATTAAAGAAAAGGGGATTTCTGGGAGCTTAAAATCTTCAGAGGGGAAGCGCAAATCCTCTGAGGTGGACAAAAAATCGATGGGCTTTTCCTCCAATTTTGGGGAGGGGGAAGCAGAGGATGAATTTGAACAACCTACAATGTCCTTTGAGTCATACCTCAGCTATGACCAGCCCCAGAAAAAGAAAAAGAAAGCAGTCAAACCCTCTGTGTCAGCTGGTGACAAAGACCAAGGGCACAGCAAACAGAATGGATCCAAAGCCAGTACCAACAGCTCAAGCTCGAGTCAGAAAAGTCCAAGCCACAAGCGGACAAGTGAGAAAAGGGCAGAGAAGGAACCACCAGAGACTCCTAAACCAAAGAGGGTAAGGTTTTGAAGGATCTGCAAGTGAACCAAGAAGGTGGGATCAGCTGCTCTCGGTCCTCTGTCACCTGGGCCGCCTTAGTTTTCCCCTTGGAGGTGCTGGCTGTGTTCTGCATCAGGCTGTGCTTGTGGTGTCTCATTGGTATCTAGATCTGTGACTCCTGGTTTCTGCTGGGAGACACCGTGTGTTCCATGTGCCCTGCGCTGCAGGCATCGCTTTGTGCTGGTCGAGTGGAAGTCTGATGGAAGAGTGGGTAAAGGGGGAGGGTGGAAAAAAATGCAATAGGCCATACCCTCTTTATTGAAACTGGGGAGAGTGAAAGAGAACACCTTCAGCTAAATACTCGTATGAAAGCATGTTGGATGTGCCACGCTTGTTAAGCATGCAGAATATCTTTACATGTGAGTCTGCTTAGAATCTGGCCTAATAGGCAGTGCATCTCCACCTGCTAGCAAGTGTCTAGTTCCCATGTCTCCTCTCAAGTATTAATGCTTCTCTAAAATGAACCTTTTTTTATGTATATCAGTGCTGCAGTTCTATTAACTAAATCTATTGGTCCCCACAAATGGGGGAGAAATGAGTGGACTGGTGTTATAATGCAGCTAATTCTAGAAGAAAGACCACCTTCGGTTAAAGATTGAAAAAAGAGCCATATTCCTGTACATATTGATTGCTACGTGCGTGTCAGGGTTTTGTATATAAATAGGGACTAATATATGGAACTTTGACTGCTGAATGTTTTTACTCAACTTTGAAACACTTTGCTCTTCAAAAAGTGGGTTTAGAATCTTCACAGCCTTTTACGATGCTGTGAAGGGGCCTCATATCATAGTTTTAGCTTTCCCCGACTTTGGGAGGTTCCCCTCTCCTCCACCACTGCAGAGTGTTTGGTCAGAGGCAGGGAGGAGGAGAAGAGGCAGAACGGGGAAGTGAGTGTTTGCAATGAGGAAATGTTTCTGGCAGCTTTCTCTCCTGTTTTTTTCACTAGTTCTTTGCATTGTTAATCTGACTTGGGCTCTTGCTGGAGGCCTTCAGCACGGAACCCTGGAGGGTAAAGATGTGGATGGCTCTGAGTGGAGGGAGCTGAGAGATTCCAAGCCTGATTTTTGGCTTCTTTATGTTGACAGCCAAGACAGAGCCACAGCGATGTGGCAGAGGGACGTTTGTGGCGTCAGAGGCCATTTCCTGGTGCCAGCTGATCCGCACTGAGCGGCTTATTTGAAATACCGAACAAAACACAGTTCAGCGCTGTTTGTACACTGGCTGCATGTAACATTCTCGTCTTACGTGCGTATACATTGTCTCCTTCCAGATACTTTTAGATGTGGTCCCAACATTACCAGACATCCCACTGCCACCGATCCAGGCCAACTACCGCCCTCTTCCTTCAATCGAGTCTATTACCTGCTCCCAGACAAAAAGGAAAGGTATGTTGCACAGGCAAATAGGCTCTAGCAGAAATGAGGAAGATGCTTTGCTGACCCTTCTGGACTCTTGGGCTTTGGACTTGCCCTTCCCAAACTAGGTTGCAGGTCTCATAGAGAAGGCCTGGCCCTTCGGGTTACTTCTGGGGGACTCTGATTAGTGTCTCCCTTGCTGTTCCTCAGGGTGGGCTCTTTGCTCTCTTCCCTTCTTACTCCAAGTCTTTCACTCTACAGCAGTGTCCTCGCCAGTTGAAGAGAGCGAAGCAGGTTTTACAGGCCGCCGGTTGAATTCAAAGATGCAAGTGTATTCAGGCTCTAAAACTGCCTACCTCCCAAAGATGATGTCTCTGTATCAGCAGTGTATCCGTGTCCTCAGTAACAACATTGACTGTAAGTACCTTTCCTCGTCTGCCTTAAAGCCACGCTGCCATGCAGATACACTGCTGTCTTGGTAACTCCTTTGGACCTATCCCAGCGGCATCGGGCTTGGAGCATGTGAGCAGGTGGTTGCCCCTTGTCGCAAGGCAAGCTAGCGACTATGGGACACCTCTCCCGCAAAGCTCAGGTGCTGCGGAATGGGCAGCCAGCACGATTTCGGGGAGCGCTCAAGCACTGGCCATAGTGGTACAGAACGCCTTGCGCCGGCCCTTCTCAACTTGGAGAGACTGGTGCCTGGTGACTCACTGCAGCTATTGCACCGACGGTTCCTTTCTCCTTCCCCTCGCACGGTGCAGTGGCGTGCAGCACTGCAGTTGTTTCCAGTGCAT
>NW_009647834.1:641651-645758 GCF_000708025.1 Charadrius vociferus
CATGTGAGTGCCTGGGCCCGGGGAAGGGATGGTGACACACGGGAGCCACGTTCTGTCCTCATCTGCAATAGCTCCATCGTAAAGAAGAGTGCTCTTCACAACAAGAGGTGGCTTTGGCGAGTCCTGAGTTCCTGGAATTGCCACATGCCCACCTCTTGCTGCAAGCTGCTCCCAAAGCTGTCTTGCCCTCAGTGATGTTCCCGTGTCGCTGGTGCTGAGGGAGAGGGGAGGGAAGGTGTCAGCAGGGATCCCAGCTTACGTCTGGGCTTCTTTCAGGTCCTCATTGAGGATACAGATCAGCTGTGGCACAACCACTGTCTCAGAGACTTCAAGAACGAGAAGCCAGAAGAGTTTGAGTCCTGGAGAGAGATGTATCTTCGACTTCATGATGCACGAGAGCAGCGGCTGCTCATGTTAGCACGGAATATTGGCTCAGCTCACGCCAACAAACCCAAAGGTAAAGTAGGGCTGAATGATGAGAGAGGGGCCTGGGACTGCTGCCTCGGGGATGTCTTGGTGTCGGGAAGGTCTTCGGGAGTGTCTGGTTTCCATCGAGTCCAATTTAAGTTTTGCTGAACTCTGTTCTTTATATGGTGGCCTTTGCTTATTGGCTTAGCAGTCTCTAGACTACTTCTGTGGTTTTGATGATGCAGTCTAGCCAGAGCTGTATTTTACAGCAAGTATATGTAGGTCTGCAGAGGCACCTCCTGCTCTGCTTGAGTGGCTTCTCTATACTGGGGTTGAAGAACATTGGGGTGGGCAGAAGCATCCCTGCTCTTTGGGTGAACCTAATGGTAACCTTTGACCTGATCATTCTGATTTCTCACAGCCCGTGCAGGTGAGTGCAAGAGGTTCAGACCTTAGGGAGGAGGCTGTTGCCTGAGCTTTGGAATGGATGAACTGGGGAGAGGTGGTTGGATCTTGCTGTAGTAAGACAGGCACTGAGGACCCTCCTTTATAATACGTTGGATCTAAGCACTGTTTCCTTCTGGCCTCCTGCAGGTCGAGTGGCCAAAATGGCATTTGTGAACTCTGCAGCAAAGCCCCCTCGGGACGTACGAAGGAGACAAGAGAAGTTTGGAACTGGAGGAGCTCTTGTTCCAGAGAAGACAAAGTGAGTGTTTCTCAGTAGCACTGGCTGTTCAGGGTCTCTTTTTCTGGGGGCTCCTGCCAGCATGCCCCTGAAGCTCTGTGTCCTGGCAGGAAAGCATACTGTGTGTCCGGAAGGTGCTTTTGCAGGGAAACTTATAACTGTAATAGTCTGTCTTGCTGGGAAGCATGCAGATCTTGGTCACCACTGGTTCCACACGGTCTCAGCCATACTGCTGGTAACCAATGTGGCTTGTATCTGAAGAATTGCATCAAACCAGAGAGAATCCAGAGAGAATCCTTTCCTGAAATGTCACTCCCATCTGTTTCAGAATAAAACCAGTCCTCTACACATCCAGCAAGAGCCACACTCGTGTGAGTGAGGAGCAGTCCTATGATGGGCCCAGCACCAGCAGTGCCCACTCTGTCCCATCTTCAGGTAGCACCTTCTCTTCCTGTGACCCCAGGAAACCACCAGTGAAGAGTAAGTACAAGCCGCAGAACATCCCTCTGCTCTCCTAGAGCTCCTCCTTTACCAACGCTCAAATGTGCTGCTTCTGCTCTAAGAGAAATCCCGGCTAGGCGGGGGGGGTGATGCTGGGGGCCTCTCTCCTCTCCCTGAGGAGAGGCTCAAGGCTCTTCCGAATCCTTGCACGAGACAAAGCTCAAGGAAACATCAGACCCAGCGGCCCCCGAGACAAAGCGCAGGGAAACATCCGACCCAGCTGCCCGCTCAGTGCTGACTGCCTCAGCCTGTCCTAATGGTCCAGGTGCGGCAGAAACCCGGCCTTTCCCCTCCTGCTGTCCTCCCGTCTCTGTCCGGCTGTTTGGAACAATGACAGTGTAGTGCAGCTCCCTTGGCAGGGAAGCAGGGAGAGTTTAGGCAGAGATGGGTGGTCTGGCAGCGCAGAAAGCCCCGTGGGCTCTCCTCGCTCTGGGACTGACAAGAAGACCATAGGCCGTGACCAGAGAGCTCACGCTTACGCCTGCCCTGCGTCTGCTTTGCCAGGGCTGCAGCTTGGGATTGCTCTCTGCTCTCCCAGCCTGCGACTGCTGCTTTAATGTGCAGGTTTTTTTGGTTGATTTAGTTTTTTTCTTTTTTCTTTTTTCTTTCTCTGTTGCAGAAATTGCACCCATGATGGCAAAGACTATCAAAGCTTTTAAAAACAGGTTCTCCCGGAGATAAGTCGGCTGTGCAGATCTGGGACTTTCCCCCTCGTTGGGGAGTGGCACAGAAGGGGGAGAAGGTCCCCAGACAGCCCTTTGCTTTGAACTCTTGGGAGGCTGCAGCTGCTGGGAGAAGCTTCGATCTGCACAAGACGACAGCACAGTATTTTATCTTTTATTCTGGTTCCTTTCTCAGTGTCAAGCCCCCCCTCTTTTCCCCTACCCTTAACATCCTGTTTCTAGCTTTGTCATCCATCAAAAGAAGGGTGTACAGAATCTCCCGACACAAGAAAATGTGAAGTCTTGGCACCTGCTGAGAGTGGAAGATCCAGAGACTATTTACTATTTAACCTCTTAATAAATTATAAAATGGTTTTAATTAATATTTTGCCCCTTTATCCTGCCGGTATTATTTATGTTGCTCCCAGTAGCTCCCCCTCCCTTTCCCCCCCACCATGCAGTACGAAGACCGGCCTCACTGTGACTGGAGCTGGCCGAATCCATCTCTCCGAGTGTACACTGAGTGTCACGGGAGTCTTTCCGGTGATCTGGTACCTGCTGGGCCCAAAGTCCCACCTGGACCCTCTGGGACCGGTCGGACTGGTGGCCTGTCTGCTCATCGATCCTTTCACAAGTGCATCAGTTCCTGAGGCTCTGCTTTCTACTCGTGTATGTTCATAAAGTCTTAGCTCTCGACCTTCTCTCTGCTGTTACTGTCAGTCTTGTACAGATGCTTACATTGCTGTGCAGGGATGTCAAAAGCCATTGGGGACTTTTTCTCTGCTGCTGTTTTCTTCTGTTGGCTACTGGGAATAAAATTCCAAGGGTTTTAGGAGAAGTCTTACAGTGCACCAAGTCAGATTTTAACTTGTTTTTTGAGAGAGAGGACTTTTGTCTGAAATTGAAAACTGTTTTTAAATATCAGTTGTTTGGAGGTTCTAGGAGGGGAGTGCAGCTACCCTATAAGCCTGACTGATGAATGTTGCGTCTCTACCGGGGAAGGTCGTCCTCATCGACTGATCGTGCAGCTTCGGGAGCGATGCACATGCAGTGGATAGGGAGGAAGGGGACACCCCCCTCGCCAGCCAGATCAGCCAAATCAACCCTGGCGATCCGTGGGGCGACAGATGTTGCAGCCAGATTGCCCTCGCATCTCAAGATTGGACCAGATGATCCTTGAGGTCCCTTCCAGCCTGGTATATGATGATTCTGTGGTATCAGTGAAGGCATCCGTTTGCCTCTTCTGGTGGAAAGAAGGAATGCTTTTCTCTTGTTTTCGGTGTGGAATTGGGAAGGGTCTACTTCCAGTTTGGCAGCTGGTGCTTAAATCCTGTCATTTCCCTGTATGCGTTCCTCTGCCCCCTCTTTGGAAAAACCAAGGATTTTAGTCTTTGAACCTGAACCCACTTGACTGGGGTTGGAGGGCAGTGACTAAGGGAACGTGGTTTGTTTTCAATGCGAGCCCACTACATAGGAGGAGTTCAAAAAGCTGGGTTGTGCTTGGTGTCTGAGGAACCGGAGCTCTGGAAGGAAAGGGTGTGCGATGTGGCCCAGTGGACGGGGACGCTGGGGTTGGCGGGAATGTGAGGAGGTGCCCTGGAGCACAGGTCTCTGGGGGAGTTCGGGAGCCCGAGTTCTATGAAAAGCGGAAAATTACGTCTCAATAAAACCCAAACACTAGACAGTGCGCACTCCTCCTCCCGTCTCGGAGAAAGGACCCTCCAGGCACGGCGTCGGTGCGGCAACGAGGCCGCGTGGGCGGGGCGGCGGCGGCGGGCGGAGCGCGATGGGCCGAGCGCGGTGGGCGTAGCGCGGTGGGCGGAGCGGCAGCACTGCGCAGGCGCTGTGAGC
>NW_009647834.1:645790-646893 GCF_000708025.1 Charadrius vociferus
TGGAGGGAGGCTGTTGGTGGGGGCTGCTCTTGAGAAGCTCTGCTGTCAGGGGCTGCCAGATCCTGACCTGATGGAGCTGTGTGTGCGCAGAGAGAGGCGCGAACCTTGCTGGTGAGAGCCCTCCCTGGAGGGCTCGAGAAAAATCCCTGTAGGCTGCTGCTTTCTGGGGGTTTCTTTCCTTCTTCCTCTCCTTTTCTTTCTTTCTTTCTTTCCAACCGTTCTGAACACCTGTCCATTGTTTATTTGATCTATTCTTGTCTTATTTTGAAGGTCTTGGACAAATGTTCTCAGACTCTGATGTGCTCTAAGTTTGTTCCAGTCCCAGATGCTTTAATGTTACCGTGCAGCATTTCCGTGTGTGTTGTGCTGTAAAATAATGGCTCCTTACTCTTGCATTTTTGCTGTATTTAATTTTGCTGTATTTTTAATTAGATACCAATATATTCCCTTCTGCTGAGCGTTGTGCTCCCCGTTGTTTCTCCTCTGTCCTAGGGGCAGGGGCAGAGGGGAGGGAAGGGGAGTCTGGCATCATGTTGAGGCCCCAGGGGAGCCTTGAGCACCGGGTCGGGGTGAGGCCCGAGAACCATCTTGGGCGCTGCTCAACTGCCTCTTAATTAATGCTGCAGCCGGATGCTCGGGTGTGGGTGTTGCCCACGGTACTGCTGTTGGGGGGTGTACCTTGCCTCCCCAAGCAGCCTCTTTGCTCCGGGCTTTGCTGTGTCTGTATTTTAGCTGAGCTGGGTGGCAGGAGGGGGGGGTACTGAGAGGGTCAGAGGGGACACTGTGTCTGAACTGACTCCGCTCTGCGCTGAGCGGGTCCCACTGGTGCTGGGACCGATGCCACCCGCTCTCCCTTCCCTCCCCTTCCTTGTGCTCCGACGCTGGACCGCACTGAGGGACGAGCTGAGCCCCAGCCCTCGGTGGGGATGAGTGGAGGGTCCCTGCCCCGGGACAGAGACTGGGCGCACAGTGCTCGCTCCCTGCCGCTCCTCGGGGCTGGAGGTGACACATGTGCCATTTGTCTGTGCTGCGCTGCAGCTGATGGAGCTGAGCAGAGCTGCCTCTGCCCCCGTGGCCGCCCCGTGGGGGGTGGGGGGAAGAGG
>NW_009647834.1:646942-648128 GCF_000708025.1 Charadrius vociferus
TTCAAACAATTTTTTTTTTTTTTTTTTTTTTTTTTTTTTTTTTTTGTGGTAACTAAAATGAATATTTTAATGAGATGAGTTCTATGAAAAGAGGAAAATCATGTCTCAATAAAAGCCAAACACTGGAGTGTGTCTGCTTGTTCTTCTGTCTGAGCCAGAATGGGGTTGGTAGGGTGTGGGGTGGGACATCGAGACACTGATTTGACTGGTCCCTAACGAGCGCACCAATTCACATGCCCATTGTAGCTCCTGAATGGAGGGAGAGCCCTCTGAATATGGCTTTTCTTTTCTTTTCCTTTTTTTTTTTTTTTTCTTTTAAGTATCTTCCTTGGTCTCCAGTGTACGGGATCTGGGTTCCTTCCTGTACCTGAGCATACTGAGATCTGTATCTCCCCGGCTTTGTTCCCTGCTTTTGTTATTTCTTCAGGGTGTTGGGTATCTGGAACATGATGATGCTTTGTGGTGTTGGTACTTTCTCTCTTAGAAGACTAAGCAAATACAGTTTCTCATTGTTGAGAAGAATGCGGGTAGTGCTAAGAGCTGGAGAGGAAGCCAATGACTGACCTTGGATTCCTCCCTCTCTTCCCAGGTTCAGGAACATTCCTCACATGTCCTTTGATGATGCAGACATTCAGCCTGAACTGGGATCCAATGGGCGAGCTGGAGTACCCCTCCAAGTATGATGCTGAGCCACGGGCCTGGGGGTTGTGGACAGCTGCTCCGCCCAAGCGCAGGCGCTGGGCTCTATCCCACCTGTGCTGCTGAATTTTAGGAAAGTGTGAGAAGAGGGCAGTTCCTTCCCTTGAATCTCAAAACTGCCTAGAGAAGGATTTGTGTCCCCAGCTCCATCCTCGTCTTGCAAGGTGAGAGCTGTGGTCTCCCTTGAGCCAGGACATTCTGGGGTGCAGAATCATCCCATTTTTGTGTCCCCTGTCCCAGTGACAGCTTGTTACTGGCCTGCTCCTCACAGGCATGAGGGAAGCTGCTCCAACTGCACCACTGGCCCTTTGCTCCCCAGGCTGATGGGAATTAGGGCTGGAGCTCCACAGGCTGCAGGGCCACGGTGCTGTGCTGAGAGGAGGTGGCAAGGCAGTGGAGTGGCAGCCTGTACGCACAGCTCCAGTTAGTGAAATCCACTGTTATTGTTGGTATTGTTTCACTCTTCCCAAACAAACCAGAGAAGCGA
>NW_009647835.1:0-3109 GCF_000708025.1 Charadrius vociferus
TGAATTCTGTGAATTCTGTGAACATTTCAGGATTGTACAGGACATTATGGTATGTTTAGGGGAGGAATCAAAGGCAAGGAAAGAGAGGGATTAAAGTGGAAAAAGTGGGTTGGAACAAGTGTGGGAAAATAGAGGGGTAAGAGGATAAAATCAGACAGTTGTGTGTAAGGAGCTGGCTGGTTAATACCCTTGTCTGGCCATGCCTTGCACCTGATCAGCACAGGCTATCCTATCTTCTTATTGAATTCCTTTCTAAGGGTTTCCCTAAGGTTGAGACCATGGGGGAGTTGCTACTGGGGAGCAGGGGAGTCCCAGCCAGCTCTGAGTGTGTGTGTGTGTATGCATGTCAGATGGTCTATACCAGCAGCTGGACTAGGGCTGTGGCCTCAGAAGCTTGTATGTCCAGGTGCCAGCAGCTGGGGAGACTGGGATCCAGAACCAACTGCTGGGCAGACTGAGTGTCTGAGCCCAGCTGATGGAGGGATTCACGCTGTATATACGTCTACATATATGTATATTCTTGCTAGTGGACCTCCATTCTGCTCTACCAGGGAGGGGAGCAGGATGAGGGTGTTGGTGCTGTTTGTGTTTGTGGGAGTGCTCTGTGTGTCTGTCTGTGATCTGTGTGGCTAGCCATGTGATGTATAAGTGTGCATTGTGTGCATGTGCCTGCTAGGAATACATCTTCAGGCTCACTGCTGGTTGGAGCTGGGGCATAGAGCCACAGCAGCCTCACCTCTCTCAAGCTGTCAGATCCAGCATGATATATTTCCAAGAGTTCAGATTTAACTCAGCTATGCCTGGGTAACGCTGCATTGTACTGTGGAGAAACTGCTACAGAAGCCAAATTTGCTACTTGTACTTGATACATCTCAGGTTGCACCCGCTGATTGACATATCTTAGGATTCACTCTGAATATATCCCCAGAGGATCACTTTTCATTAACTCATATATGTCCAGAACAAGCATGAATCTAACCTGGAATAGTCTCTTTATATTCTCACCCACAGATAGCAAACAAATATATTAGATATTATATTAGATATGCCCATATAGTAAATAAATCAATGTCCTGGTTTGAGGTAAAACAGGACCAGTTTTGTTCAGTAACTTTACTTTTTAGCTGGGCCTCTTCTAACTACTGAAATTAACAGCATGTTGTGCAGACACTGTTCACTCTCTGTTGGTGATAAGACCAATGTTTATAGCTGATGCCCAGCCATGGTATGCAGAGAGGCTCTTGCTTATACTTATTGCTCTAACACCCAAGGGCAGCTCACTTTGTTACTTGGCCTGTTGGAGGGTCGGAAGCAGAAAAGCATAGAGGGGTCCCACCCATGGGGAGGATCAGACAGGATAGGTGACCCAAACCTGACCAACAGGGTATTCCATCCCATCTGCTTCATGCTCAGTATGAAAGCTGAGGGATCAAAGGGTCAGCCCTCTTTCTTCAATGACCGGCATCTGAGGAGGACTCTGGCTGTTCATCTGCCTGTGATCCCGATCCTGAATGCAGATGCAGAATCCAGTTCCAATCTGTCACAGAGTCCAGTCTGGGACTTCCCCAGTGGCAGCCAGTGACATGATTGTCATCTTGGGAGCTTGACCAGAGCTGTGATAGATTGCCTGAATCGTTTGAATTCCAGCTTGCTCAGAGATTAGAACAGACAGCTCACATCATGTTGTTCTTAAATGAAATGTTATAGCGTGCCTTTAAAGAGCTTTGTTTGCACTTAATTGAGTCAACTCTGTTTAATGTGCCAAATGCATTGCAAAGTTTATTTACTCTTTGTGCTTTTATGCAAAGGTTTAAATGTGCTGTTTTGGTGTGGTTCGCAATTCAGGTGTATAATATCATTAGTTGGATAACAGCTCTACCTGCATATCTTGGGCCTTGCGTGATGGATTCTGTTACTAATTACACTTTTGGTTTTACCTGGAGAAAGTTTACTTTGCCCTTTGATGATTCTACTAACGTGACACCATCAGAGCAAGGGCACGGAAACCTCTCGGGCAGTGATGATAATTTCTTCTTTTCTTAAGATCATGTTTATTTTGTTGGTGTTCCTGAATGTGCTGCAGGGGTGGTTTCTTATGAAACATTGGTGCAGGAGTAGCTATAGGGCAATGTGTGCTGCTGCCACTCAAATCCCAGCAGCTGCTCCGCAATCTTGTGGAATGATTACTAAAAATGATCAATAATACAGCATTGGTCACACATTAAGGAAAGGTATAAAATCAAAAGGCTTCTAGGGTAAAATACAGCTGCAACTGGTATGTGAAGAATCCGCTACATCTGTGATTCCCTGTACAGTATTGCTTGCAAAGCAACGCGGGGAGTGGAGTGGGGTGGAGACTCCAAGGCCAAACCCTGTGATAATCCAGCAGACATGGGAATGAGATGGCACCATGGAAGAAAAACAATGTGAAGGATGGAGCAGAGTGGAGACACCATGTCTAAAACTCTGTGATAAACTGGGAACTTGGGGACCAAATGGAGCCCTCAAAGGTCTTATAGAACTGATAAACTGCCTACTTGTTACCCTGAGCCAACGATCCATCATTTTTTTGATTAAATGCTGTCCTTTGGTGAACTTTGCTTATTGTAATGTCATTATAATACCAAAACACACCTCCATCCCAAAAGCTACCCGCCTCCAAGGTGCGACCACTCCTCCTTGAGTCTGCGCCTTGAACTTTTCATAAGCTGTACCTTTAAATGCGAGGCAAGAAAATTTTACACCAATCATAATGGAAGTATTTATGGCTAGAATCACTCAAACTCCACCTTGAAGATAAAAAATAGTATAAAAATAGCCCAAGAAAAGGAGGATGTGAGGGAAGACACCATCGTGGACTTCTGGGACCAGTCGATGGGCTGAGCCTCTCTTCACCCCCCAATAAGAACGCTTGTGGGTAAGATTCGAACACTTGGCTATACCAAGTGCTTCCCTGGGAAACTTAGAAATCTCTATATAGAGTGGTTTTATAACTTAGCGCATTTGTAACCGAGCTATATTGCTAGCATCTTTAGTATTCACACGTGCTTTGCAGACAGTGACTATCACCGGCAACCCACAAGAACTTGTGTATCTGTTGTTTAAATAA
>NW_009647835.1:8683-15843 GCF_000708025.1 Charadrius vociferus
CCTCGGTCACAAGCCCATCTGTATGTCACATCTCTTCCTTGATGGCCTGAAGCATCGTGGGCCCACTGAGCTAGGAATAGTTCACCTTTATGCTGACAGTCCAGATCCACCTCAGCCACTTCAATTTTAGCAGCCTGATCTACCTGCTGGTTGTTTTGATGTTCCTCAGTGGACCAATGCTTGGGTATGTGGGCATCTACATGACGTACTTTCACAACCAAATTCTCTATCTGAACAGCAATATCTCGCCACAGTTCAGCAGCCCAGATGGGCTTACCTCTGTGCTGCCAGTTGCTCTGCTTCCACTGCTGTAACCACCCCCACAGAGCATTTGCCACCATCCATGAAGCAGTATAGAGGTAAATTACTGGCCATTTCTCTCGCTCAGCAATGTCCAAAGCCAGCTGGATGGCTTTTACCTCTGCAAACTGGCTTGAATCACTTTGTTCTTCAGTGGCTTCTGCAACTCGTGTACCCGTGCCTGTAGGACCGAAGTAGGTTGTTCATCCCACCTCCTCATGTCCTCTCCGTGGTCACGCAGGTAAAACCACAGGGTGCCTCATGGTGTGTATGCCCGGTATTCTACCTCTTGAGTAGGGAAACACCTGCTCCTAATAGCTGAGATGCTGGTCTGTACAGGTGGGGAGTAGGACATACTCTCTTCATGTTGCTGGACCTTCTGGGACAGTTTCTCCACAGCTGAGACGAGGCGGGAAGAGAGACTTTCTTCATATTGACGGAGTCCTCCAGCCACCTCATCCACCGTTGGTCCTTCTTCACCTCTCCATTCCATCACTGCCAAGGAGTTAGCATACGATGATGGCGTGCTCCGTACAAACTTCCGCCATATGGGCCTTGTGCACTGGACTTCATCAGGATCTGTGGGTAACTGTGCATTATCTGGGTCGTAGTAAATCATTTCCCGTACAGCTAATTCCCTCAGGTACTGAATTCCTTTGTCCATGGTGGTCCATTTGCTTGGACGACATACAACATCTTCACTGAAAGGGTACCTTTCCCTCACACCTGACAGGAGTCGCCTCCAGAGGCTGAGGGTTTGTGTCTTTTTCCCAATCGCCTTGTCAATGCCCACTTCCCTAGACAGGGATCTCAGCTGCTTGGCTTCCCTGCCCTCTAATTCCAAGCTACTGGCCCCGTTATCCCAGCATCAGAGCAGCCAGGTGACAACGTGCTCACCAGGAAGTCGACTGAAATCATTTCGCATATCTCGCAGCTCACTCAGGGATAGGGATCGGGTGATTATCTCTGGTTCTGTCTCTTCCTCCTGTTCCTTTTATGGCCCTGGATCTGTCGTTTTCTCAACCCTTCGTGCCCCACATTGGGGGCCAAAAAGGACTGTCATGGTTTGGCCTCAGCGAGCAACGAAGAACCACGCAGCCGCTTGCTCAACTACCACAGCCGTGGATAAAGAAATCGTCAGGGCAAAACTCAAGGGTTAAAACAATGCAATTTAACAGAACAGCAATAGAGAAGATGAAAATGCGATTACAGTACCGCGCGTAGTGCACCGACCGGACCCACACCGCTGCAACCCACCCCCAAGTGGCAACTGCTCTCCTCGCCCAGGCTAGCACCTCTTATAGCTCGGGCATGTGTCACGTGGTATTGAATACTTCCCCCTGCCGGCTCCTGGGGAAAATTAACCCCATCCCTTCCGGAACCCGGACAAGAGGTCAGCTCGTTCCTTTGTCCCTTATGACAAGGACCAACTCAAGCCAGATAGCTTGGGAGAGAGTTCTGACAGAGATCAGAACAGTGGCCCTTCTCAGGAGCCTCAACGTAGGACGACTCAGATGTAGAGATAGTTGGCAAATCCTTCTCTATGAAGGACTTGCAAAATATGACGAAGGACTTTAGTCGTCATGAAGCACTTATCTCCTGGTTGCTATGATGATGGGATAGCAGGGCAGGTACCACAGACTTAGACGGCAGAGAAGCTAGGCAAACCTGGCCAGGGATGGAGGTATCGCTTAGGGGGTTGGGAGAAAGACAAACACTCTCAGTTTCTGGAGGCAACTGGTGTCAGCCATAAAGCGCAGGTATCCCTTTAAGGATGATATCAAATGACATCCAAGCACATGGACCAACATGGAAAAAGGTATTAAGTACCTGAGAGAATTGGCTGTGCGAGAGGTGATTTATAGTGATGGGCAAGTGATTGATGACCCTGACGAAATGCCATGCAAACGATCTATGCTAAAAAAGTTTGTACAAAGTGCACCATCAGCATATTCCCACACATTGTCAACAATGGTCTGGGGAGGATCTGATACTGACACACCAACTGTAAAGGAAGTGGTTAATAAGGTACGACAGTATGAAGACAGTGTCTCTCGTCCCTTCTCTGTGGCAGCCGTGGAAAAGCTGACTCTGACCACCAAGAAAATGACTGAGAAAACAGAGCAAATGATCAAGAAAATAGTTGAGCAAACCAACAAACTTTATGATAAACTATCCAAGGTGGAGGAAACATTCCATTCTTCCCCTGCACAGACCCACATTGCAGCTGCTAAGAAAAACACCCTCCGACTCAAGACAGATCAAACCCGTTTTGAGATTTCCTGTATCTTTGCCTCTGCAACTATGGAGAGGACATGAGGAAGTGGGATGTCAAGAAAATAGTTGAGCAAACCAACAAACTTTATGATAAACTATCCAAGGTGGAGGAAACATTCCATTCTTCCCCTGCACAGACCCACATTGCAGCTGCTAAGAAAAACACCCTCCGACTCAAGACAGATCAAACCCGTTTTGAGATTTCCTGTATCTTTGCCTCTGCAACTATGGAGAGGACATGAGGAAGTGGGATGGATAACATACCTCAGCCCTACAGGCTCGTGTACTTGAGTTGCAAAGTAAAGCGGTGTCCTGGTTTGAGGTAAAACGGAACCAATTTGGTTCAGTAATTTCGCTTCTTAGCTAGGCCTCTTCTAACTACTGAAATTAACAGCATATTGTACAGACAATGTTCACTCTCTCAGAGTGATCAGACCTATGTTTATAGCTGATGCCCAGGCATGGTATGCAGAGAGGCTCTTGCTTATACTTATTGCTCTAACACCCAAGGCGTTATCTTACAGGCTAAAGGCTGCTCTGACCTACGGTGGGCGATCCTACAGTCCAGGTAGGAAACCATCTGCTAATTGTAGGTGCTGTGGTCAATGTTCAAGGTGCCCTGCATCCAGTCAGTTGGAGGAGAGGGACAACCAAATTTATTGGACTGTGTGGATTCAATGGCCTAGCACGTTAGAGCCACAAAAGTATAAAGCCCTGGTGGACACTGGTGCACAGTGTACCCTATTGCCATCGAATCATAAAGGGGCAGAAACTGTCACTATTTCTGGAGTGACAGGTGGGTCTCAAGAACGGACTGTATTGGAGGCTGAAGTGAGCCTAACTGGGAACACATGGGAGAAACACCCCATTGTGACTGGTCCAGATGCTCCGTGCATCGTTGACATAGACTTCCTCAAGAGAGGGTATTTTGAAGACCCAAAAGGGTATCGGTGGGCTTTTGGTATAGCAGCTGTAGAGACTGAGGACATTACACAGTTCTTTACCTTACCCGGTCTTTCAGATGACCCTTCTGTTGTGGGACTGCTGAGGGTTAAACAACAGCAGGTGCCAATTGCTGCTACAGCTCTGCATCAATGACAATATTGCACCAACCGAGACTCCCTGATTCCCATCCATAACCTGATTCGACGGCTAGAGAGCCAAGGAGTGATCAGCAAAACTCGCTCACCCTTTAACAGCTCTATATGGCCAGTGCGAAACCTGATGGGGACTGGAGACTAACAGTAGACTATCATGGCCTGAATGAAGTCACAACACCACTGAGTGCTGCTGTGCCAGACATGCTACAACTTCAGTATGACCTGGAGTCAAAGGCAGCCAAGTGGTATGCTACAATTGACATTGCTAATGCCTTTTTCTCTATTCCTTTAGAAGCGGCGTGTAGGCCACAGTTTGCTTTCACCTGGAGGGGTGTCCAGTACACCTGGAATCGACTGCCCCAGGGGTGGAAACACAGCCCTACTATTTGCCATGGAGTGATCCAGACTGCACTGGAGAAGGGTGGAGCCTTACGCCGCTGCAGACATTTTGTATATATTTAATTATTTCCTTTTTTATTTTATTATTAATATTTCATTAAAGTAGTTTAGTTCCTTCTAAACTCATAAGTCTCTTTTTTCCTCCTCTGCCTCTCTCTTTGAGGGGTATGGGGGAGCATCTGTTGGTCCCATCTGGGGTGTCCACGTCCCCAGTGGCCAATTTGGCCTAAAACATGACAATCAGGCATATGAAATTTTAGAGACAGTCGCAATCCACATGCTACTGTTTGGACCCAGAGCCCTCCAAGGATGCCTGCAATCCCTAGAGGGGCTGTTTTCTATGGGCTTTTTAGATGGATTATGTGGCAAGTCAAATGCACTGACAGCAGAGAATCACCCTAATGAAAATGTTCCAGAGAGGGCCATGTATAATGCTTATTCCAGCAAGTTCATGGAAGACATTGTACTTCTGATGTTCTGGTTTCAGAAAGGAGTATGCAACTAACTGGACTTCATCATCTTGCCAGGAAAACAAATAAGAAAAAAATAAAAAAAAAAAACCCTAACCCCAGCCCAAATAAACAAAACCCCTACCAAAACCTTGGGGTTTTTTTAAGTTACTGTTATGTTGAGGTCACTGACTGGTTGATCCTAAAAACTCTCTCATCTCTGTCTCCAGCATGATGCCTCCAAAGCCCTTTAGTTGAACTATCAGGGGCTGCAGGGTAGTGATGGGACCTGCAGTGGAGTCCAGGTTATCTATTCTAAAATGTTCTCAGTTTATTGAAGTATTTGGTGAGGGGGAGTGTCAGAGAAGTAGCTATGAGTTTGGAGTTGTGTCCAAAAGCATTTGGTGCCCCAAGTTGAATTTCCTCCCTTTATTTGCAGGTGAGAGTGCTGAATGCCTGGATACCTCTGAGCAGGAAGGTTGGCTTTCCAGCATTTTCAGGAGACATAATTTTCCTTCTGTAATTGGGGCAGTCCCTCTTCCCCCAGTCCCCTTCTTATGATGTGGGAAGGTATGGCACAGCCCCCTCAACCCCCAACACAGACTGGGATGGTAAAGGGAAGATCTGCCATTCCCATCTTTTCAGGGGACTGGATCGTGTCAGGAGCCCTTTCCCACCCTCATTGTCTGGGAGGAGCTCTGGCACCCTCCCCATTCAAGCTGTCTCCATGGGGTTAGTCTGAGGTGTCCCTCATACTACCAAGTGTCTTTTAGACTTCATTGCTGGTCATGCCACTGAAGAACATGGAAACAACAAGCAGGAGGACCAGGATGAATTGAAATGGCTCAGGTGAATCTGGACTGGGAACATAAGGGTGAGTTAGTTATAGCTCGATGGGCCCATGACACATCGGGACATTTAGGAAGGGATTCAACATACAAATGGGCTTGTGATCAAGGGGTGGACTTGACTATTGATGCCATTGCACAGGTTATCCATGAATGTAAAATGTGTGCCATAATCAAACAGGCCAAGCAGTTAAAGCCTTTTTGGTATAGAGAAAGATGGCTGAAATATCAATATGGGGAAGCCTGGCAGATTGATTATATCACACTACCGCGAACCAGCCATGGCAAGCACCATGTGCTCACAATGGTGGAAGCGACTACTGGATGGCTGGAAACATACCCTGTGCCCCATGCCATTGCCTGGAATACTATCTTGGGCCTTGGAAAGCAAGTTTTATGGTGACACGGCACCCCAGAGAGAATTGAATCAGAAACGGGACTCATTTCTGAAACAACCTCATAGACACCTGGGCCAAGGAGCATGGCATTGAGTGGGTGTATCACATCCCCTGTCATGCATCAGCCTCAGGGAAAACTGAACAATACAATGGACTGTTAAAAGCTTCACTGAGAGCAATGGGTGCTGGGACATTCAAGCATTGGAATACACATTTAGCAGAAGCCGCTTGGCTAGTTAACACTAGAGGATCTGACAGTCGACCTGGCCCTGTCCAACAAAAGCCCTGTGCACTATGGAAGGACATAAGGTCCCCATAGTACACATAATGAACTGGTTGGGAAAAACAGTCCTCGTTATTCTTTCCTCAGGAAAGGGCAAACCTATTTGTGGGATTGTTTTTGCTCAAGGACCTGGGTGCACTTGGTGGGTAATGCGGAAGGATGGGGGAGTCCAACGTGTTCCTCAATGTGATTTAATCCTGGGTGAAAATAATCCATGATTTGAGTTGTATGATGGCAGTGTTACATGATGCTGTATGCCACCACTGCTGTTACTGTCATACGTCAAAGGCATTATAGCAGGAACCTCTCACTGCTAGCCAGGCTAGAGGTGAGAAGAGGAATTCATTGCAATGTTAAAACTTAAGGCCTAGTCCAAAGGGATCAGAGGTGGGGAACGTAATGGAAATACCTTTAAATTGTTGTAAACCATGATTTGAGTTGCATGGCAACACACTGCCTCTCCTGTCCTGAGTGACCACCATAACAGATGGAGCCCAAAGTCACGTACTAAATGAGCTCAGTGGAAATTTTATGGACATTTTACAGGGATGGTCCATAGACTAAGGGAATGATATCTGTGTATTATATCAAAGGATGGGAAGGGGGGGAATTGCTTAATGAGGATATATTGGATAGTGTGGGACCTGAGCATGACGTAAATGGTATGGAATAAGGGGTGGAGAATGTGCTGGTTTTGGCTGGGATAGTGTTAATTTTCTTCACAGTAGCTGGTAAGGGGCTATGCTTTGGATTTGTGCTGGAAACAGTGTTGATAACACAGGGATGTTTTAGTTATTGCTGAGCAGTGCTTACACAGAGTCAAGGCCTTTTCTGCTCCTCACACCACCCTGCCAGGGAGTAAGCTGGGGGTGCACGAGAAGTTGGGAGGGGACACAGCTTGGACAGCTGGCCCCAACTGAGCAAAGGGATATTCCAGACCATATGTGTCATGGTCAGCAATAAAACTAGGGGGGAGGTTGGCAGGGGGGCTACTGCTCGAGTACTGGTGGGGCATCCGTCGACTGGTGGTGAACAATTGCTTTAATTTGCATCACTTGTCCTTCTTGGGTTTTATTTCTCTCTCTTTGTTATTTTCCTTTTCATTA
>NW_009647835.1:16483-21252 GCF_000708025.1 Charadrius vociferus
AGCCGGTGTCGTGATTGTCATCTCGGGAGCTTGATACGGTTTTGTATATATTTCATTATTTCTTTTTTATTTTATTATTAATATTTCATTAAAGTAGTTTAGTTCCTTCTAAACTTGTAAGTCTCTTTTTCCTCCTCTGCCCCTCTCTCTGAAGAGGGGTAGAGGGGAGCATCTGTCGGTCCCATCTGGGGTCCCCCAGGTCCCCAGTAGCTGATTTCGCCTAAACCACGACACCTGGCTTCATTTATACGTGCCTTTTTCAGCATCTGATGGGACTAGAGAAATCTCTCTGGGTATAAAACCTTTACACCTCAGAAACTTCAACTGCCACTCATTGTGTTCTTAGCAATGTGCACTGCTCTGAGCTCATTTAATCCTATAGACATGGGGGCTGCAGGTCAGAGTAACAAAAGATATTTAAGTGGTTAGTTCCTAGCTCTGAAAAATTTTACTGTGGTCTGAGTGTTGATCCTTTTTTTTGAGATTTGTCCAAGACAGCTAAAAGACCATCTCCAGATTGTCATCTAACATGAGGACTTTATTGATAGCTCTGCTCACAGACATGAGGTGTCCTCTGTAAGTAGGCTTTTGTACTTTGATTGTGGACTTGAAGATTGAGGAACTGCCAGTGGAACCCATCAAGTGGTAAAGAGAAGGTCAATGGTATTCTATTAACAGAAAAGAAGAAGAAATTTCAAGCAGTTGGTTCAGTCTCATCAGGGCTGGTGTCCAAATCACAAACAGTGATTACCTCTCAGATAGCCAGTCCATAAAAAGGAATGTATGCAATCCAAAGCCAACTTGAAGCACAGAAGTGGGAGACTTGTGGGGCAAAGCAGAATGAACTGCAATGCAACTGAAATGTTCTCTTTTCTTGAGGGCCACAGAACATGCAGAGAGCTTCCAGAGGAACAGGGCTTGTCCCGTGGATCTATACTTCCTATCGCAATCCCATGGCCTCCAGGTGAGCATCGATAGCTTCAGTCTTCTACATAGAAGTAGAGAAGAGAATGTGGACAACAAGGTTTAAATCTATGTTTGTCTTTTCTGATTCATTACAGCAGTGCTGAATAGATCAATCATTTCATAAACAAATTTTAAATTCTACTCTCTGGACATCTGGCAGTGAAAGGACTTAGAATGGAAGAGAGAATGTGGCTAAGAAAGAAATTTTGAGTTATCTGAAACCAGTCCAGCAAAGTGGGGTATGCACGAAGAGATGCTAAGGCATAATCAAGTACCTTTTCTAACATTTCTGGCAGATTATCTCTGAAGGCTGAAGTGCCACTCAAGAGCATCTGTCATTCATTTTAGTGGCTAGCCCAGCCCAAACCACGAAAGATTCATTGGAGCCCAACATGGGTCTCAACCAGGGCTCTGACAGATTGCCTGAATAGTTAAAATTCCAGCTTGCCCAGTTGAGACTATGGAAACATGTATGTATTAGCTAATTATAAAAGACAGTTGTGCTATTCAATAAACGAAGCTTGCTGAACCCTCATATTGAGTGTGCATGTCTTCCCTCCGTTGCAACATGAGACAGTATAGGATTTTTTCTATGAGAGTCTTAAGGGGTTGGAAACTAAAACAGACAGCTCACATCATGCTGTTCTTAAGTGAAATGTTATACGGTGCCTTTAGAAGGCTTTGTTTAAAGTTAATTGATGCAATGCTGCTTAACCCGCTGAATGTGTTGTATAATTTATTTGCTCTTTGTGTTTGTACGCAGTGGTTTAAACATGCTATTTTGCTGTGGGTTTTGATGCAGATCTATAATATGATAAATTGGATAACGGCTTTACCTGGATATCTTGGGCATCACATAATAAATTCTGTTACTAATTACACTTTTAATTTTACCTTGGGAAAATTTACTTTGCCCTTTAATACTTATGCCAAATGGACCGGCATGGAGAAAGGCATTAAGTACCTAAAGGAACTGGCTGTGCAAGAGGTGATTTATGGTGACTGGTGAGTGAATGTAGACCCCAATGAAATGCCATGCAAATGATCTATGTTGAGAAAGTTTGTGCAGGGTGCACCATCAACGTATTCCCACACATTGTCAACAATGCTCTGAGGAGGATCTGATGTCGACACACCAACTGTAAATTAAGTGGCTAACAGAGTACAGCAGTGTGAAGACAGTCTCTCTCATCCCCTCACTGTGGCAGCTGTGGAAAAGCTGGCTGGGAAAAGCTGGCTGAGAAAAGCAAGCAAATGGCTGAGAAAGCTAAGGAAATGAGCAAGAAAATGGCTGAGCAAAATGAGAAAATTATAGAGAAAATGATTGAAAAAATGGCTGAGAAAATAGCTGAGAAAAATGACAAACTTTGATAAACTGTCCAGAATGGAGGAAAAATACCACTCTTCCCCTGCATGGACCATATCTCAGCCATTAGGAGAAGACGCCCTCCTATGAGACCAGCTCAACAGAGACAGAACATGCCACAAGATATCCCATGGTATTGCCTCCGCAACCATGGAGGAATGAGGATGGAGAACCATGAGGAAGTGGGATGGAGAACTTACCTCAGCCCTACAGGCTTGGGTGCTTGAGTTGCAAAGTAAAGCAGATAGAAGAAAGAATTCTTACAGGAGGAAGGCTGCTCTGACCTACGGTGGGTGATCCTACGGTCCAGGTAGGAACCGATCTGCTAATCGTGGGTATTATGCTCAATAATGGAGGGCCCTGCCTGCAGCCAGGTGGAGGAGAGGGACAACCAAATTTATTGGACTGTGTGGATTCAATGGCCTAGCACGTTAGAGCCACAAAAGTATAAAGCCCTGGTGGACACTGGTGCACAGTGTACCCTATTGCCATCGAATCATAAAGGGGCAGAAACTGTCACTATTTCTGGAGTGACAGGCGGATCTCAAGAACTGACTGTATTAGAGGCCGAAGTGAGCCTAACTGGGAACAAATGGGAGAAGCACCCCAAACACCCCATTGTGACTGGTCCAGATGCTCCGTGCATCGTTGACATAGACTTCCTCAAGAGAGGGGATTTGGAAGACCCTAAAGGTGGGCTTTTGGCATAACAGCTGTAGAGACTGAGGATGTTACACAGCTGTCTACTTTATCAGGTCTTTCTGATGGCCCTTCTGTTGTGGGACTGCTGAGGGTTAAACAGCAGGTGCCAATTGCTGCTACAGCTGTGCATCAGTGACAATATCACACCAACCGAGACTCCCTGATTCCCATCCATAATTTAATACATTGGATAGAGAGCCAAGGAGCGATCAGCAAGATTCACTCACCCTTTAACGGCCCTATATGGCCAGTGCGAAAGCTTGACGGAGACTGGAGACTGACAGTAGACTATCATGGCCTGAATGAAGTCATACCACCACTGAGCGCTTCTGTGCCAGACATACCAGAACTTCAGTATGACCTGGAGTCAAAGGCAGCCAAGTGGTATGCTACAATTGACATTGCTAATGCCTTTTTCTCTATTCCTTTAGAAGCAGCGTGTAGGCCACAGTTTGCCTTCACCCGGAGGGGTGTCCAGTACACCTGGAATCGACTACCCCAGGAGTGGAAACACAGCCCTACTGTTTGCCATGGACTGATCTGAGTCCAGTCCTGTTCAATATATTCATCAATGACCTGGATGAAGGGGTAGAGTGTACCATCAGCAAGTTTGCTGATGACACAAACCTGGGAGGAGTGGCTGACATGCTGGAAGGCTGTGCCGCCATTGAGTGTGACCTGGACAGGCTGGAGAGTCGGGCGGAGAGGAACCTAATGAAATTCAACAAGGGCAAGTGTAAGGTACTGGACCTGGGGAGGAATAACCCCATGCATCAGTACAGGTTGGGGGCTGACCTCCTGGAGAGCAGCTCTGTGGAAAGAGACCTGGGAGTCCTGGTGGACAACAGGATGACCATGAGTCAGAAATGTGCCCTGGTGGCCAAGAAGGCCAATGGCATCCTGGGGTGCATCAAGAAGAGTGTGGCCAGCAGGTCGAGGGAGGTCATCCTCCCCCTCTACTATGCCCTGGTGAGGCCACATCTGGAGTACTGTGTCCAGTTCTGGGCTCCCCAGTTCAAGAAGAACAGGGATCTGCTGGAGAGGTTCCAGTAAAGGCTACAAAGATGATTAGGGGACTGGATTATCTTTCTTATGAGGAAAGGCTGAGGGACTTGGGGCTTTTTAATCTAGAAAAAACACGACTGAGGGGGGATCTTATCAATGCTTACAAATACTTAAAGGGAGGATGCCAGGGGGATGGGCACAGTCTTTTTTTCAGTGGTGCTCAGTGATAGGACAAGAGGTAACGGGCACAAACTTGTACATGGGAAGTTCCATCTAAACATGAGGAGGAACCTCTTTCCTGTAAGGGTGGCAGAGCACTGGCACAGGCTGCCCAGAGAGGTGGCGGAGTCTCCCACTCTGGAGACATGCAAACCCTGCCTGTATGCCATACTGTGCAACCTGTTGTAGGTGACCCTGCTCTGGCAGGGGGGTTGGAGTAGATGATCTCCAGAAGTCCCTTCCAACCCTGTCCATTCTGTGATTCTGTGATCCAGACTGCACTGGAGAAGGATCGTGCTCCAGAACAACTGCAATACATGGATAATATCATTGTATGTCGTAATACAGTAGAAGAAGGTTTTAAGAAAGGTAAGAAAATAATCAAGATTCTTTTGACAGCATGTTTTCTATTAAAAGAGTCAAGGTCGAGGGACCTGCATGAGAGATCCAGTTTTGGGGAATTACGTGGCAAGATGGGCGTCGTCAGATCCCAATGGATATGATTAACAGA
>NW_009647836.1:0-2932 GCF_000708025.1 Charadrius vociferus
AGAAGAAAAAAAAAACCCAAAATCTGGCCCTCTTTATGTCAAAATTTGAGCTTGTCGAAAAGCTGCTCCCTCTTATTCCATCCACCGCGAGGGAAGACCTTGAGGTGAGACACCAGAGAGGGGGTAACCAGAGTGCTCATGTAAACGCCAGGCAAGCAAAAACCCTGAAAGAAGCCATTTGTCATTCCACTTTTTATTTCTCCTTTTCATGACTCATGGTCTGTCTTTGTAAATTAAATAGGAATTAATACTAATTATTAATACTAATTTTCTTCATGTGTGAGCAGAGGTGTTGATGGTGCTTAGTTTGCCATACCTCATGCCTTTCTTCTTCCTTCTTTTATAAAACATGGGTTCGAGTACATTTTGCCTTTACAGCAGCCACCTCTGTTGCTTTTTTTTTCCCCCTACAAAGTTTGTTCATCTTCTTATATAAATGCATTTACAAGCTCAAAAGGAGGCAAAGAGGAGCTTTCTGAAAGCACACTTTTGCCTCTGTGGAGCATCACCTTTTTTCCCCTCCGGCTTCAGGGGCGGGTGATGGCATGCCTGGGATGGACACACTTTGACTCACTCCCATCTCTCATTCAGTAAATACTCTCAAGAGAAAAAGTCATGTTCTTTATTTCTTTTTTTTTTTTTTCATATTTTTACCATCCAAAGCTTCTCTGAGCCCAATTTCTTTCCCAACCGCCCCGTTTTCAGACTTTCCGAGTTTGAAGAACCTCTTTATTTGGTGGCTTACTGTAAAAGCTGTTCACATCTATAAACAAAGCTTACTCTTCCTGATTTTATCTTTCTCCATTTTATTGTTTCCGGTTGTTATTCATTTTGGCCGATACTTGCATGGGGACTTTCCATACAAGAGAATCCAAAATGATACAAAAACCCATCTGAATAACATCCAGGAATAAAAGTGCGGACTGATTATAAATATGAGGCATGACTACCTTTTACTGGAAGAAGTGAAACATGCAGGAAGAAATTCGGGCTGGATGTAATCAGCCTGGGAGAGCTCACCCGGAGGATGATAAGCTACTGTGCTTGGGCGTTTTGACGTCAGAGCGAGATGTGGGGAGAAAAGCATCAATCCCGAAAATGTTTAAAAGTCTTGCAAGCCTGAAAGTTTACCTGCTTCTCCTCTCTGGCCTTATCTGTTGGCCTAATAAGAGGTATTCCTCCATCCCACAAACACTGCTTTGTTCAACACTCTGTGTGGCACTTTCTTTTCTTCCATGCTCTGTTATTATCATCATTTTAAAGCCCAGTTTGGCTGCACGCTGTGAGCCTGATTGACCTCAACGCAGTCCTGTCTGGGGGAAAGGAAATGAATTCGGTATGGAAACTTGTAAGCATCCCTCTGATTATGAATCCCTTGGCCAAACCCTATGGATTCACTTACAACTTCCCCAGCAGTTTTTGCTTTCCCATCCCCTCTTCCCGATTCCCCTTTTAAGGAAAATCAATCTGACTTCTGTAGTCTGCGGCCACCATTTTCTCTGTCTTTTTAAAACCCTTTCAAACGAAAGAGCTCACGTCATTTACTTATCAGATGGGACGGCGCAGCCTGATTTCCGGCAGGAACTAACCCCACACTGTCAAGAAGTGGTATAACCCGATGAACGAGCAAAAAGGAATGGATTGGGAGCCTCTGAGAGAGGCAGACCGGGCGGGATGAGCCTGGACCCGAAGCACCCGACACCGTTATTGACTTTCTCTCTCTGCGATAGCTCCCAGCAGCATCCCTGTTCAGCCCGTCATGCCATGAACAGGCAGCTTTTGCCCTGGAGCCCTTCCAGTCCCATCAGACACAAGCAGGCAAACACCTGAAGAAGGCAGCAGCCATTGCCCGGTGGCGTATGAGCGAACCTCATTGCAGTCTGCTTTTCCGCCGAAGCCGCGTTGCAGATTTGCTTTCCTTTCCTTTGAATTCTCCGCAGGAAAAGAGCCCACAGCCACCAGGAGAGAAGCGCAATAAATCTGCCCAAAGCAAAAGCAATCAAGCCCCGTAAATAATTGCACGTCTACAAACCTGCAGGGGAGGAAAGAAGCGTTCGGGGTTATAACACGCGCTCCAGCGGGGTTTCAGTGCTGCTCAGTGCAGCCCTCATCTCATCCCCGAGGGCAGCCGTGGACCAGCCCCTCGCATCTGAGCCGGCTCTTGGCATTTCTGCTCCTCGCCTGGCCAAGTTGGGATGATACGCTTCATCCTCAGCACCGCTCTGTGCCCAACGGCTTTTAAGTCACGGCTTGAAAAGCTGCTTGGCTTTCCCCAAGTTTAAAAATTGCTCATATTTATAGCAAGAAGTTTATAGGCAAACAGCGTGGTTTAGCTGTCTGAGTAAATTCTTACGCGCCCGTTATATTAGCCTTTACGGAGACACGGTTAAACTCTAGGATTATCAATAATCTAATTATACTACACAATACAGGTGATAAAGGTGAGAAGGGGGAAATCGATCTGGAAGGGGTGTATTGGGTTACACAAGGGCACTCCAGAATCACAGAATCACAGAATCTTCAGAGTTGGAAGGGACCTCTAGAGATCATCTAGTCCAACTCCCCAGACACCTGTCTGCATGTCAGCAACGATAACATTTATCCCAATTCATGGCTTGTCAGTGGTTTATCAGGTCGCTGTGGGCAGGCTGCAGGTACCTTCACCCAGGCAGTCCTGGTTCCTGACCAATGTATAAGAAGTAAAATATGGATGGGATGCAGGGAAACTGGGACGTTTCCGGGCTGCAGTCCACGGTGGCGGTCCCCGGGAAGGGCTTGCGCTGGAGCGCAGAGGTCTGCACCGCACGCGATGGATGCGAAACCCCGCGCTCACCTGGGCAAGCCAGCTCTTCTGCAACTCATTACACGGCTGAGATCACGGACGGTGCCGAGCTATTTTCCAAGCCTTCAGGTAAATAAAACCTTCAAAAGA
>NW_009647836.1:2946-25881 GCF_000708025.1 Charadrius vociferus
CGCTCTTCCTTCCTCACGTCCCAGGGCTTTCTTTAATAAATCCCATACTGTGGAAGTGGAAAGCAGTGTGGTTTTCTGCTTTCGGAGCATTTCAGCTACACTCTTTTCGCTATTTTTTACCGATGATTACAAGGGCCAGAAGCCAGGTCTTCTGCTTCTTCCGCAAAGAGGAAGGGATCCCTCATGGGAGGGACATTAAAGATGTGACCTCCCCGTGAAGGGATGGCCACGTCAGGAGGACAGGACTGAGACAGGAAAGGGCAGTGGTCCTTTAGCTTGCAGGCTGCTTTGGGAGGCTGTGTTTTGGAGGAGGATTTCTGCAGAGTTCCCTGAGCCCTAATGTCACCACTTTTAGTGGCAGCAGTCCCCGTTCAAGCCAATCTCTGCCCTTGGTCTTGGCTCTCCCTCTGAGCACACCGGGTCCCTGCATGCCAGGTTTCAGGCAGAAGGACCCATTCGCCCGAGGGAAGGCATTAGGATTTCTATAAACAGGGATTAAATACACTTCTCGGTGACAAATGGGTTTTACTGCCCGTGTCAGGCGTCGGCTGCCAAGTGCCAAACTGGCAACCTCCCTCCGGCAGCGCACATGTATAAGGCATCCGCGCTCATGGAATTGCTGTACTTTTATGGTCATGGATACGAGAGGTTTTAAACACTCTGGATTTCTGTGCATTAAGACGTGTTGGCTCAGACGTCCCTCGGCAGCTCGTAGGTGCTCCGGAGAGGAACGCGGCGGGGCTGGCACAAAGCAGAGGCTGCACCCTCCGTCATGGAGGAGATGCGCTCTGCCCGCTAACGGCTCTTCTCGCATGTCTGCGCTCGTTTGTCCAAAAAAAAAAAAAATAAAAAAAATACTGCCTCTAGTTTCAGGCCTGCATCCTTAGGTGGTCATGGCAACGACGGTGATGCCCTGGGCTTGCACAGAAAAGGGTAGGAAATACGGTCTTATCGGACAAAGGAAGAAATTCCCAGGAGGAAACTGCAAAACCGTGGAAAAATTCTCACGGCTTTGAACGTAACCACCTCCCACCGCTGCGGTAAAACCAGGCGTTGAATCAAAAAAGCAAAAACCAAACTGCCGCCAAAAGAGTGGCTGAGGACTACTGGAAAACAGGACTGCTTTTGCTTTCTGTTCACCAGAAATATACATTTTTATGCAAGGAACAGCTCTATTTTTTGGAGCAAAATTTCAGCGAGCAGAGCGCCGTTTTGCACCGCAAAGGATTTGGATGGGATTGTGACAACCCCTAAAATACACAGACTAGCAGAAAACTACCTTCGCACGTCTCGCACTCGCTTCCCAAAGGAATACCGTGATTCCGTAGGTGTCTGTGCCTGCTTTCTTCGAAGGGAATGGCAAAACTTGCATTGACATAACTAAAAGCAATATTGAGCCTATTAACTGTAAACGCTCACAGGAAAACCCATATGCACTTCTCTGCGCTTTCCTGGCCAAAATTCTTTCAGCGCGCACCTGCTTTCTGTTTGTTTTGGTGAAAACATGGAAAAGTTCTAACTTTACTGAAAAACAGTTCTGATTTTTCTTAAAAAAAAATAAAAATCAAGCAAAGCATCAGTTGCTGATTTATTTCTCTCCTTTGGGTTTTAGTGGGGTCCCTATAAAATCCTCTGGTGGAGCCAGCTCCTTTTATTGCCAGTATTGTGCTCGACTGAAGGAAGGTCCTGCATGTTTTGTTTGTTATTCTGAGTCATATCACAAACATTTTAGCAAAAGGTCCAAAGACTTACAGAGAACATAGGGAAGCCAAAATCGCCAGATGGAGAAAAGCACATCTTAAGGGGATGACATTTGGCATGAGAAGCAGAAGAGAATTAGAGTTTGGTTTGATCTGCCCCGTATTATATCACCGCTTATACTTTGCAGGAAATTGTTGAGGTTGAACCAAAATAAAGACTGAATTTTAGAGCATTTTCTTTTTACACGTTCTTTTGGGACCCCACTTCTTTCAGTATGCAACCTATTAATTATAAATACATACACACACTCACATCCAATTTTATTATTTGGGCTTCATCTGACCCTTCAGAGGGAACCAGATGAAAGTAATAATCAGTTAATTCAACTACAAAGCAACACAAAAAAAAAATAATCAAAGCTAGATAAACATATCGTGTTCTCATGGAAAACAACAACAAAAAGGGCTGAACTGGCAGATGAATTAAGAGAGCTCTTCCGCACCTCCATCATAATCGGGTGCCGTCATCTATTGACGATGAACAACGTTGAGTGGGGACCACACCATCCTTCCTGTCCCTTGAGGCGTGCAGGAGGCAGAGCGTCCCAGCTTGGCACTGGCATGGGAACAAAGCAGGGATGCCCGGGGCAGTTTGGGTTGTTTTCTACCTAACGGGAGCTGCCAACCCTCAAAATTGTGTTGTTGATGCTGGAGCGTTGCACAAGGCTCCCGTGTCTCTTCCCAGGGGCAGCAGAGCAGGAGAGCTAAGGGCAAAGACCCATTTGCTGACCGAGGCTGGTGGTTTCCAAGATGCCTCTTTGGAGAGGAAGACGTTGTATCCTGCACGTCACAGGGCTCCCTTCTCACCCCTGTGCTGATCCAAAATGGGAGGGGAAAGAGGCAAAAGGGAAGAGAATGGGACCTTCTGGAAGACTCCTGATTTAATGGTTTTTTTCTGTTCCCACAGCAAGCGGAGACAGAGATGCTTTCCTAAGGACAATTCACAGCACTCAGGCCAGACTAAGAGGACTTTCTGGCTGGTTTAGACTGCAAAATCAAATAATTGGTGTAAAAATCTTCCCCTAGCCCTAAAAATTTCAGCCTTTTCCTTGCTGCAGAGGGCTATGAATCACATACGTGGTTATTTGATCGTATCAAGTATGATTATTAAAACAACCAGGGATGTTATACTGGTAAAGCTTTAGTGCTTGGGGGAGAGACCATGCTTCCCACTCAGCTGTGAGGCCACGAAGGTATCACGTCCCCTAAAAAAATAAATGATTGCACTGGACTTGACTGCCTATCATCTGGAAGAAAAGTAATAACTACGAGGGCACCACCTGAGAGCTGGGTAAATCCAGAGTTTTGCTAAGGATGAGGAATTACAGCAGCTGCAGGGCTGGGCCAACATGCTTTGAAATTACGTGCATAAATGACTGCAGATAGTTGTTGTTGAGCTGAAAACTGTTCTCACCATAAACTCCAGTGAATGCAGGAGAGCCTGCAAGGGAAGAGCTGAGGACAGCATGTATCCTGTTACGTTTTTAACCGCCCCGATTCAATTTTGAACTCAACATGAAACCCACGAAGAGAAGCCAGGAAAAATTAGCCTTTCCGAATCAAGAGAAATGTGCAAATGAAAAAAAAAAAAAAGTATCCACCTCCAGTAAAATCCCAAGTTAAGCAATAGCCTAATGCTCTGTGAAGTTATTTCCCCTTCAGACATGTACGTTTGGCCCTCGCTGAGCGGTTTTGCTGCAGTCTTACATCAGGTTCAGGATGTGCTAATCTCCAAGGTTTGCGGTTGGTTAAAGCGCGCTTGGGTTGCACACAACAGGGCATGGAAGCAGGCCTGGATCGCAGCTCGTGTCATAAACTTTTGCCTTCAGTGGCTTTATAATTCTGCAGCAACAACTTTTTCAAGGACGAGCCTTGACGTTGTGCAGAAGCACATCTGCGAATGGAAGTGGGTGATGTTTTCCGTTACATGGGAGTCTGGTAGTAAAAATGAGATGTTGTGGGCTGACAACAGGTCTTCAACCGGGGCTGTGTCGCTTGGGGAAGGGTGGTGTTTTTATGCATTGCAAAAATCCCAGCACAAATCAGGACTCAAGTGTGCTATGTATTGTATGAATGTCTGGCAAGAGTCTTCCCTGCCACAGTTTATGGTGCAAGACCCCAGCTGCAGAAATGTATGTGTGTACTAAATCAATGGGGCTGTGCACGATCGGAGGTGTAAATGCATGTTTGAGGGGGATATGGATCCTCCTCCTTGGGTAGAAGCATCTCCCTGACTGAGATATCTTCAGCCAAGAACTTGAAGTTTAAAAAAATGCAGTGACTTTGCACTCCACCCGCTCTAGGCAAGTCCATCAGGTGAGAAACCCATGTTTGTTTTGGAAACCCCAGTTCTGCAGAAATCCCACACAAGGCAACCAACAGTGTTTGCAAATCTGGCCCTTGGTGGCTTACAGAGAGGGACTATAACCATTCACATGGACCAGAACAGCTCTGGGCCTCAAACACCGCAATGGGTCATGAAGAGATTTGCGGGAGAAGCAGAAGGCTTTTTTTTTCGGTCAAGAAACCATCGAACTGATCATTTCTTCTCCAATTTGAGACTGACTGAAGATGAGATACACAAACAACAACAAAAAATGTTTTCAATCTGGACTGTCAAGTATGGAAGGATATTTGTGGTAAGGCAGAAATTGGCCACCCACTGCTGTTGCTTTGGTGTACTGTTTCTGCGGTTGCTCTTTATTCAGAATCGGTCACTGAAAGAAGCTAACACAAAACCAAATTCCAAACCATAAAGTGGGATTTCCAGATAATGCATCATTTCGTAAGGGAAGGGAAAAAAAGCCTTTTTGGATCACTGTTTTTCCCTGCTTCGTCGGCCTTTTCATATTTTCCAGTATTTTTGCAGGATCCTCTGTCATTTGCAGCTATTACTGATAAGTCTCCGATCCTCTTAGCTGTCCTCACATACGTCCACATAGCAGGATCAGGTCATCATTTAGTAGTGCTGCAGGCCTAAAGCAAAACAAAAACAAAAGCAAAGATTGTTGCTAGCGATACAGAAACCTCAATGGCCTGTCTCAAGGCTTGGTTCAGCAACCAAAAATTTGGACTCTGGCTTACGCGAACTAGCCAAAAGCCTCCTGAATTTGTGAAATTCAGCTGGAGTTTCTGGAACACTTGGAAGGAAGCAGGGATGGGGAGATTTTGCTTTTTATCTGGAATTTTCCATGGTCCCAGGAGCAGACGAGGCCCTGATGGCGGTGCAACAAGAAGGGGTGGAGGAGCTGCACAGCCATGGTTTTGGGAGATGATGCAAGACCATGCATCGCGGTGGCAGGAGCTACAGGAGAGTTAATGATCTCTTTGCTCTGACCTGTCCCCCCTGATTTTACCCCTGATTTACTAAATGAATGAGTCCTAAACAGAGGAGTAAATGCCAAGGTTTGCTGTAGAGTTCGGGGGCTCAGGTGTTATTTGATTTATGCTTCTGGTGCAGGAACCCTGAATATTCCAAAATAATGGTGCTGCTCTCCAAAGCTATGTCATGTGCCTCCAAATCTCATCCAAAGCTCTCACTGGACTTTCTTCTTGGTCTTGTCTCAGCCTAAAATACCCAAAAAATCCATGCAATGAGCATGAACCAAACCCTGACCTCACCTGGCGCCTTTGAGGAGAGAGCTGTGAATTACAAGGTCTACTTCTTTCCACCAATGCCACCACAGATTCCTCATGCCCTGCTGTGTGTGAACATTCTGAAGCCCCTTTCATTGCCCCTTTTCTTCCCCAAAAAGGAGAACACTAAACCCATGGCCTCATCCTCAAAGCACTCAAAACGGGCAGTGCGCTGGCTCAGAGGTCGCATTATTTCTCAGTGAGAAGGAGGAGGCTTGTAAGAGAGCACTCTCATATGCTGCAAGCTAAATTTCCTTCCAGAGGGTTGCATGAGGTTTCTGACCACTGTATCTGTGTGTTCTTGAAGATGACGTATCATGTTACTAATTCCCCTAATTGCATGTCTGGGCTAAAAACAGACTGAGTTTTCCTAAGAAGTTACATTCTTAATAACATTACTTAAAACACTGTGGTAAATTCAAGTAAGTTTTTAACTGATGCACGTACATTATAAATCAGGATATACATGCAGATAATGTTTACCTTAAGCTTGTTTATCTGTCTCTGCTGCTCATTTGTTCTGTGTTTTGCCAAAATGCAGCGATACAAGATAGAGCAACTGGAAGAGGTTCAAGCCTTCCTTCTTCAGGCTCCTACTGCATGGACCATTTCCAGCAGTACAATGCCCCCAAAATAACCACACACAACACTCTTTTCCCTGAAAACCTCTAGTAGCAAAATGGACAACTAGATGAAGCTTCTCATTCTCTTCAAGAGCCCAAATATTGTGCCACGGTGAGGCAGATTTGCTCCTGACTGAGTGCACATTTGAAGAAGGTCCAAGAGCAAAGAGCCTCAGGGTAATCTTGGACGCCTGTCTGCATGGTGTGTCAGGGATATATGGCCCTGTCTAGATATATTTTGATAATTTAGGGATTTTTTTTTTTAATGTTAAATCTTTGGTTTTGCACTAGAAACAATTCCCTGGAGATCTCTAGTGAGATGTTGAGCGCAGGAGGTGGACACCAGCCCCAGGCTAGGGGTGGCCGCCGTTGCTCCGGGGACTGTGAGACATCCCTGACCCACCACTGCTCCGGCTCCTGTCCCCTCCCACTGGAACCAGCAAGACGACGTGGGGCTGAGTCATTTGAGGGGAGGACACAGCCTTGGCAGCAGAAAGCAAGATGCGCGAAGGCACTTGACATAGAAGTGAAGCAATCTGGAAGGTGGAGTCTTTAGGGGGGGTGAGGGGTGGGTGCTGATTTTCCAAATCAGTTTTTTTTCAGCCGTGAATATCAGTCCTACAATTTCCACAGAGATCAGAAAATGACACACATGTGCATTGTTGTCACCTCCAGAAGGAGTGGGGAGGCTGCTTTTGGCCATGGCCCAGCAGCAGTGAACACGCACTTTTGGGAAGAGCATTATCTCACTGCTGAAAGGCCGCTTGCAGGGGGAAGCAACTTGCTTTTCTCCTTTTAGTGCCAGCATCTTCACTAGAGCACCAGGAAAACAGTGGTAAACACATATCATGGAGAAACTCTCTTTTGGACGCATAGAAAGGTGAAAAAAAATACTGCTTGGGAAGCAGCCAGCCCAGAGGTGGTGTTTTAGGGGAGACGCAGCCTACATTTCAAGAAGTTGCTCCATTTTCTCTTTCCCCATCAGTCCTGCAGCATGGGTAGCAACATCTAAGGTAACCTCTGATGGATGCCATCCTCTTCTTCCAACGAGGGGTGAGTCAAAGGATCACCAGTCAGAAGTAAACAGGACAAATCAGGAAACGTTTGCACGTCCTCCCAAGCACAAGGATTAGCTCTGGCTCCAGTGCTGGATATTCACTATTCATAGGGGACCAGTTGCAGCTTCCACCAGCAGAGTTTATTTTGCTGGTCTGAGTCTGCAGCAGAAGTGCCCAGCTTGGTGCAACATCTAACACCAATCCTCTCCCTGGGTCCCATCCAGAGACCCCCAGTACCAAGGCAGTGTCAGCCGGGGTGGCATGGACAAGGTCAGGGCTTCGTAAGCTGTGTGCTGGCAGCTCCAACCATTGACCCACCTTCCCTTGACCTCATTGCCAAAACCAGGGACAGTCCACGGGCTACACAAGCGGCTGGCTTGCAGAGCTGAGGTGCAGTGCAGGTTGAAATGGATAGATCCTGGCAACGTTCTCCATTACAGTGGGTTCGCTTCCTGTCTCAGATCTCCATCCACCCTCTGCTGGACTCCCCCAATGGAGCCAACCTTCATTTCAAGCACTAGTGAAACGCATATTTATCCAGGATTTTTTTTTTTTTTTTTTTTCCTTTTGGACAGCTTAGGAGACAGCAGGGGAGGGAAGGAAAATACTCGCTTTTCAGATATTTTAAGTGCATCAGGTGTGATGCCCCAGGAGTGGCCCCTGCAATGCCGGAGTAATGAGCTTATTGCAACACACGGGAAGAAAGATGCTTGCATCACTTCCCAGCAGCACATAGGGTTTCCTCTCCTGAGTGTTGAACAGTTCACACCTGAAAGAAGTGGATTTTTACAATTTTTTGAGGTGAAGCTAAGATATTTCGCATTTCCAGAGACCACTCCTAAACCAAATAGTGACACTTTCTACCATTTTCCTTCTCCCTTTATTTGTCTCATCCTATTAGGATCAGCTAGATCTGCATTAGCTAAAATGCTTTCAAGAGCACTGTTTTGCCATCAGGATCATGGTAGGGCAAGGGGGTTATTACGAACATGTCTCAGACCAAAGGCAGTGATGCTCAGCAGGGAGAGGAGCCCTTTTACATCCCGCAACACGCAGCCGGAGCAGCTGTAGAGACGTGTTTGCACCTCGCTGTTACTTTGCCATGAATAATGGATTTCCTGTTTGTTGGGACTGATGAGCAGGAGCAAATAATGACAATATAAAAAAAAAAAATAAAATGGATGTCTGGCCAGAAATCAAGTGTAATGTGCTTTTTAAGGATAGCAAGCTTGAGTGGTAAATAAAATTGGAGCCCAGGCTGGGTTGTTATTTTTTTTGTCAGAGCCAAGTGAGTTCAGCTCTGGACAGTGTCCAGGGAACCTTTCTTGTTTGAGAGAGAAACAAGAGGGAGACTTTGATGAGACTCTCCCTCCCACAGGTAAGAAGGGAGAGGCTGGATGTAGGCAACACCCTCCTGCTGCCATCGGCAGCGCTTCACCTTTGTGCCAAGTCTGCTGGTTGTGGCCAGGTCCAGAAAATCCCCTAGAAGCCTTTAGGAGGATTACTTTTTTCCCCATATCCAAGAAAAAAGAAGACAGACAACAAAGTCTTGAACTGTTCTCCATGGAGAAATCCAAACTCTGTTCTTCATGAACCAAGCCTGAGCCTCTCTGACCACACAGGTTAAAATTGAAGACCACAGCATCTCCACCTGGCACCCCCCCATTTACACATTCCTCCCCCAAACTGCCCCATCATACAGGCTGCTCCGGATGCTGGTGGAGAGATGCCACCCCCTGCAGGCACCACTTTTCAGACCCAGCTTGCTTGGCATGCCAAAAAAGCAGCCTTGAAGGTGTTTGCCCGCTCTTACTCGATTGCTCAGCGCTAGGGATTTTTTTTTGTGTGGGCTAAATTAATGCATGTTTGGAAGTTGACAGTTCATTTAAAGGCTTCAGATGGTCAAACCCAAGGAATTGCTCCTGGCCTTGGTTTGCATTCTGTGGGCAGTGTCGCCATCGGGGAGAGTTTCCCTCCACCGCAAGCCTGGTCCCATTTCACCACGCTCCGGTAGGCAACCTCGTAAAGTTGTGGAAGGCTCTCATCCTGCGTGCCCTTAATTAATCACATACATCTTTAATGAATTATGGTTTTTTTTTTTTTTTTTTTTTTCCCCAGCTTTGCCTCTCCTTGCCCGCTCTGGGCTGCGGCGAGCCCTCAGCTCGGTATCCAGCAACGACCCAGTGCGAAGTTCCAGCTGTGGCATTGGGTCCCAGCAAGGGGGTGGCAGAGTAGGTGCTAAAATTTACCTGTACATCCCCCTGCCTTCCCCCGCCACCGCTGGAAGCAGCTGAGTTGTGGCATCTCCCAAGGCAGCTCCTAAAACACGGAGGGGATATTGATACCAGATGGGTAACTGTGGGAGGTATTTTGCAGGCTGCAGATGCTTCGTTGAGATGCACCGTGCCTTCCCCCTTTGCCTGCCTCTAGTTCTAAAATAAGAGATGCTAAGCCCTAATAGAAAGCCTCCTGGTCACACTATTTTTTTGGGTGTGACCCACCTCTCCTTGCTCCTTCCCTGCTCCATTTTCCCCTAAATTCATCCCATTTTTCTAGCTCCTGCCACGTGGTGGGAATTGACCTCCCCCAGACCTCAAGTCAGGGCTGATTTCCTCCCTCTTCCACTTGAAGGTGTCTTCCCCTTCTTCAGGAGATATTTTTCTTCCCGCTGAACCACCATTTGCGATACCTGAGATCTTCCTTAAAAGCCCAATCTGTTTGCTTGCCAGCCCTGCTCGTCTTGAGACTCTCAGCCACCCTAGAAATACAGGAGAGGGTGCATTTCTAACTCCAGTTTCAATCACAGTATTTAATAAAAGGGTAGTTTTTCCTGTAAGCGATAGCACTGGGGTAGCAACAGCACTCTCCAGGAGACAAGTTTTGTAGTGTGAGGTCAGCTATTTTATCAAATCAAATCTGGGAGACGTTGAACAAAACTCGAATGGCTTTAAGGTTCAGGGTCCTTTCAAACTCCTTTCTTTTTTTTTCTTTCTGGTCAAGGCAGAGAAAAAGAGCCATTTGTTAGAAAAACAGTGTCAGGGAAGTTACATATGACATTTGCCAACGTTACATCATCAAAGCTAAATCTCTGACAGATCTGTAAACAATAACTTTTCATATAAATGTCTACAGAGCCTCGAGTCTGTGCCTTTCAGCACGGTGTTTCTACATTTGCAGGGAGGAGAAAATGCACGCAACAGGACGAGGTCTCCTCACACTGATGCTTGTTTTAAACTGGCATGGATTTCCGTAGAAAACCCTAAACTGAGGGGTTCGGGTTGTTCTTTACAGGTTTTGAATTTGCATGGTGAAATTGAGGCTTTCCTTCAAAATCAGAATAAAAATACACCGGCCCAGGACAGGTTTCCACAGCACGGTGAGAGCAGGCGTACTCCTCAATTCCAGACCTTGGGCAGTAAGGCAGGATTTGGCTGTGAAAGGCGATCTCCCTTCTGAAAGAGCGTCCTGGGAATGATGCTTTTGAGGTGTTGGGGAGCACCCGTGAGATGTGGGGTGAAGTAGTCACGTCTTTCCCCCATGCTCTGACAGGTGTCGGGGGCAGAGGCTGGGGGGTGCAAAAGTGGGTTAAAGCCACCCATTACCTCTCCCAGGACTCTCCCATGGCTCTGCCGACCCTTCGTCAATCCGGGACCCAAACCAGGTCCCTGCTCTGTGCGTGCCAGTCCTGCTGGCGAGGGCAGGACTTGTCTTCTTCTGCCCGTCCAAGGACCAGGTACATTTTAATTCAAATACACAAGAGCTTAAGGTGTTACAAAAGTCTTCCAGCAAGCTGAGCACAAGCAGTTTACATCTATTATCCATTTTCGCTTTCCTGATGGTCTGCTTTTCCTACTTATCTTCTGTGTTCTCGGCTCATTTAAATACTAGTTAAGAAAAATACCCGCAGCCCAAGCTCTGACACCAGAATGAATTCCTAAATACATTAACGCATTGCATGTGAACCTGTGCTGGAATTAAATGGACGTTGCTGAAAACACATCTGTGTCATCTTTCTGATTTTTTTGCTATTTTTTCCCTCTCTGCAGGATGCACAGTCTCAGCCTGCGGTAAAAAAGAGGTGAGATTCTGTTCTTTTTTTTTTTTTTTTTTTTTTTTTAATCCATGGCAGAGAAGCTTTAAGCTCCCACCTATTTGCAGGGGCATCAAAAGGTTCTGATGCTCTGCAGGGTTGGGCCCAACATCCCCGCAATGATTTTCCGTGGGCTGGAGAGACCATATGAGAAATTCTGCTAAGCTGCTGCTGAAGTGACAGGCCCTACACAACAGCAGATTTTCACTTCATCTATATTTATAGCAAAATGGAAACAAAATGTGCTTTAAAGTAAACAACAGTATTTCCAGAGTCCGGCTGATTTTCTTGCTTTGGTAAGCTCCCAACCAAAGCTTTTCACACTGCAGGCAATGATGAAAAGGTAAAGCAGGGAGAGTGAAATCCCAGCCTGACTGAAGTCAGTGGGAAAGTTGCCACTGATTTTAACAGGGCCAAGTTTTACCCAAAAACCTCCAGAAATCGAGGCAGGGATCATCTGGGAACAGCAAAAGGAAGCAAAGCTGGTTGCTGGGATCTCTGCTCTTCCCCGTCTGAGCTGGTGGCATAATCAGCCTGGGGATAAAAAAAACAAAACAGCATCTATTAAACAATGCAAAAACTTAAACCACTAAACCCACTGGATTATAGAAGGCAACTTGATGTCAAGAGGAACCACATACTTGCAGGGTTTGTAGTCTGGCGTTTGCATCCTTAGGCTATTTGCACAGGCTTAAGAAGGGACGATTCGCCGCGATGAGCGTCAGCTGAAGAACGTATTTACCACCAACCAATTAAACCAACAACTTTTGACGTCATTGTAGAGGGTTGTTGGATTTTTTCCCCTTCGTCATATGAGGAAGGTGATGAAGCATTTGTGACCACAAACTGTGTCATGGGGATTATTTGGCTAGTGTGCATTTTGGTTGCAGCAATACCATGAGCATCCCAAGGGCATGAGAGAGGCCAATGCCAGCACCGTGGGATGGGCTGGCAGGAGGGGAAGAGGCTGGAGAAGAGATGAACCCAGAAGGGAGGGGAAAACAGAGATTTTGGCTTGTTGGTCTATGGAAATATCCCCTTTGGCCATCAGCAGAAACACAGCAGGTTAAATGCTATGGGTGATAATAAAAGAAACACTTTCCCCGGCTAACAGAAAACAGCGTCTGCTTTTACCGAGTTTGATTAATAGTATTGATAATACCATCAACTCCCGTTGCAGTTTCCATCAGAGTCTCTCAACAGGCTTCACAAGCATTTATCCGCCAGTGCTACTCAATTGCACAGAGGGGTCCCAGCAGACATCTGTCCCAGGGACCTCTTAGAAAGGTAGGAACTGCTGCAAGCAGCTCAAGGCTATGACCGGTGACCTAAACAAAGCTTAGTTCCAACAGACGTGGATTTAAATCCTATGAATTGGCAAAATTTACCAAAAATCACTTCAAAATTTGTTGTCACCCGAGGATGAGCATGCAGTTAGTCTGACTGTGACAGTAAGTAAGGTCATGGAGCATCCCTGTGGCCAACAGCACTCATTTGCCTGTGCTGAGCACATGGTGGTGTGTGTCTTGGACACCTCAGCATATCGTTTTGGAAGAGATTTTGGTGGCTTCTTGACATCAGAAAAATGTTAAGGAACATGCTAGAAAACCCTCGGTAGCAGGAAGAACCCAAAACACGTCTTTGTTTTCAAATCTCCTTTGGCCCTAGCGAGCTTCCTTCCTCGTCCTGATCAGGAGACAGAAATTTCCATGGGAAAAACCCTCTCCGTATAGATGCCAAGGAAGCCAAAACAAAACACCACCCCCACCCCCCTCCAAAATTATAGCAATAAAGGAAACCAACAATTTAAAAACACTCACTGCAAGGGTGCTGGGGGCTGGCCACCTGTAGCACCTGCAGAAGGAAGGGTGCTGGGGATGATGCCCTGACTCAGGGGTGGGCTCTGCAGGAACCCATCTGCCCTATTGCTTCATGATGTCCTCTACTTACTCATCCCTCTGATGCTCCAACGCATCCCGCTCCCTGGACTTTCCAGCGTGACTTCAGATGAGGTGTAGGTTGGGGTACGGGGCACAGCATCACCTACATGACCCTAAACATCATCTCCCCCACCCACTTGCATTGTGCTACCCCCGCGGGAGGGTTTCGGGAAACATGACTAAGGCCAACACTTGTGTCGGCCAAGCGTGAGGACGAGCAGACCGGCCGTACCCGGCGGTTTTGTTGCTTGAGGTCATAACCTGAGAAATCAGTGCAGCCGCTGGCTGGTGCCCGGTTTCGCATGCAGGAGAAGAGCCTCCCTGAGAGATTTGGGTTTTCCAGCCCGAAGGAGACACGTTTTCATCCCCGCCACCTCCCAAACTCTGCAGCCCTCCCTCCCCGGCAGCACCCTTACTCGAGTGAGCAATCAGCCTGGGCTCACTCTTTGCCTTCAACTTTGGCCAGCCGCGCTTCAGGGCATGCTAAATTCAGATATGCATTTATTATCTTAAAAAATGTGGGAAATAGGAAGGGTTGTAATTTCCCAAATTACTTTTCTTCTGGCTAACAGAAGCTGGCAGCAAATATATTTAAAATGTAAATATTTAAATACTTACTTGCAAGCACAATTACCTTTTTTTTTTTCTTTTCGGTCGTGACTTGATTCATTCAGAAGCTATAAATACATACTCAGGAAGCAAACGTCTACGCTGGGTTTTGGGGAGCAATTTCCAACCCCTCGTTGGCCGACAGGCTTAATAATTATAACAAGTAGGTGTACGAAGTGTGCACATGTGCAGGTTTTTCCCTGCACATTTTCAATCAGCCAACAGACGTGGATATGAAATAAAATGCGTTGTTTTGTGATACGCAAAAGTATTGCTGCGTCCAAAAAGGACAATACTTGTTTATAAGGTACAGATCAGCGCCATGAGGTTCGTTTAGCCTTTAGCTTTCCCCTTGGCTTATTCTGAGTGTGAAATAATTCCCCCGAATGCCTGAGAAATGAACATTTTTATTTATTTTGATGAGCAGAAGGCAAGGAAAACAGTTCCTGCCTGCTATCAAGGCAGAGAAATCGCTGTCGCTTCTTTTCCCCGTGCTGGCCGTAAAATGTACAGAAATGTAAAGCAATAAAAATTTTATTAGGGGTTGTTTTTATAATGTTTACCAACCTCATGCCTCTATGACGCTTTCCAGAAGATAGCATTTTAATAGGGCTTCTTTCAGTCGACCGAGATAACCATAAAGGAAAAACCCAGCTTTAGTTTTTTTCAGCGCAGCAAAACGAGGAGCCTGGTCCTCCGGTTTTGGGGTGTTTTTTTTTTGCTTTGCAATGCTTTTTTTTTTTTTTTTGCCAGCAATCTGCTCTCCAAATTTCTTCCTCCATCCCTTTCGCTTCACTCGAGCCTTTGGTCACGTAAATGTAAAATATAATGTAGATGTAAAATGTAATGTAGTTGTAAAACATAATGTAGCTGTAACATAGAACCTTGGCATCTTATTGACAATTAAAAAGCTTAAGGGGGTAAATAAACGTCTGAAAAATATTTCTATGAAAATAGCTAAATTATTAAAAGTGTTATTAGTTTTCCTTCTAATTTAAATGAAGCACAAAGCAAGATGAGCTTGATGTTGAGAGTTCCTTTCAGCAGCAATTTTAAAAATAATCACATCATTGGAAGCGATCGCCTGTGTTTTTCTCAGCGTAACAAATTCATCTTTTGCTGGTTCGCCGTTAGGCTGCCGGGGCAGAGAATATCTCCTTTTCATAAAAGAACTGTTTATTAGTCTAAGGTTCATCCCCTGATTTATCGATTCGGATTTCCAAAGCCCGATGGGCCGGGTGCACAGCAACCCAGTGTGCCTGTCGTATGTTCCCAGCTGACGTGTTTACAATATTTTTGATTTACACCTTCCAGGTGTTCTTTTGGAAAATATCACTGCCTTTGGTTTACACATTTTTACAATGTATTTGTGGTCATCAGCAAGCTTCCACATTTGTTACAGGGGATGTGCCAAGAAGAAGGGCTTTTTTTCTTTAACTTGCTGGCAAGATACAGATTTTTGGCTTTTAGAAAAAAAAAACAACAACAGATAATTGATTGACTGAATTAGTAAAATTCCCAAAGTACATATTTTAGATTAAATGAGGCTATTTGCTCGGAGAAATGGGTGTCAGGCTCGTGATTCCGGTGCGCCTCTCAGTTGCAATGTAAAGCAGCCAAACTTTACCCTAAAATGGGAGATAAACGTCTTCTGTAGTTCTGCATCTTTACTTTTTTTTTGAAGAAAACAAATTACCATCACACAGAAAATTTATGCTACATGTGCCGACTCAAAGTCATTTATGTATGTGACTGTATTTTGCAGTGCAAAGCTTTTCATGTAACCAAATCAAAATTAATCAGATAGGATATATTCTAGGGTTGCTAAAATGGTGCAAATAAATCCATTTTCTTTGATTTTTTTTTTTTAATACCGTGTATGTTTAGCATAGATTTTTAACGGTGGATTATCACTGCCTTTTAATTTCAGGTCAGAAGCCAGGCTTTGTTTCTAGAAGGCTTAGAAAGAAAAACTATCATTAATTAGACCGTGCAAAGTAACTTTGAACGTTGTTTTTTTTTATTCAGAAGGAAAAATATTTCCTGGGGCTCAGTTTGCACGTGCTAGAATAGCACAATCTTATCCTTTAGCACTAAAATCACTTCTCTTTCAGTGTAGTCAGTAAATTTTATGCATGTTTTCTCACTGCTTGCCCGTTACCTACATCATATTAAAACATTATTAAAATTGCACACACACCATCCAGCAATATTCTTAAAAATAATAGGCTCTCATAGAAAATTAGTATGATCCTTCAGCATTTTTCCAGATAAATCTGCATTACAGTCCACAGGATTTACCTGCAACAGATGACTCAGAGATTTTATCTGTTAGTTTCATCATTTTTGTTAATGAAGCACTTCACTAATTTAATTTTATTCTCATGCACATAAAACATCATGAACTCAATTTGGGCTCCACGTGATGCACAAAAATCCGGCGCACGTTTGAGATGCGAAATGGGAATAATGCGCACATCAGAAATGTGAATAACGTGTGACAAGCTGTTGGGAAAACCCACGCCGTGGCTGCTGCCCTGCCAAATCCACGCCAGAAATTGTGGGCAATGCTGAACCCGCATTGCTCAGTGACTCGGGCATCTTCTGCAGCGCCCATCAGGGTATTCCTGCGCTAGAGAATATTACTGGGATATTATCAGTCTTTCCTGCACGGGCTAAAACGAGGGAAATAAAAATAGCAATTATTTGACTCTCTCTCTAAGCGTGCAGTGCTGACAGCAGAAAGGAGATCTAGAAATACAGATTAATTTATCTATTTATCACTAGTCGCTCAGAAGTTAAAAGTTGCAGTTTTTCGTGCGTACGCTGCATCTCGCAGACGCAAACGCCGTCTGCAAACGCCACTGAAGCTGCAAAGTTCTTCAAACTTTTCTTCAGGCTCCCCTCCTCGAAGAGTTCATCTCAAGAAGCATAACAGCTTGGGGTTCACTGTACGGGAAACGCTGGATTACTCTTTTTCTTTGCTTGGTGTTAGCCACCAAATCCAGAAAGCGAGGGATTGCAAGACAGCGGTTACTTTGCTGGGTTAAAAAAAAAAAAAAAAAAAAAAATTAAGCAAATACCTAACTCTGCTCAAAAGCCAGTAATGTAAAGAGAAAAGATTTGACAGTTGTCAATGCCTGTTAAATGGGTAGGCAGATTAGCAGCCTTACTTTTTAACATATAAACATCTGAAACCCGTTTCCTGTTTAAAAAAAAAAAAAATACTAGGTGGATGACCTCAGGCAGAATTTTTTTTTTTTTATTAACAAATGTGAATTGTACATCATCGGGAAAAAAAAAAAAAGGGCCACTCTTGGTGGTCTTGATACATTCTGTATATGGGAGAGTGAGCGAGAGAAAGGGGAGAAAAAAAGAATTAGAAAAAATAAACTTTACCTTCTCACTTTCAGGGTGGGCAATGCCATTCCAGCGTTGGGGTCCTCGGCTCTGGGAAGTGTTAACGCTGTCACCGCAGCCCCGGTCCCACCGTCGGCGCTTCGACAGCGCTCCGAGGAAAAACATTCCCTGAATTCCTCCTCCTTCCTCCTATCTTTGCTTCAGATCCGTGCGCTGCAGGTTCATGTCGCTACTGTCAAATTGCACGGGACATGGCTAATCTAAACCAGTGCCGACCCATAGTCCGACTCAGCAGCAAGGAAAAACATTGACAAATTTGCTGTTTAAAATGCTTTTTACTCTTTCCAGTGTGTGTTGGCTGTTGTGTTTGCTTTTTTCTTTTTTTTTTTTTTTTTTCCTTTCCTAAAGCTATAAATACACAGCACCAGCTGCAACATGTTGCTGCAACGCGCTTTATGGATCTAGCCATATTCTGACACAAACACGTTTTATTGGCTTTGGGTTAAAATTCGATATCGGAAGTTAACATTCGGATTTTTACGTCTCTAATGGCAGCAATGGCAGCTGGCGGCTGGGAGCGGCGTATTGCTCTCCCCTGGTGAGGATGCTCTAAAAGCTCATAAGAGGCACCACATAAAGGTAACACACTCTCACGCATCCATTTAGTTATAACACGAAGCAAAAAAAGACAGTTATCTTTTTAAAGCAGCGCATATTTCGTATTTATACGCCAGTTTAACGCAAGGTCCTTGGGAAACCACATAATCATGAAGTTTACCTTTTCTTCTCTCTGGAAGTGGGGTTATAAGCTTTCATTGAGCTGGGACACGTTCAGGTCTCCTACTGTAATTCTGTCGTGAGGTTTGAGGGTTTCGCATTGAAGAAAAATGCAGACTTTGACCTCAAAAAGAGGGAACACAGGCTAGATATGATCTAGATAGTTAACGCTGGCAAAAATCAAGGGCTTTTTGGCCGACGAAGCCTCTACCCACCAGTATTTCTGGGAAATTGCCGGTCTGAGAAGCACACTGGTGTTAGTTCATGATTTAATTTATCATTAAAATGTATAGGTAAAAGGTCCGCTCTATGGACTGTGCAAGCCAACCCTTACCCACCCTTTGGTGTCACTGGGCTGTGGATCAGACCCAGCATTTATAACAATGCATTTATAATTTCATGTTGTTATAGCTAATTTGCCCTTTATTATAAATAAATCGCCCTTCTTCACCCCAAAAAGCTATTTCCAGGACCCTAGCTTGGAGAGGGGCATTACGGTGTGCCCTGACACCCCTTCCCCGCAAATGCCAGCAGTTATTTTGCTAATGAGCGATTACTTCTAACATTAAGTAAGTCAATTAATCTTCCGGGCGCTCTTGCAAATGAATTCTCATATTATCTGTATAGGCCGTCAGCCGGGATAGTTTAGAAAATACCAGCTCCTATCTTATCTTGTCAGTTCATACGCTGATGGGGGGGAAAAATAATGGCCAAAAGAGCCACAGGGTAGGATAATTAGTAAAATCAAGTGACTTGCTGTTTGTTTGCTTTGCGAAATGAACTTTTACCCCTCCACCGCCACTCCTCCCCCCAATTTTCACCATCTTATCATACAGCATTTGACATGACAGGTTAATGAGAAAACCCCCAAAATTGGGCTTCTGCAGCTAATTGTAGCAATGGTGGTTCTTTGCTGGGACGGCTCAGTCATCCAACTTCTACCCCTGTGAAATCTGAGCTCTCGGGGAGGATGCAAAGGCTGTGATTGCAAACGTATAGAAACACTCACATATAGACAATAAGTTTCTCTTATCCCCCTTGTTTCAATTTCGGGGGGAACAAAGTCTGAGGATTTTGCAGTATCTTCTCTTGCACAGTATACAGCAGTTTTAACTTTTTTTCTTTTTCATACATTTGATGATTTATTTTAATATAACCTGCTATTACAGTGACTTAAGCATCCCCTCAGTCCCCTCCGCCGTGCACTCCTTCGGAAATTGCAACTTTTAGACCGCCGTGAATCGAACAATTTGGACAACAGAAGACAAACAGTTGCCGTCGGCGTGAGTGGAAAAAGAACCACATGGCGTGCTCTCGCTATTAATAATCCAACGTCGGCATGAAGATCTGTCTGCGCCGGCCTGCCATCACACGCTGCTACCTCCCAGCGTCTCCCATCGCTCGGGCTCTCCGCTATTAATTGACTTTTCCAGGGAGGGTTTTTTTGTGGTGGGTTGTTTTTTTTTTTTTTTTCTGGGGGGGATGAGTAGGGATAATGCCAAATTTGGGGCTTTTCAAGCAGAAAAAGCCCTTTAGCCGGTCGTGTTCAAAAGTGAAACACGGGTGATGGGTGAGCCACAGTCGTGCTGGACCCGCTGTGCATCCTGCCCAGACCCCCCCTGCTCTCTGCAGGGCATCCCCCTCCTCGCAGCCCCACGGCGCTACTTTTTCCCCATCTGATTTATTTCTTCTCTTCCCCCTCACTGCTTCCCTTGCCAGCACCTCCGCGTGCTGAGATCGCCACAAAACGGGCTCTTCCCACTGAAATCTCACGCCAGGAGGAAAATCGGCTCCTGTCCACGTCCCACAGGGAAATGCTGGAGCCCTCAATGACTCGGGGACATGGAGGTGAGTGGAGAAAAATCCCTTTCTGCCACTGCCTTTTCTCCATGAAAACCTCGATGCCATTAAATGGCCACTCTTTGGTGATATCCCATTTAAAAAGCTCCTGACTAGTTTTTGTTTTTTTTTTTTCCAGAAAGATTTGCTTTTACACTGCATGAGGCTACTCAGCGGTGTCCACCGAAATCCCACGACCAACGCACATGGTCAAACTCTCAGTAACAAACCACTCAGCCCCGTTCTGCATCAAATTTCATTTCCAGTCACTGGATTTATTGACATTATAATGGCCAGCCCACACAAACTGCAGCCATACAGCCAATTAACGGGACAGACAACAACAGACATTTGAGAAGTTGCTAAACTCGGTCTTGAAAACGATCTAGCTTTCTCCCTGTAAAAGAATCTTGTTCTGTCATCGTGTATTAAACTGGAAAGCTTCACACTGGAGAGCAGTACAAAATCATATCCCGATAAGGCCTCACATAATATTTCAACAGATCATATCTTCTGCGGCTTAGTTTCGTAACTGCAATGTGAATAGGAGGGTGATTTTCCGAGACAAAAGTTTCTGCACAGGCTGTCTCAGGGCATCATATTTAAGAGAGCTTTCTGCCTATAACCGTGGGTGTCTGATCCAGCGCTGCACGAGAAGACCCCTCTCAATGGAGGTGCGAAATGGGACCTCAGTGCTCACTTCAACCATCAGCTCGGGGACGGCGTGCATTTAAAAGCAGTATCACAGTTGCGTTCCCAAGCAAGATACGAGCGTGTACGTGTGTCTGGAGATCAATCAGTCTATCATTAGCTTGAAGTCCACCCTGGCAAGCCCACGATTGGCTTTTTCATAAACATAACAGCAAAACTACCTCAATGTTGTTTTTTCCCCAAAATTGAAATGCAGAGATTCAAATTGACCCATACGTTCTGCAAAAAATTGTGTTGATTTTGCTGAATTGTTCTCACCATCAAAAGACTTTTGAAGGTCACCACCTTTCTTTTTGACATTAAATGAAGCATTGCAGATAATGCAATGTATTTCTTTATTTTAAAAAGTTCAAAGGTCCATTAAGGCCTTCCATGCTGTACAAAAGGCTTAATTCACCGGAAACCATTTTTCTCTCCCAATTGTTTGGAGCGGCAAGTGAACCAAACAATCCGTTATTCACACAGATCTACCCAGAAACACGTTTCCCGTGCCCAAGCGGTCTATGCTTTGGCTTAACAAAAATAACTTTTCACTGTTCTGCTTTAAAACATTAAATTTGTCTATAAACAAGATGTTTGTGAGATGACCTGGGTAGCATTTGTAGGTACTTGTGGTAGGTGGAAGCTAAATTGAGATCATGGGGTATGGAAGAAAATACATTGAATATTTAGCGTCCAAGATTCAAGACCACATTTTATACCTTAAGCTCATAGGTCCAAGATGATGCTATCAAAAGATACAGTAAAATAGCAGAATTGGTGTGGGCTGACCATTTTCTGGTGCAATTGTCCATCTTTAAGCAAAATCTCTACTTTCCCACCATCGCTTTGGAAAAGAACAGCTTTCGGTGCTTTTGAAGAGACCTGCCTGAGCATAGCTCGCTGTTCCTACATCCAGGCTGTCCAAGTTGCCCTGTGTAATACCAATGTTATTTCCTTTATATTATAAATAGGATTTGGGTTGAATATGAATAAACTCATACCCATTGGTATGCTTTGTAACTCTAATCAGCGCTTTCCTGCAAAAAGAAAAAAAAAAAAAAGAGGAATGTTTATCTGAAAAATAAAGAGGTGCTAATTTTATCTTGTGAAAGTGGATATCTCCTTACGTCCCTCCAACTTCTAGGAAGATAACCAGAATGTATTATATCATCTAAATCCAGCATCCTATGAGATCAAACAGAATAATGTACACATATGCCAAAGCTGATTGAAGTATTGCTGGTGCTCACTTCCGCTTCACTAAGTATGTGTTTCATTGATATACGTAATTTGCCACCGCCATGAAAGAAACTCAAAGTCCTCTGTTTGTGCCAGTTGATTTCTATGATATCTGGAGGCTTTTAAAATAGGGATCCAAAATAGATGTGCCCTTGTCACCCCTGTGTTTAAGCTCTCTCCAACAGGAAATGGCACGGGTTCAAATTTTTTTATACTGGAAGCCACATGTAGCCAGATAAGAATCATGTCTTGTCTATGACTAAGCATTGACATTTAAATGTTTAAAATATAGTCAAAATGATCCATGGCGAACCCACCTGAGACTATTTTTCTTTGTCTAAAGTCCCACTTTCTAGCCTCTTGAAAGGGAAGGTGGAGCTCTCGGGGTTGTGACATGACGATGTTATGGTAAGGAAATGGAAGTTTGCTTTATTGTTGGTCTTCAAAGCCGAGAGGAGGTTTTGCTACCGGGCACTGCATCGTCTCCACCAGGAAAGGGTTTTATCCCTACCTTCTCCATCCCCACCAACAGGTTTAAAAGGCAGGACGGAGGAAAGACTTTCGCTTTTGCCAAATCACGGATGTCAGATTCAACACGCTTAAAAAAAAAAAAAAAGAAAAAGAAAAAAGAATTTAAAAAAATGAGTGGTATTTCCTTCGAACTGCCGTTTCTCCTAGAGGAAAGGGGCAGCTGGAGGGGTGAGGAGGGCTGGGATGTTTATGAAGTGTGCGGGGACTTTTGAAGGAAGCTCACTGAAGGAGGACAGATGGTTGGGGGAACTGGCAACGTGATACTGAGCCTTTCACTTCTAGGTCGCCCGGTTCAAACGCAGCCTAGGTCAAGGATGGCACAGAGCCATCTCCAGCAAATGGCTATTTTGGTGCTGCATGAGAAAAATGGCTGGTGAGGCTCAGCTCCTCGCTGGCTGGGGACAGAAGCTTTTTTTTTCCTTCCTGGTCCATTAGCGGAGATGTAGGGGAAAACGCGCAGGGATGTGCAGACGTAGACTCAGTGGCACTATCCAGGCACACGGCATCGCTTCTCCAAGCCAAGACTAGGGATCACTGTTGGATGTGGGTGTTGCTGTGGCCAAGAAGGCAATGTTCCCCAGAAAGGAGGCTGCGTGTCCACCTGTGAGCCCCAGCCCCCAGCCACTGACTGCCAGACCCTGTAAAGGGAAAATCTCCTTTTACATAGGTCTAATTTCTCATCAAGTTCCCATGGACCGGCATCTTCTTTCTTTTCCTAGAAAACAAGGCAAAAATCACATTTGGTCACTCAGATACAATGTCACTGGAACTGTGGGCTCC
>NW_009647836.1:25950-35073 GCF_000708025.1 Charadrius vociferus
CTTTCACTCTAAAATATCCAGGGCTTTGAAGAGTTTATTTATTTGGGCTTTTTAAAGTTACGAAATATTTTTTTCTTATTGTCCTTTGGGTTTGGATTTTATTGAGTCAAGATGAAACTATTTTATTAGCGTTACTGTTATAGGGAAGGGCAAATCATAGGGAAGGGAAGGGAAGGGAAGGGAAGGGAAGGGAAGGGAAGGGAAGGGAAGGGAAGGGAAGGGAAGGGAAGGGAACTAGGATTCCTTGAATAAAGAGGAGAAAAAATCCAACACAATTTTGTAAGCCACTGAAAAACTAAACTGCCATGGGACAGCCACAGCCAAAGGTAATTACAGAGGGCTTGGTGATTTGGCAGGGAGAGAGAGGATGCTGTTGGACTTCACCAGCTAAGGGACTGCATTTTGTCTATTTAATATAGAAAATTACCAATCTAATCATGAGTTTATAGCATTGCTGACAGCTGGATGGTGTCTAACGTGAATTGGTCTTCTCTCAGACATCACTGGTGCCTAAAGACATTCAGGAATGTCCACATCCCTAAGCATAACTATGCAGATATATTAAGAAATTAGGCTGCCAGGAATTTGTGTTTTTCCAAGGCTTGCCCAGGCAAGTATCTGGTAGGAGAAGGAGTGATCATCTGATAAAACGCAGGCAGAGAAATAAAGCTGATTCTGAAATAATGGGCAAGAAACTCAAAGCATCACTTCTCACAGTTCTGGACTCCATCATTTCCACATGCAGCGTCGGGCTCAACACCAAGACCATTCAAGTTGATAAAAGATCCCTTTAAGATTCAGCCAGCCTTAAAGTGAGACACGGAGCTTGAATACATCTCACTGCAGTAACAAGCTATGGGTCACTACACATGCCCATCTTAATACTTAGCATATACATTTCTATTAAGGTCATCTATTTGTTGGGAAGAAGTTCATGTAAAGAGAAAGAAAAAAAGAGAGATCTCTAGTTTGTCCTTGCAGGGGAATTTTTCTATGCAAAGAGGTCATCCTGCCAGCAGAAGGAGCTCCAGGTAAAATCCTGGCACTGCTCATTTGGTACTGATGAAATACATAATCCTCATGAAAGAACAAAGGAAAAAGGTGAAATAGCCAAGTTCAGGATGAGAGAAAGGTGGGACGAAGCTCCAGGCAGAAGCAGGACCAGTGAGAGAGCAATGCATGTGTGGTTAGAAGAGCAAAGATGATCCAGTTGGCGTGTCCTTGTCTACAGGAACCACAGCCTTCTGGACTGTCTTTCCCTTCTCCAAAGGAGTGGCTAAACTTGCTGGTAGGAGTCCAGCATGCTGCTGTCATTCAAGGTAGGTCCTTCCAGACAGCTGACTGGTGGCATCCTGCACTCGAGCAAGGACCAACACCCAAGTTCCTGGTTTCTCTTGACTTTGGGAATGCACTGCAAAGTGGCACGAAAGCAGCATCCGAGATGCCAGGGCTTTGGTAGCCCGGCTGGGGACCAGGACCCAGCCCCACTTAATGTCCACACTCACACTGCCAGTGGTCAGTCCCTGCCCACACATCATGGCAGCCCAGCTGATGGTTGTATACATATTGCTCTCTTTTCGGTGGGAAAAGGAGTTCTTTGGAACATCTCTGCTGGCTTTAACGTTTGGTACTAAACAATAGAGGAGAGATTAAAAAAAAAAAAAAAAGAAAAAAGAGAGAGAGAAGGATGAAGCTCAGGAAAATGTCCCAGTTAGTATAAGCTCACAATTATTATTACAGAGGAGTTCTCAGGTTTAAGGAGAGAAAATGAAGCCACAGCAATGCAAGCCAAAACCCAAAATGCCTCCAGCAGCTCTTTACAGTTAGCCAACATTTATGCTTGAACAAAACTAAGTAATAGGATATGGGAAATAGAAAATATTGTCAAACAAAGAAACAAGAATGCCTGCAGTGCTGAATTCCATAAATAAAATACACTCCTTCGTTTAAAGTTGATAAAGACGATCTCCTGCCACAAGCTGTTTTACAGGCTGCATTTTCCTGCAGAAAGTTATCCACACAAAGAATTAGCTTTCTTATCCTTTGTTTATATGTATTGATGATAGTGTAAAGGCACTAAAGAGCTTTGATAAGAGATTGTTACTTCTAAGTCACAGAGACACTGCAAAAATCTTCCTCTAGAAGTAAGACAAGACAAGTCCATGAATTGCAGAGCACATTTTCCTGCAAGTTCATGCTAATTTGGTACTGCAACATTCATGCTTCCTTCAGCTACAAAATGCTCTGACATGCCTTTAAAGAGAGATGATTTTTTTTTTGTTGGAACTATTTAATGTGTTACCAAAACAAATTCAAAAGGCCAGAGGGATGGATATTCTTCATTATCTTACCAATTTATAATACCAGAATCCTTTTCTCCCTTATCAAATCAATGCACAAGAAAAATGGAAAATAAGATACACATGAAAAGAAGCCACAACTTTCTGTAGTGTTTTGCTGATTTAAATACCTCTAATTTTTAAAAAAAATCATATATATGCATATGTATATATTATATATCTGCACATATCAGGAAAAGGGAAAATATCTGCTGGCTCTTTTCTTGTGTAGGAAAAAGAAGCAACTGGAAGAAGCAAGTCTTGCTGCTATTACCCTCTCTGCAACACTTCTGAGGTTAAAGGAATAAAAATCCATCAATTTGTACAGCCTGACCTTGCAGTGTTGGTTTTTAGCTGAATTCAGATGTGCAGGATTAACCCAGCAAAGTTTACATGACATTGATTTAAAAGCTGTGTTACAGGACCTTCCAGCAAGTTACATTAATCGGAATCTTTAATCGGGGCTTGGGACGAAGAAAAAAGTTGCTTATCAGACGTGCAACATATGATAAACAGATGTCTCTGTGCATCAGATAAATATAAATGCAGCGTGCATTGCTAATTGCTGCAACCCCACAGTTTGAGCAGCACCACGGATGGGGCAGTGAGGAATTCCTTAGCCATGTTTTGGCTAAGATGAAGACAGAATGGAGACCTCTAAGTTGGAAACGTGATTTCTCACATGCTCAGGAGTCACCCAACAGCATCAGTTTGAGTCAGGGACTCTGCGTACCAAACCAGTTGTCGTTTGGTACCAAACCTGAGAAAAGTCCATGTGCATGATTGGACCACTTAAAATAAGACAGTGTCTGGGACTGATCAGCAGAGACCCTGAAGGGTTTTACACAAGAGGCTCACACCAAGCGGGGAGTGTGTGGCCCTGTAGCCCGGTGGTTATGGCACTAGAGCAGGAGGGGAGGTGGCTTCGCCCCAGACGTGGGTGTCGTTGATGCATTTTTCATTGACGAGTTCTCCAGCAAAACACGTTGTACAGAAACTTCATTCCAATTCCGGATTCCTAATTTTATTTTATTTTTAATATTGGTCGCTCTCATCCAATATCTGATATCAAATAACACATGGGAGTCAGTCTGCAGTCAAATTTAGAACCCCGTTTTTTCATTTGTTTTTTGTCTACCCATTTTTACCCCGTATCTGCAATTCCTCCTTTTTCTTACATCTTTTACTCACCAGCCAGGCCATCTCCTTTACCAGGGTGCCTGGTGCCAGGCAAGGACCGAGAGACACTGTCCTTGCTCTTGGGTCTCATGCCCGTGTCCTTGGTCTCTTGGAAAGTCCCATCCAAGCTCCCGTGACCCCGGCTGGAGCACACCCAGCACAAACCAGTATCTCCAGGGAAGTTAGCTGTCAAATCCTAGCAGATCTCCCATGCAAAACACGATTTTTCAACTGCTTATCGCCTTGTTCTGCTGGGGCAGCTCTCGGCAGGGACGGGAAAAGGGCAAACGGCCGCTAGGAAAGCCAGCGCCTGCCAAATTCCTGATCATTTCCACAGCGCGGCGGTGCCAGGATTTCACGCAGAAAAGCTAGCCACGGTTTTCAGAGGTGAGTTTGAAGACCCATTTCCTGAGTTACTAGGATTGGAATTCCCCAAAGAATAATAAGAATATTAGACAAGCCTGGGGTAAGAGATACGTGTATGGAAGGATGTCACCCAAGGAGGTAAAATTTCAACCAACTTCTGAATAACCTGGTAAAAAGTCTTAGAGCAGGAGTTTTTGCCAACTTACTTAATAACAGCATGGCTGCCTTGTCCACCTAGATTATACTCAACCCAACTGTTTTTAGTTTTAAATCTCCATGGATTTCTCAATGGAAATCTCCATTGTCTGTTCACAGACCTCTTGAGAGAGGTTCACCCCGAGCGGTGCTCCAGGATCCGTATCGCAAGGGTTTACACGTGGGAGCCAACTTGCAGATCTGAATTTGGCCTATTTCTTTGGAGGATATGCCGGGAGTAGCCTGTGATGTTGTTTGGTCTCTGGAGGCAGCCCAAATGAGAGCAGAACAAAGCTTTGATGCAAATGAAAACCTACCAGTGAGTACAGCTAAATAAAGAAAAAAATGATTATTTGTTATGGAAACCAGTGGAGGAAATCTTGAATTAGTCAGTGCATCTTGACCTCTCTTTGCCCTCCTGAAAAATGTGCATCTTCTTAAAGCATTTGGACTTTCGACTGCCAAAAAGGAGAAACTGTGTGATATTTCCAGCCATCTGGTGCAAACCCCAAACATTATTTAGCAGGAAAAAATCATCCCTATTGTACAATATGTATTTTAAAAAATGAGTAAAAAAACATGACTTCTGCAAAGCTAGATAATTTTCAGTGGCTAAGTCCAGTCACCGCACAGACAGGAAAAGCTTGAGTTGATATTGTGAATGAACCATGTGGTAATTGTTTCCGTACATCCTCGTTAAGATGAAAAGCTACACAAATAAACAACAACAAAAGCTGCTATGCGCCAATCAGAGGGTTATTCCAAAAAAAAAAAAATACCAAAAAAAAAACCCAAAGGGAAAAATCTGGCTCTGAATATTTCTTCCCATGCTTCCTACCAGAAGCAGTATCCAATTGAAACGGGGCTACATGAGGTGGCATTGCACATTTTGCCTCGCTCCCTGGGTCACACTTAGGTAGCGACTGTCTGGCACAAGTCTCGGCTCAGTATGAGTAAGCGGAAGGTGAGGAAGGACATGGAGAGGACCAGAAGTTACAGGGAAACATGACAATTAACAACGGAGAAACTGCCCTTGAGGGACTCAACGGAGTCATAATATGGAGAAACCTTCTCCGGAGAGGTGGATAATGATGTTGCCACCCAGCATGTTTTACCGGCATGACAACGGGGTTCATCAGAAAGGTCTTTTTGAACTTTTGCAAGGGACAGAAACAAGGCTGACCTGCATCTGAGAGCAGGATGAACACTAGGATCCTTCACCGCAGTGTCACAAGAGCCCTGGGGCGCACTCCCCAACACAACCTTGTCCCCAGGGTGGGGACCTCTCTAATTCGGAGCTGGAGACAATCCCCAGCTGACATCCGCGGTACCCAGCCTGTTCCGCTGGCTGAGGACTACACAAAAGAGTTGTGTATTCCCCATAATTGTCCTCCTTATCAGTGTTGGTGAGTGTGCAGTAGTCTAAATCACACAGTCATGACACTACACATGGCCGAGCAGGAAGAGCCCACTTGGCCTGGGTTAGATTAGTCTAATCCCACCTCCCTTGTTCTGTCATAATACCCCTCCATCCCTTCACTCCCTATAAAAATATCCAGCTGTTGATTAAAATTAGTGAACTGTTGGCTTTAGGAATAGGGTTGGCAGCTTATTCTATGTATTTCCTAGATATCTCTGGATGAATTCCCCATTTACTCGGCGGCCCGATCCTGTGAACTGTCGAGCACTCACGGCCGGGCAGTATCAACCCTTCCCTCTCTGCAGGAGCGTATAAATCAGGGGTGAACGGCTTCCTCCCGTGCAGCCCCAAGCAACCTGCTCTCGGCGTTCACATCTTCCCTCCGCGGGTGGCAAGCTGCCTTTGGAAAGAGAAAAACAAACGCTCACCCGTCAGCTGTTTGCTCTCAATAGTCCCACTCCTTTGAAAAGGTGACTAAAATAAGCTCCTGGCTTATGCCCCCCCACCTCCAGCCTGTGACAGCCTGTGGGATGCTGCAGCGAGCCACCGCGCTCGGCGTGCTGCAGCAATTCAGCTCCTCGGGAGCTGCAAAGCTCTCCTGTGCTGTACGTCTTGATAAGCGATCCCGAGCAGGCGGCAGAAACCCGGGATTTTGAGCAAGCTGCTGTGAAATGCTAAATATTTCCACGTCCGAGCAGAGATTTATATTACAGAGTCTTTGCTGCAGCAGTGATAGCTTGAAAAAAATAAAAAAAATTAAAAAAAAATAGAAGGGGAATAGCCCGTGCAGAAAGAAAACAGATAAAGTCATGGGTGCAGTGGAGGAATGTTTTGGAGATGAGCATTCATTTTTTTTATTGGTTTTCTTCCTGCAGATTCTTTCTGGAGGGCTTGGAGAAATGCTGGGAATCCTCAGCTGGTGCACGCTGCTGCCTGGATCTATTTTCCACCAGCAAAGGATCTGCCTCCACCTCTGCGGAGTCCTGGGACAGTCAGTGAGAGCATCTGACTGTTCCGAGCAGCACTGTGGGACTCGGGACACCAGCACCAGCTGCAGAGCTGAACCCAAAAGCAGCCACAATCATGCATTTACCAGCCATTTGTGCCTCAAATCCAGTGTGCAGCGGGCATATAATCAGCCCCCGTTACTCCATCCAGTCCTGAATGTGATCACTCGAGCCTAACAAAGGCAAAGCAAACACGGACCGCCCCACAGTTACCCTCAAGCAGTACATCTCAATTAAAACCCACTGCAACTGGGCACCACTGTTAGGACCGTCTTCCCTTCACACTTCACCCAACCCAAACGTAGACTAATTGTTCCGGGAAATTGTTGCTGGATTTTAATATAACTTATGCATTTATACCTCTTTCCATTAAAAAGGACCTCTGGTTTGTCAGCAGCAGTGTTTGAAGCACAGTTCACAGGACCTCCAGAGAGAGTCCGAGGAGGACCACGAAGCCTTTCACAGGTCACACTGGTGGTCAGTTTTCCTATCATTTAGCCATGAAATCTTTACAAAAATTTTAGGATGGGAGCACAAATTCTGCCATGGTCTATGGAGGAATAAAATTGGTCTTCAAGAGAAGTTTTTGATGATTTCTTTGGATATCTTGATCACCATAACATGTTAAAAGCATAGCACAGAGAGGATTTGTATATATGCATCAATCTACTGAAGCACCACGGAGAAAGTCAGGGCAGGAACAATTTGCAAAATATTTTCTTGGAGACGTTCTTCCCCAACTTTCCACTTTCCTCATTCACATCGAGGTGCCTGAGGCATGCAGAGCAGGTGTGAAGGATGGGTCAGTAATGGAGCTGGATTCAACCCACCTGGAGATACTTGTGTGGCTTGGTGCACTCCTTACTTCTCTAAGCCTCTATTTCCCCAAAAATAGCTCTGACCTTATGGGGTTATTGCCAGGACAAATCCATGGCAGAATAGTGATTGCTCAGTCTGGTAGAGAGGTGTAGGATACCAGAGGCTATACTTGTTTGCCAACAGAAAATAGGCATCATATTTTAATCATGAAAGAAAGAAAGCAGGTGTGAGGAAGATGAGAAGGGAGTTGAAAAGGAAGGGAAGTTGCATAAATTAGATGCCACACAGAAAAAAACACCAAAAACAGAGCCAGGAGACAGTCAAACCAGGATCTGAGATCTCCCAGGACGGCAACAGCGAAGACATGAGCTAAGGGGGGTCAAGAGGAAAGACCCAGCAGTGCAGATGGATGGGGAAGGATACATACTGGAGAAATCAGGTGAGGAGAAATGGACCCTTTCAGACATGTCTGGGTGAAGCCCAAACAAGGGGGTTCGTCTGGATGCTGCCCGCCACATCCCCACTGTGCATGAGTGCAGCAGCTCCCCCCTTGCAGAGGGGAGCACGAAACGTCAAAGCATTTCGGATTTTGTCAGGATTCCAGTATTTTGCTCATTGGCTGCTTATTATTTTAGACCTCAAGCAATCTGGTTTTGGTATGTCATTAACTTATCAGCTAAACCTCTATTTATCTGCATTCACCAAAGATCTGAAGTTGTGATGTTTATTCCCACCACTCTGTGGGCGGAGGGAGATCCGCTGTGAAGATTTTCCAGTAATTTCCTTTTTGTTCCTTTTTAACAAAAGCATTTGATGCAGCTGCACAACTGTCATCTGGTCTCTGGGTAGGAGAGGAGGGACAGCCGATAGCCCGAGTCCCAGCATGAATCACATTCAAGCATTAAAACAATCTGATGGGCACTGAAATAGTCATCGTTTCCAAAGGTCTCCTGGAATTTGGTGCCGACATTCTTTCACCTCAAGTATGAGGCATGCATAGAAAACGGAACAGGCTTCTACCTCACAGCCTTTCAAACCTGCTGGGAGCCCTGAAAAGTAGACATCATCTCATATCATTGCTGTGATGCTACATAATACTTAAAGAAAAAGAAAATGCCTCCTACAAACAGAAGAGCACAATGCATGTGTGGTTTCCAAGATCTGGAGTGGGCATCTCAAAAGATGGAAGTGGTAAGGAAAGAGGGCCAAATAGTTGTGCTACTCAATATGGACGCCAGTAATAATGGCAGGGAGGGGAAGAGGGGCGATGCCTTGGGGGAGTGCTGATTGAAATGAGAGGGCAGGGATGAAAAGGAAACTCCCTAGCCCATGGAAGAGGTGTTTTTCCTTTCTGCTTCCCACTCACCCCAGCATGAACAGTCCTCTCAACTTTCCTGGATTTGGTCAAATCAACTGAACTTTCTGCTTTCCTCCCGCAAGGGCAGTATGATCTGCAATATTCCTGGCAAACAACAGCAAGCCATGCTGGGCAAGAAGAACGCAGCAAGGATTTTTGGAGTAAATGCGTGCTGCTGCCTCCAGATCCTACAGCCAGTTCAGGTCTATCTCAAAATCCACCCAAAAAAAAAGCAGAATGTGCAAAAAAAAAAAAAAAGAAAAAAAAAATCAGGCCCATTTTAACAGAGATACTCATGTCTTTGTTCATCTCCTTCTACCTTACAGCAGAAGCGAGCTTGCAAACCCAAACCCAACCCACTGAAGAAAGGGAGACTACGGATGGCATTTGCAGAGCGAAGGGTAAGAGCTTTGCGGTGCGCATCCGAGCTCGGGGCGGATT
>NW_009647836.1:35111-39692 GCF_000708025.1 Charadrius vociferus
GAATGCACGAAGGAGCTGCAAGACTTCACTTAACGGACGCAAGGGTGTGCAATGCCCATTGCTTTCCATCGCTTTTGGAGTTTCTTTGTTCCTCCACTTTGGATTCAAAATGCTGAACGTAGCAACTGTGTTACTATAAACCGCCCTATTTACCACAAAACTTTCCTTCGGTGATCACCGCTGGCCAAGATAATGTGGATATTCAGCCTAGGTTCGACATCTGTGTGCAAGAGCAAGTCTAGAGTCAATTTAGACAGAGGGGGACAATCTAAACAGCTTGTATTTTATTGCTCTGATATGTTTAACTTTTTTCCACCCTTTTTTAAAGACTGGAACTGTAAGATTTGCCCGTTGCAGCTGTATGAACTGTATGTTAAGAGTAACGGAGCACTCTCAAATCCTTTTGTATTCTGGGGACATTTTTCCAAGGCATTTTGTCTTCGTAACAATACCCAGAGCTCCCTAAATTTTGGGAAGGTCATTTGTTTCCTAGCAGATAGATTCCCTTATCCAGAGCTTACTAGAGCCCAAACAACAATTTATAAACTCTAAGCTCCTTTCTCCTTCAAGATGAAGTGCTTTAGTGTTGAAGCCAAACTAAATCTTTAAATGGTATAAGAGGCATTTGGATTTTTTTTTTCCTACCCAGCTGACAGTAGGTTTACAGTTTATAATCTGGCCTTTGTAAAGGCATTTGTCAGCCTGTATATTTCATTTTAAAACGCGACCACCCATGAGGATGGACAGACAGGAAGCGTTTGTTCACTTGCACCAACAGCCCATTTGAAGGTTGGCTGCAAAATAGCAGAATTTAGTCACAAAGGCAAACTTTTTTTTTTTTTTTTTTTGGCATTATCTTGCTAGCATCTCGTTTTAAAAAGCAGCCTTTGTTTATGGGAAGCTAGTCCTCCACTCTAAATTTGGAAATTCTACGTATTCTCCTAATCCTCGCATCCTAGCAGGGATGCTGGCTATGCATCTTTGGCCTCACAAAAGACAGATCTGCTTTTATCTTCTCTCACAGGGTCCCCAGTTTAACTGCCCCACCAAAGGAAGAAGAGTCTTAGCACTCAAGGGGCAGAGGGGAAACGTTCAACATAAGTTAACAATTTAGCAGGACGAGCCCCATCGGAAAGCGCTGCATCATCTTGCCTGTCATATTTTTTCAGACGGGTTTCCATGTTTAGTAGCGATTTGGAACAAGCCATTGGGCCAAATGTTGGTTGCTTTTGCAATTCAATAGAAACCTGTCCAACCCAAAAGAGAAAGCCAAAAAAAAAAAGAAGACTGCATGTTAAAAATGAGTGGCCTCCACCTCTTAAGTAGATGCGTGCGTGCGTGTGTCTCCATGCCTGGGGCTGAGAGGGGAGAAAGCAAGGCCAGTTGATAGGGGCTCTTCCAGACAGTAACAGATAGAATATTGCATTCTTTCTCCCGGTATCACAAGTAACACTCACTTTTTATCTCTATTGCTCAAAGGTTTAAAGGGAGGAAATAGCACAGTTCCAGCAAGCGATAAAGCTTTCGGCTTTTTTTTTTTTTTTTTTTAATTCCCTTCAGTTGCAAAATATAACAATAAATAATGATTACCTAAAACACCCATGGCCTGGGGTTTAGCAGTGGGCCCTGACCACTTGGGCAGACCCCTTGAGTACATCAGAAACAGATTTTATGAGTATTCTGGGCCTTGCAGCCCCAAAAATATTCCCTTTTTGTCCCTACTCTGCCCTCCCCACAGGGTCCCATCATTACTTTGTCACCCCAGAAAGGCTTTACAATGCCCTTTTTGTTCCTTGGCTGCTGCTATGAACTTTGATGCTCTAGAAATCTGCTTACAGGGGAAACTATGATGCAAGGGGGACAGGTTCCAGCAAATTCCCTAATTTCTCCCGCTAAGGCACAATAAATTGGTCACCCGCCTCCACGGGGCACTGGCCCTGTCCTGGTAGGGTAAGTTTCATGGGAACTTGTAGGAGAACAACATTACCAGAAGAAAAGCTGTGTAGGTCACTGCCTGAAAGCCCAATGAACCACCCATGTGCTGTGGACATAGCACAAGCAAACAATAAATAAATAAATAAAGGAGTCATAATACATGAGATTCAAGCACGAAGATATGCTCAGTTATGTTAAATGCATAAGGTATAAGGGCCTTGAGAAGGAGTCTGAAGCAAGGACTACGAACATAAAAAAATGAAGGTTCTGGGTCTAGCTCTGCTTTTTGGGACCCTTTTGGTTGATGGAGGACAGGGCATTCTCTCCTAGATCCAAGTTCCTGGGCTTTCCTGTCCATGGAGCACCATCAACCACGTATTATGGATTTCACAATAAAGATTTAATAATACCGCTAGGACATCTTTGAGCAAAGACGATTTCAAGGGAACATGAAGGTCGTTAAGGAGGGACTCAAAGAGAAGACTTGGAAAAATAATGGGACAATGTTAAAAAGGCAAGAGGAGAATGCATGCACCATGAGAGGGGAAAAAATGCATCAGTCAGGATATTTTAAGTCCTCTCTTCACATTGTAACAGCAAATGTCACCGTTGTTTTGTCACAGGACTGCAGGTTTGTGGCATTGTGCTGCTAACAACCCCCTACGCATGCCAAGCATAAACCTGCTCTGTGTCCGTCTGTCCTCCCGCTGAAAGCCTGGCTTTATTCTGCACGGATCTGGCAGTCCACATCATTTTTTGATGCCTCCAGGCCTCAGTTTCTTGGCTGACAGCGGCAGTATTCAGAGGACAGGACTGCAAAGCATGCCTGCAGCGCTAATGCTGTTTCTGGCCATACCTGATCCCTTTCCTCCCTCCAAACTTGGGCTGTGAGCATCTGCAGTCACCAGGTTGACTCTCTCGCTGTGCATAAGTCTTTCCAGGCATGCCAGTGAACAAACACACTTTCCAAAACAGGCATCAGATTTCTCCTGGTGGCTAATGGCTTATAGCTATGCTTTTAGCGGTGGGGCTGTGTAATGTAACATCAGCAGAAGGAAGATTGCCGTATTCCTCTCTCATTTGTACATGTTGTGCTGATTTACATTGTGGAGCGCGGGCAAAATCACCCCTTTGCATTTTCAAAGTAAGCCTCAAGGTCTACGGAGAGATGACCTGGGCTTTTGCGAGGGAGGTAGGTGTCAACCTTCCTACAGGAGATGCGCTCGCGCCCTGCAGTGCCCGGCCCAAACACCGAAGCCAAAGGAAACATTTCTCCTAGATGTTACACACGCGCCTGCAAGTGAGATAAACTCTTGCTGAAGCACTGAGCCGAGCTCCAGATCCATGAAAGGACTCAACTTGAGAAATACAGGTAGGATATCTTGGACAGTGGTCATACCCACTCCTGCAAACATATCCCCACAAAAAACAGAGATGATATAATCTACGTATAAATTTCTCTTCAGAAGTTGCCAGGCTCTTGGCATCCTCACTTTTGATTTTGTTTCAAGCACTCTTGTATCCTCCGTAATAATGCCACAAATTTCCACAGCACCAGGACACTGATGAATTTTGAGCTTAATAAGGTGAAAAGGTTAAAGATTAAAGTAAGCCTGGCACAGTAATGGAGGAGCTGAGCCCTTCCTTGACCTCCCCAAGGTCACAATAGAAGTCCACAGCTAAAATAAAGCTGATGCCCTACTCTGGCAGTTCACACCCTTATCCTTCATCTGAGATGTAACCTTTCCCATAAGATGTTTCCCTTCCACCGTGGTCCTGCTGCTCTCCTCCAGTGCCCAGTAAGCTTTCCCATCCTGTCGTCCCCTCCTTGCTTACTCATAGGAACCACCAGCACAGTGTCCCACCACCCTCGTGGCCATTCTTGGGCTGCATTTCTGCAGATGTGGAAGCCTGGACAGATAAAGAAACTGTATTTTCTCCTTATTCTTCTTGTGTGATGAAGGTCTTGCTGAGAGGGTGTAATTTTGCGGCAGACAAGGCAGGAGAAAGGGGCTCTGTTCGATCAAACCAGTGGTCTCTGCATAACCGCAGCTGATGAGGTCCCATAGATAACTCATCCCTGAGCCAGGAGGACGGGGCTCGGCAGTGGGTTAGGGACAGACAATGCCCCACTTGTCCTTTTGCAGAGCAGCTTTTCTCTCTGCATGCATCTCAACCTAAATTTTCAGCCTGACAGAGAGGGGTTTTGTAAATAGAGAAGAGTATCACAGGGCCAGCACGACACCAGCAAATGTTTAAATTGCTCATTCCCTGTCCGTGCCCCTCCTGTTCCTCACATCCATTTGTCTTGTGTCTTCTATGACAGGGATGGCTTTAATTCTCCATTTTGGGGTTCCTGCACTCTCCTACAATGGCACAAGCCAATAATAAATGCTCTGACACCGAGATGGCTTCCCGAGTGGCCACAAGTGGTGGGTTTGGGCTCTGCTAACGCACAAGAGGAGCCACCCAGCTGAAACTTGGAGCTGTACGTAATTGCAGGGCACCTCAAATATAAACACTGAGCTGTCAGAAGCAGGGCTGGGCATGTCAGTCGTCTTCCCCATCCCTCACCCCTACCCTGCTCACCGCAACGGCACTCCCCATGATGCCTCCTCCAGCATTTCCATCTGCTGCTGAGACCAC
>NW_009647836.1:39705-76606 GCF_000708025.1 Charadrius vociferus
AAAGCTTCTGCTCCAGTCCTGGGAGTTTTAAAAAAGCATTAATCTTGCCTGCTAAATGCAGGCAATATCTAGCACGCAGTCTAGGCTGGTTATGCTGCACATCTCCCGCGGATCTCCTCTGCAGGAAGAGCAGCAGGGATGTTCCAAAATGAGAAATACACTTTTTCTGTATTCAGACAGTTACTTAAACCGGGATTAACCTATGGCAAATGTTGAGGTTTCCCTTTTTCTTCCAGAACAACATAATTCTAGAAATAGAAAGCACTAATTCCTCTAGGGCTGCAGCATCCCTTATTGCTGTGAGTTGGACTGATCGATGCGAGCCCTTGGATTCACTTACATATGTATTATCTTCTTTTCCCACATGGCTCTTTTAGTATCTTTTCTGCATTTCTTCCTAGTACATAGATTCCATAATCAATAACCTACACAAACTTTGGAGGTAGCTCAATAATTATTTCTTCCTTTTCTGAAGACTCATACAAAGACATTACATTTTGATTTCTGTATCCTTCACTGAATTTGGACATAAAGCACTATTTTGCATTATCATGGAAGTATGACAACACCACAAGGCAGGCGTAATTGTATTTTTCAGTGCCTGAAGCTGATACAAACCATTATGTTAGAGGCCGTGCTATTAATTGGGAGCGTGTACCCAGGCTCACCAGTGAGGATTTAAGGCTATGACCTGCCAAGCCTGGGAACATGCTGGGAAACCTGAGGAATATCTCTGCCTGCAGGAGATGCGCTCGTCGCCCGTCGCAGCCCCTCGTTTAACAGCTCCAGATGTGCTGACTGCTTTAGTCTGAATTGGGACATATTTTAAGGCACCTCTGGAGACGTGAATTCAAACCTAGCAGTACCAGCCCGGTTCATCAACTCCCGTTTTCACCATTCGCTGTGTTTTCTGGGAATTCGAATTTCCACCAGCCTTGCTGGAAATGAGGGCGGCTCTGCTGAGCTGTCTGGACCTCGCTGTGACTATTTGGGCTGTGTTTAGGTTTTCTAGGAAACCTGGAACCGCCCCACTGACCCACATCTTCGACGTAGACGATAAAAACCGTTTTATAACAACATCTAAACCGCTCTGCAGTGTTTTAGTAAACAGTAAATTTATTTTGGGATTTCATCCCAGTCATAAGACTGCTTCATTTTCCTCAATAAAGACTATTACGTTATTAGTTTTAGCCTTATGAATCCTATTCCCAACACTCAACCTTTATTTATTATTTGTAAGGGGCATATATCATCCTGCCTTATAACTGTAAATATTCTACTTACACAGAGCACAGCACATCCTCTTTGTTTAAAATCTAAGCTGTGATGTTTTACATAAATTTATTTCCTTTCCAAGTTGAAAGGTCTGAAAGATAAACCCATGCGTATCCCAACATCGTGAACCTTAGCCAGAGCCAAGCCTGCACCCCAGCCCACCCGAGGGATCCCCTTCCAGCTCGGCTGCTTGCGGTGTCAACACCCGGAGACAAATAATAATCAGGGAAGAAAAAAAAAAAAAAAAATTGCCTTGAAAGCAGGCGGTTGCTGAGCCCAACTGCAGCCAGGGAATGACGAAAGGAGGGACTCCCGGAGCACGTTGCTGGGAAAAATTATTTCATTGACTTTTGTGGTGGGTCAGAAGCCTGCGCAGCATTTCATTGTAGGGCTGTGATGTACGGATTAATATAGCACGGGGGGCAGTGATAGGAGCATATCACCCACAGGCATATAAAACAGTTAATTCAAATAACTTGAAGGGGCAGTCTGGTAAAACAAAGGCAATGAAGCCGCTTTAAATGGTGCCTGCCCTGTCTCTGCGTGATCAAATAAGCAAAAAGACTCATCGGGCAGTTTTCATACAGGCACGGCTTTGCGGTGTGAGAATCAACCTGCTTCCTCCATCTACAGGCACCGCGACACACGAACCCCGTGCCAGTATTTCAGCTTTTGAAGATTAATTTGTTTTTATTTGCTTCATTTCCAGTAGAATGAAACGCGGGGTTCTGCTGGCGGGCCCGGAGGGGGGCGATTTATTTTTCATTAGTTCAAAACTAGCCAAGCGATGAGACATCTTTTCAAAAGGAGAAGTTTGAAAGTGGTAACTTTCAGAAGAAAGTCAGAATGAAGCACTTTGTGGTTTGTTTGGTTTCTTAATGGTTTCTGTCCCCTCACTGCAGTCCTTCTGGCTGCTGAACGCAAATTCACAGTTAATATTAACCTAGCAAAAGGTGCAGCTGAGCTATTAATTTAGGTAAAATAGGAGACTAGCAAGCTGTGATGATAAAATGGTATTTTTGCAACCCTGGGGTATCACTGGATTTGTGGTGAGGATGGACAATATGGGGATGTGAATATCTTCCCTTGAGCCCTACCCCAGCGCTGGAGCAATGGTCCAGCTCCCAAACCCATAAGAAAAGAACCCGTTGCCCTGATAAATATTTCTTCTGTCAGTAGTCTCAATCCCAATTGCCACCAGATCTGCTTTGAGCTGTCATGTCCTCACCCACTCTGCAAAGGGCTTTGGTACCCCTGAGCCGTAAGAGCCCACCCGGCACCATCTGCAATCCCCATGCAGCAAAGGGGTTAACATCGCCGCCCCAACTCAGCGGGAAAGGCTTTGTCATGAGCAGATCCGTAGCAAAAGTGAGTCACCGGCACTCAGAGGTCACACCGGCGCGGTGGCCTGGCCGGTACCCAACACCAGAGGAAGAGCAACCGGGGTTGCAACGCCCCACGTGAGGTACCACCAAAACCCTACCACGAGGAGGTGGCCCCAGCCAGGTCCCCGAAGCCGCCACCAGCCACATGTTTTTTTTGGAGCCCCCAAATGGGTCTCTTTTGTGTGGGGTTTTTTTCCCCACTTCTGCTTTCCTTTTGACACGAGGGAGAGCGCTGCTCGGTCTGCACAGATGGAAAGGAGAAGGGGCAAGACGGATGCTTCACCAGTGATATCACCAGCACTGAGTAAATTCTCTGACCAAAAGTTAAGACCAACAGAACAATTCGTGCTACATCCTTTAAATGCCAGATCTCCATTTGCTAGCAGCATTACAGGAACAATCAGGGCACTTAATAGCCAGCTGCTAAGTCATCAGGTATAAATATTTACAGAGACCTATTGCAACATGGACATTCCTCCAGATGCAAGAGGATCCCAGTCATTTCATGGCATTTTCACCTTATACAAAAGAATCCCGTTTTAGACACACTCTGCCTCATCAGCCATAAAACTACAGAAATAGCATTTTATGGAAAACACACACACCCCCTCCGTAGTAGCTGTTCCCTCTCTTCTCCTCTTACAGTAATTCTCAAATAACTCTATATTTGCGCACCCAAAGAAGATATTACAAAGCAAACGCAGAGCTGGCCATTCGATACGTAGAGAGGCAGCATCCTGTAGAGGGGAGGTAATTGCTGAGGGCAATACAAAGGGATTAAATGAGGAGTAATGGGGTGGAATTAAGTAAAGGAAAATCCCTCTCTTATGGCAAGGCCTATCCAAGCTTGTCCCAGCCCCCCCGCCTCCCCGAGAGAGAAGGGATTGAAACCTTATTACTGAAGATATCTAATACTCTACAAACCACAGCGTTGGCAGAAGGGGCAGAAGACCTAATGAATAATATTTGTGGTTACCGATAGACCCCAGGACACACAGTCCAAATACAGTGGAGACTTTCAGCATGTAAAAATAGACCTCCAGCAAGTTTTGTGCGTGCGCTTCCTTTCGTCACTGCTGTTATTAAAAGCATGCCTCCTTTTCTGTTCACTTTCAACACCTTTTTCCTTATTCCACCGAGTCTAGATGCAAATATTCATTCAATAAAAGATTGTGGCTAAGATCCCGAGAATTACAGCCGAAGACTCCAGGTCTTTAAGGACATTCCCTCTGTGTGTGTAACGTACAACTGATGACAAAGTAACTTCAAGGAGGAGTTTTTTCTTGGTGGGGAAACACGGTCTTGGGAACACGGGGATGCTTCAACCTGTTGAGATTGACTGTGGCCAACAAAGGCACTGCAGCTTTTCCAGTTGTGTTATTTTTCTCCCCAGACACCTATTTTCACCCAATTTGTAAGACCTTGGTTATCTCTGGGGCTCCTGTGTGTTTATCAGCCAAAACAGGCTGCCAGGTTCAGAGGTGAAAGGTATACACCCCATTTCCCCGGGGAGCCAGGCTGAAGATGAGACAACTCAGGAGGTGGCAGGACAGCAGTGCCCATCACCATCAGTAGCAATCGCTGAGCCAGCTTGCTAGCACCTAACACGGAGTAAATCCCACTTTAAAACCAGTAGTTTTCTGATTTCTTAGGGCCACCCAACTCTCCTTTTCCACACACCAACTGCATTCCTCCGGCATCAGCTGTCGATGCTCTGGGTTGTACTGGCGAGCCCAGATGGCCATTTCTGCTGAAGCGCTGATGTTTTCTCCTTTTATATATCCAGAAACTCCCGCCTCGACTTCGGTGTGAAGTGATTACAACGCAGTTCAGGCTGGAGCCAAGATCCAGGAAATATGGCAAGTTTTCAATGAAAATCGTATCTGTTGGTTTACAAAAAAACAATAAAAGCTGCCGATTTTTGTGCTGGAAAAGGAACAGAAGTTAGCTTGCAATATGCCTGACTGCCTCCTTTTACTGATTCCAGACGCCAGGCCAGGCAGGATCTGGCTATTTTCACTATCGTGTTATCACTTCGCAATATGTCAGCAAATTCTTGTACAAACATGATTTTTTTAAAAGCCACGTTTTATCACTTCTTTTACATAATCATGAATGATAGTGAATCTAATCTGAATTGGGCTGAAAGGAGGCACAAGAACAATGAAGTGCCGTTAGCAGCACGGGGGAGCACATCCCGTCCTTTTATTTTTAAAGCCGTGCATCACTTTATAACCAATCCCCCTCGACGCTGAAGCAAGTGATAGGTTTGAGAGCAAAACAATCATCTCTTTAGGCACCTGAAATTGGCAATAAATCGTCTCTGTGCTATGCAGGGAAGTCAACAAGCAGTACTCTAATTTTGCATAGGCATAAGAAGCCCGTTGGAGGCTGCTGTGCTGTGTCATCTGAGCAGAAATTATTGAGGTTAAATTAGAAGTGCAGCATGTTATGGATGGAGTTAAGGTGAAAAATGCAGAGGCTGAACTGTAATGCAGCTCCTGTGGGTCTCTGGAGGTCTCAGAGCTGATCCAGCCATCACCAGCAAAGCCACTGGGCAGCAGCAGCCTGGCACGATGCTGTGAGCGGTGACCGCTGATTGTGGAGTTTCAGAGGGCACTGGAGGAATTTTCACCGGTGTCCCACGCTGCCAGCCAGGCAGGGACAGTGCTCATGGGGGTGGGGGACAGCTCTTAAACCGGAGACCTGCTGCGGACACATCCTTCAGCGGTTTGTCCTAGAGGTCCCACTCTATAAAGCCATGGGTTTATCCACCCGTCCCCTCCCTCTGATTAGCATTTAAATGTTTTTTTTTCCCTATTTTCTCTCTGTTCTTTTTTTTTTTTTTTTTAAATTCTCTTCATTTTTGTGTTATTTTCCTGCTTTATTTCAAGACTACAGTTTTCACTCGGAGGCATTCCCTCCCATTTCATCTTCACTTTTTCATTGGTTTGCTTTCTTAGGTGGAACAGGACAGAAATGTAAAAACTGCGGGTTTGCTTTATTTCAGAGGGAGCTGGCATTTGATAGATGGCAAGAGGCAAACCTGTTGCATGCATCATCCCAGAAGTTTACATTTTCTCTTGAAAACTAAACGTTAAAGAAAATCAAAGCTCTTCCAGGCTATATTCAACAAATACATTGCAACGCCCGGCTCTGTTGAACCCAGAGACAGTCTCACTGATGACTCCAACAGACCTGAACCTTTCATTTCGTTACCCAATTACTATTTTTGAGCCCGGCCTTTGACAGGCAAGAAAAATGACCTTTTCTCCCTAAAATACCATCCACCTGTAACGACAGCTTCCCTAATTAAGAGAGATGACACCTTTCCAGGACTGAAGCCTAAACAAGCCCTTGGCAATCTGCTTTTTGCTGTATCCACCGTGTTGACACGGATGTGAATAAACCTCATGCAAACGCCGGGTGACCGCAGCGGGCAGTTTCTTTCACCAGGGATTCATATTTTCTGACTTTGTTGCAGGGTGAAGGGGAGGAAAAGCATGGTTTTGGCAAACACAAACCTCGCCACGCTGCCAAGCAAAATTAACCCCTCTCTTAATTTTTTCAGGCTCTTCCTCAGCTCTCCGAGTGGAGCAAGGCTCTTCGGAGGTGGAATGGGTTTCATGCTGTCACACTCGATGGGTAACCGAGACTTTCAAGCAGCTGATGTGACTTAATCTTTCAAAAATGTGTCCAAATCGTATGAGCAAGGAAAACCCTGTCCATCCCTGCCCTCTCACCAAATGGAGCCGCTTGCCGGGGAGATTCTTCAGAGCAATGCCTGCATACCAGAGGTAATAACCTCCAATACCTTAAGTCAAAAAGCCAAGTAAAACTCACTAGGTAATGCATTTGGGATTAAGTTTAAATAGGCTCCCGTCACTAATAATGCATCTGCTAGAGATGGGGAGATTTGGTAGGACTAACGCCGGCGTTGAGGGATGGAGCTCTCACACAGCTCACCAAACAAATCCAGGAGGGGAAACAGCATCAGGGGTGCAAGAAGAGCACCCCAACCCCTTCAGATCTGGGGCAGCACACCTGCTGCCCCCTCCTTGACTCCCACCCTGGCTTCGCAGGAGGGCAGAAAGGGGGGGGGGGGGGGGGGAAGAAAGAAGCTGGATTCGGTCCATTTTTAACTCGCTCGATGTGTCTGGGATGTAGACAGATGCTGTTTAGACAGGCTGGTTTGGTGGGTGGCCGGGCGAGGAGACCATGGCTGTACAGTTTATAGAAGGCTCCCAGCATAAATGAACTGTTGAAGACCATTGGAAGCCTCAGTGAAATCACAACATGCAGAAACACGGGGGAGGGAGGGGGGAAAAAAAGGCTCTTTTTGAAAAGGCAGGGAGAGAAAGGGATGTTTTGATGGAGTTTGAGAAAATTACAATGAGGTGGGTTTCACTAAAGCCTGCATTCATTAGCCCCCTGAACCCCCCTAAATAAAGTAAACACTCCTATGCAGCACTGAAAAAAAAAAAAAAATTAGCAGATTTAAATAGTTTCCCTGCATCAAGGATAAGAAACAGACGTGGCTTTTCCCTGCTCCTGTCTAGTCTTGCTAGGTGGAAAGCTAATATTTGAGTTCATGCTTCAGTGGGGAGCATTTGTATATTAAAAAAAAAGCCATCCACACTGGTTTGCCCATTCGCCAGCCTGTGTGAGACAAAAAAAGGAGCTGATTTTGAGTTTCCTGGGTTTATTTAGAGATAAGCCTAAGGTGACCTTTCACTCCCACACACACACCATTTGCCTAAAACTTGAACCATCCGCTCCTCGAGTCCTGTGTTCATGAAACTCCATAGTTTAAGATTACAAATTGGGCCAGAATCCTTAAATTTTGAGGCTGACGAGGTCCGGGATCACAAAGAAAGTCACCGAGACTGAACTCCAGCCTGTGTTCCCCACTTATGCAATAGCAATCTACATAAGCTGCTTGTTAAACCACACAGACCACAAATCAAGTCATCATTTTGCTCCTACATGTCACTTCTCCATTTCAAGATGAGGACCAAGGACTGGAAGAGCTGCCCGGAATGTCCCAGCTCCTCTCCTCTTTACCTCCCCAGCTCTTAAAGAAAAGGGACATCCCACATCCTTGAAATTCAGAAAAGATCAAACAGTTTTGCATGGATGCAAAGCACCCACGGGAACATTTTTCCTTCCTCCACTGCAGGCTGGAGAATCATAGAATCATAGAATTGTCTAGGTTGGAAGAGACCCTTGGGATCATCGAGTCCAACCATCTACCCTACTCTACAAAGTTCTCCCCTACACCATATCCCCCAACACCACATCTAAATGGCTCTTAAACACATCCAGGGATGGTGACTCAACCACCTCCCTGGGCAGCCTATTCCAATGCCCAACCACTCTTTCTGTGAAAAATTCTTTCCTAACGTTCAGTCTAGGAGCTGGACATCAAACTGCTCGAAACCACATGAGAAAGGCTTTATTCCTGAGCAGAGCAATGAGAAGCAGTGAGGGTGGGGGATCCGCAGAGCATCTGCCCTCCTTGAGCAGGAGCATCTGGATGCTCAGCCGAGCCTAACCCCTCAACCCCAGCCTGGCGTTCCAGTCGTAAAAGAGCTTTCCTTTTCCCCTGCATCCACTCCCTGCAGATGCCAACAGCACAGGAGAGCCAATAAATTCTTTTAGGAAGCCTTTTGGTAGACTGAAGGTATTTTCTTCACTTCCAAGGCAACCTCCTGGCAACCTCTGGTTGCCCGTGACCTCCTGCTCCTGCCAAATACCCCCAGCTCGGGGCAACCCTCTGGGTGGGTGTCCAGGCTGTGCCAGGGGTAACACCCAATGCAGGGCAGAGAAAGAAGTGCCTGGACCACAACGAAGGAGGGAAGGGCAAGGGGAAGGAAGCAGGTGGAGATCAAGCCAAGCGCCCAGCAGCAGCTTTGGCGCCCAGACTTGGTCTTGGAGGGCTGAGAGCAGAAGACTTCTGGAGCTCTTTGTTTATGACTCTGCAGTGGGACAAAACCCCAAAAGGTTAAACAAGTTTGATGTATAGTATGTTAAACAAAATACATAAATCACCCATTCTGGAGGATTTCTCTGTCTTTGGGACTTTTCCATCAGCATAGTGTTCAGAGACGGACAATCCCAGCATGGAGAGGAGAATTTGGAGGAGGCACAAAGAGCCGTTCGTAAGTCTAGATCCTGAGCGTGCTCTGGCAGAAACCCAGGTGCTCATCTCACCAAAATGGACTGAAATGGCACTTTGGGGAATGCACAACCTCTTGATGGTGGTTCCTAGGCAAAAATACAACAAAAATAAAAAAAAAACAGTCAAAAGTCTCTGTGAGACTCTACGAGAATATGCAGTTAAAACATCGTCCATCCTGGAAGTGAAATGTTTTCAGGCCAGAAAAGAGAAGCTAAAATTGATCTAAAAATAATTTACTGATCTGAACCAAGTCATGACAAATTTATCTCTAGAGTTTGGAGGATTTCTCTCCCTTTATTACCATTTCAAGTGTTATGATGAAAAATATAGGCATCAAAAATAAACCCTGCTACTTTATGTTTAAACCCATAGGCCTCTCCGTACCCTGGACTTTCTGGACCTCCGAAAGAATTCACTCGCTTTCCAAGGTCACAAAATAAAACTGTCCAGCTATTAAAAAATGTGCAGCCTCATACTAATTAGTGACTGATAAAGCAATGGAAACCATATTTCTCCCGGCTTTGGCCAAACAAAACTAAGATTAGAACATTTAACAATAAAAACTCCTTTTTATAGTTAAAAAAAAGAAGAAATCAGAGCATATTTCAGCTGGTAAAGGTCAGCTTACTTTAATTACGAGTGCCACCGAGTATCAGAAACTAGAATATTAAATGATACTAATGCTGAAGAGGTATCTTCACGACTATACATTATGCACAGAAGCAACAGTTCAAACATGATCTCATTTAATTGTTCTTATGTTTGAAATATCTCCAGCTCCCACCTTCCCAACCCCCCCCAAAAAAACCCTGCTTCATCATCCGGGGACCAATCCTGCTCCCATTTCTGCTAAGGGGAAAATGCCCGTCGGCTCTGATCTCCATTGCCTCGTTTAAATTGCCTGCAAGAAAAAAAACGAGGCATATCATCAGCGATTTTTCTTCTGTCTCGCCCCTGCTGCTGGTATGATAAGGAGAGTACTCTCCTTGCGGGCGACTCCACATTTAATTAGCTCCAGATGCAGCCTAATTAGTCAGTCTGCAGGGCGAGCATTGTTCTGTTGTCACTTGAGCCTTCCCTCACGGCAAAGTAAAAGGGATGAGATTGAACATGAAAACCAGATGCCATGTGTGTGCCTTGCTCTGGGCTGTCCATCGGAGGGATCCCCCTAATCTGGGGGGCGAAGGATAATAAATGTTGTGTTTAAAAGCCACGGGCACGGACGGAGCTTCGCATGGTTCAAGTAAGACAGTAGCATGTGCCGAGCGAAGGGGTCATAGCTTAAAACAACTGATTCCCACTAATTCTCCTTTAGAGGAAGGACTGTGCATCCTCCAGCAGGACCCGTGCCGGGGTTTCGGTACAAATTGCTTTGACATCTCGCACAATTTTGCACAGCAGGCTTTCGGACTCGACCTTTCTTCAAAGGATTAAGCCCCTAACTCCTCTGCAATACCACGGAGACACCTATAATTTTAATGCAGAGGTTTGTCCGTTCCTTTTTCTAATTTAAAAGGCGGGAGGTTTGCTTGCTGGATCGGCGTTTCGTGCCTGGAGTTAGGGATACGGGGAAATCCACAGCATGCAGAAAAATCAGATAGGCGAAGGGGCTTACCATAATGCCATCTGACACACTCATAAGCTTTACATGATTTGTACAAATCAGGAGTATGAAACTCTACCAGCAGCCTCGTTTGTACTCCCGGAGCAAAAGGATGCAAAAGGGAGGGAATTTATGTCGCTGTGGTTACAAAATTTGCGTTGTCTTAGAGCATCGGCTGAGCAAAGCTGGAAACGGTTACTCAAACCACTGCCAGGTCAGCACACTGGTCTCTGCCTGGTTTTATTTTTAATATATCAGGCTGAAATTAAGAAAAGAACAGTCTTGCTGGCCGATAGGTGTTTCAGGACAAATCTTGGCTTGGCGTCACCTTCTACCAGTCTCAACGCTGCTAAAGTGTGATGTTAGTGCAACAAGAAACAGCAATTTCTCTATATTCTGAGGACACCCACAGTGCACAATCACAGGAAGAAATGACAGGTCCAAGTCATGAAACTTGGTGGCTTTGTTCTGCCAGGGCTCGCATTTTGCAGTATGCCCATGGATGTATGAAGCAGAGTATTATGTAGGAGATACAGTCAAGACAACTGACCCCAAAGCAGAAGCCGTATATGGATGAGTTATTGAAGAAGAGTGCCTGAACGAAGGTTGCTTGAGCTCCGGAGAACAGCTATGTGGTATGCGTTGCCTGTTTATTATGGTTTTGGATGAGGAACTAGCTTGACTCTCAGTAAATGACATGAAACCCCAAATTGCTTCGCTAGAAACCTCATCCAAACATTGTGACTGTGTTATCACCCCAGCTGGAGAAAAAGCTATTTCCGTAAAAGCAATATTTAGTTTAATTGGAAGTCAAAATGACTCAATGGACAGGTCCCACGGCTCACAGGGGTACAGTTGCAGAACAGGGTCCTTTCATTTCTCAGACGTTTTGAAAGAAGGCAGATAAAATAAATAGGAAATGTCCCAGCCCCTCTCCACCCTCTCCCGTACCTGCCAACCACGCTGCTGGGCTGTCTCTGCAGACCTGAGCCCCAACGCTCCATCACACCCGCTGCTCGCATCCCTGTGCCAGCATCATCCCTATGGACATGATGACGATCTCGGGGGAGTCCTCTACCACTGCAGCTCTTCCTGCACTGGAGCTGCCCATGAGAAGCAAGATCCGTTTGTTGCAACCACCGACCTATTTCTGTAGACCTTGTGGATGTGTCTTTGCCATCTCCTGTGCTGGCCGTCCCTCCTCTCTTGTCAGCAGCAGGCTTGGTGCAGGTAACTCAATCCCAAGTGGTGTTTTTAAGTGTGATTACAGTTTTTGCGTGCTTTCCCCATCCTTAATCACGGTGGAGTGGCGAGGTAGCCAGGTATAGGTTTCAGGCTTTTAATAGCTTAGCGTGGCAGAGGGAGCTCGTGCTTGTTTTGCAGGGAGCTGAATGGAGACTCTCACCTGCATCGGAGCACAAAGGGACTAAAGACAAAGCATCGTATGGTCTTCAGTCCTCCTTCTTCACACAAAGTCCATCTCTCAATTCAGCTGGACTCACCCAAAGGAAAAGGAAATTGCAGAAAATGACAGAGCTGCTAATTTTTTTCCACAATTTTGGCTCCAGTCTTGCCAAGCACCACAGCCTTCAAACCACAAAGCTGTGTAAGCCCCCAGCAATCGCTAAAATCAATCAACCAGCATCAGGCACTAGATCCTCTCTGTGGCTCTGGTCCTGGGTGACTTCTCCGATGCAACCAGGGGAGCTGGAAGAGAAAGGTTCAGGAGGTTCTTGGGCATAAGGACTCTTATTTAGCATCTTTGGAGAATCATTTTGCACCCATTTGAATTTAAATCACTTGATCATTAGCTATCTCCTTGGGTCCAGAGAGACACTCCCTGCTTCAAAACCACCTTTCCTACACAGGACAAGACACGGAGAGAGGAAGGTTAGTTCTCCCCCAGCTGAGACCTGTATCCATATGATACCAGGTTTTTCTATTTTAGTACACTTACAAATTTCTTCTCATCAGATTCTGCAATGAATACACCAGAGGAAACAACGAGAATGCAAAATCACTTTCATAAAGTCTGGAAAAAATAATCCATTGAACATCTATAGTACATCAGGTTAAGGAAAAGACATCTGGCTTTTATTATGTTTTATAAGGTTGATAGCAAATAAGGGTATTAGAGTTAATTTACTTATTTAGAGAGAAACGACTCAATCACAGAAGCCATGATTGTGACTGCATGTTAAGAGAGCTCCAAAATTCTCTCCAGTCTCCTCTGGGAGTGAAACAGTGCCAATGGTAAAGCAACGTTTGTTTTCCACAGAAGTATTCCCAAAAGGATGCAAAGATTAGAGTAAAAACACCAAGAATAAGTCCTTCCCAGACAGCCTGGCTGCATAGGAAGACATAGCAAAATATTATTTAGTGGTGTAGGTGTAACTGGAGGCTGACAACAAGACTTGGTTGTGGTGGTGCCATAATTCATGCAAATGGAGATGTCCTACCAAAGAACTTGAGATGTTAACAGATGAGATAGAGAAAAGAGGGAAGAGAGGAGACAATTGATTGGAAGGAATTATAGACTCAGAGATGTTGCCTGGAATGGGCCTCCGGGGGTCTCTAGTCCAAAGGCACACTGTCACCTGAATGAGGTCACGGCCACCTCTGAGGACAGGGCTTCCTTCACCTCTCAGGGACCTGTTCCAGGGCTGCATCACCCTCCTGGTGAAGAATTTATTTCTAAAGCCCATCCTGAAACAGTGGCCACTGTCCTTTGTGATTCTGCTATTTCCAAGCAGAGCTTGGCTCCATCATCTTCATAACTCCTCTTCAAGCTGCTGTAGGCTAGCAGCAAACCTGCTCATCTCTTTTTCACGCATCTGGAAAAGTCCAGCATCCCAACCTCTCCTCAGAAGCCATGCAAGCCCCTGGTCACGCTGGGAGACCTGTGCTGGATCCTCTCCAGGTTATTAATATCCCTCTTGAAATGGGGGGCCCAGCATTGGACAAAACTTCAAGCTGTTCCTTAAGTCTGTGGTGGCTTCCTATGACACTTAGCCTCCACTTCCCCCAAGACTGGAAGAGCAAGAATAAAAGAAAACCATGCCAAGCATATAAAACAACTCCCTTAACTCAAGTACTGGGGCAGACCCCTTTCAGAGAGGTTTTTGGGCACCCAGGGCAGAGTATGGACAATTCGAGTTCCCAGGGACTAAGCCATTACCTCTTGCCCAGGACTGGAGGTCCTCACCAGCCTAGCACTGACAAATCACGACCACCAAAGGCTTGATGAGCCAGACATGGTTGCTTTCCATTAGGAATGGTCCTTTTGGAGAATTTTGAAGCCTCAAGAGGAGTCAGATTTGTATTATATCAGAGTAACAGAGTTTAGGGGTTTTTTTTCTTTTCTTTTTTCTTTTGGGTCAGTGTTACCACTTGCAGTGAAGAATGGGTGATGGAAAAATGTAGTTCTTCCTCTTAAACCCATGGACACAAAAGCTTCTGATAGGTGACTGCAGAGGCCAAGATGTTCTGCAAAGGGGATGCTGCCATGAAGCATAGGAGGATTTAGAGGAAGGCACAAGCTTTCGAGAAATAGCTGGAATAAGGCAAGAGAAAGGGGAAAAGATGATTTGAATGTTCTGCCTAAGCTGCTCCCTCCTTTCAGAGCTTGCCTACACAATTTAAGAAACAACTCGGAGGTGATGCACTGATTTATCCAGAGGACAATAGCTCCAAACCTTTCAGTGTCAGTCTGACTTTTGCGGGTTTTCCTTGTCCTAGTTAAATACCTGCTTTTTTTTTTTTTGTTAATCCTCATCACATCCACCACTTCTGGACACTGCCAATCTCCCGGGCTGCTGTGGAGGAGGACTTCATCAGCCATCCCCATCTAAGCCACCCTGGGCCTCCTCCTCTGTCAGTGAGGAACATGAGCGGCTTTGCTAAGGCTGCCATGCCTTTGGAGACACGAAGAGTACCCCCCGGCTGTGGCCAACAACAGAGACGGGATATTTACACAGATATCAAGTACATCCAAAGGCGCTCCCATAAACAGAGGTGATTTCAGAGGGCATAGCCGACCTTCTGCTTTGGACTGGGGCCAACCCCTAGTGACACCAGCACCACCACCACCTCTTTCTCCCGCACTCTCCATCTTCACTGGGTCCCACCAGGCATGATGCTGCTCCCACTCTGGGTTTCTGCATGTCATTTTTTCCCTTTTTGGAGGTCTGCCACCTCCGAATGGGTTCAGGGGGCACCAACTGCTGCCGATAGCCTGGAAGGCAGTGGGTCTCTGCCACCAGACCATGAATCTCTCACCATGAGCGCGTTGAGCCCTGTGGTTTGGTGAGGATTGCGAGGTGGGACTGCCCGCTCCCCAGAACGACAGCATTTCAATTACATAACTGGCTGCTATTTGGTCAGGGCTAGTTGCAAAACTGACAAAAATAAAGGCAGCATCTTCTCCGGAGAGGTTTTTCAGCCTAAAAAGAGTTGAGGTGCACGCTGCAAAAGTGCAGAAAGGCAGAAATGATTTCTTTTGGCGTTAGGCATTAGCAAATCAGTGTCACTGTCAACTCAAAAAAAAAAAAAAAAAAAAGAAAACAAAGACAAAATTCCACAGTCTTTAAGGATATCCATGTGGGAAGCAAAACACGTGCCCAGAGGCCAACCTCGATAGCCTCCAGGCTCTCGGCAGAGCCGAGCTTACCCAGGGATGCTGGAGCCTGCATCCAGGCATCCTTGCCGCGAAATGTCCCCTGCGGAGTGAGCACCTTGAGATCCCATCAGCATGGGCTTGTGTGTGTCTATATCTTAGTTATCCTAGAAAAAACAGTTCTTTTTCTGCGCACAGAAGGGGTTTTCGGGTATCACAAGGGAGGGACCGCTGGGAAGATGTGAGCTGCCGTGGAAATCTGGTTCCCTCGGGGGTCATTACATCCCTAATGGCACCTGATAGCTCCAAGGAAGCTTTCAAGTGCCCTTTCAGCACACCTCCTCTCCGAGGACACATCCATCCCAGGGCACTCTGTCATCAGGTCTCTCTGCTGTTAGCTTAAATACAGCCGCGATTCTGACCCTCCCCCCCCGCCCCCTCCCTTTTTAAGGAAGCAATAAATATTTTTTATTTCATTTTTGAGCAACACACCTGAGATTTCCAGAACATTGCTTGTAGATACTATTTCTAGGGATTTTTTTTTCCCCTTTTAGTTTTCTCCGAGTTTTACTTTAGTTGGGGAAAAAAAAAATTGCTGCTGCCACCAGCTGGAGCTTTCTGGAAATAGCATTAAAAAGTTTTCTTGCATCCCACAGGGCACATTTACAGACACTCGTACTTTTATTCCTGCTCATTGCAGTTAGCTGAAAACAAATTTAAACCCAGCTTGTATCTTGGAGGCATCCAAGAACAAAACTATATGAGAACGGATTACTTTTGCTTGAGCTGGATCCTTCAATGCCGGTAACTTAGTCAGAAGTGAAACAAAATCTATTCTCAGCCATAATTTCACCAGTTAAAACAGGAGCTGTGAGCAAGGGGAAGTTTAGAGAGTCAAAAGTGGCCTGAGGAATTTTCTCCTATCTATACTTTAAAAAAAAAAAAATCAAACCTGGAGAAATAGATTAAATAAAATGCAGGGTTGTCTCTTCCATGATTAATGTATTGATTGAAAGGGAAGAGCTGTGAATTTGAGAGCGATCAGCAATATTGCTGGGGGTGGCAGAGGCTGAAATTGCTTTTCATGGAGCCGAGCAAGAGGTTTCAGCATTTTTAAACCCTTGCTTCTAGCTGCAGCCAGCGATGCCCCTGAAAAACCTGATCCAGCCAAAAAATCGTTTTCCCCTAAATCAGTGAATCTCACTTGGACTTTCCACAATGGATTTACAACACCAATAACCGAGGACCGGTGCTGGAAGAGGCAAGTCACCCCCTCAAACCCAACCCAGCCTCCAGGAGAGGTGATTTATGCGTGGGGCGGCTGAGCTTTCAGATGGATGTTCTTGGCTAGTTTGCAGTAATGCCACTCAAAGATAATTTTTGATTTAATCCATGCCACATGAGGCAGTGGCGGTGCTGACCCTTGGCTTTTAACCCCAAGACCTTCTCTGTTCTGGCTAAAGGAACTACTGTCTGTCCTCTGATAACCCCCCCTGACATAACTCAGCTGGATTTAATATCTCCTGCTGGTGTTTATTGATAAAGACGCAGAATCGGCAGGTCACGTTAGCAGCTAGAAATGAGCACCCGTGCAATACATCGTACCAAAACCCCGTGCAAGATTTTCACCGCCTTTTTGGCCTTGAAAATGTTCAGTTCTAGGAGACCCACAAATCCCAGCTGTCTTTACCGCAGCAGATTTAAAGGTTGTCCCCGGGGGAACGCTTCCCCTGTTCCTCCTATACTATCGTATTACCTGAGGCTTTTAAAACAGCACAGGGCTGTCTCTGAAAGTATTCCTGTGCCACAAACCCCTTTCCTGAACCACAACATCCATATATCTTATTTGACTCGGTCCCAGTGCTGGTAGAGACTGGGTTTTCCTGGGCTGGGATTTAAGAAAACAGCCTCTAATTTAAACGTGTTTCTTTTTCTACCAGCTCAAAGCAAATTTGGCTTTTCCAAGCCAGAACCATCACTGCCTCCTGTGCCGGGAGGGTTTGCTGCGCTGGCTTCCCCCGTTTGCCAAAGCTTCTTCAAATAATGTCTTCTTTTAAGTATTAGTAAAGAAACCTGTAGCCCCGGTAGTCTGATTTCTGCCCTGTAAAACCTTCATCCATTTGAAACCCAACTCGGTTACTAAACTGCAGCGTTGCAAGAGCCTTACCCAGCTTAGCAGGGGAGGGCAGAGAAGCACTTGAAAGCAAAATAGACATGTCAATGTGAAGCAAAAAGGGGAGAGGGGGGGGGGAAAGAAGAAAAAAAAAGATTAAATGATGGTCATAAAGAACAGGAATCCCTTGAGAAAGAGAAATACTGCCTGGAAGAGGAGGCTCGCACGCTGGCGGACATGCATTCCCTGGCAAGTGCGTGGTGGAGAAGAATTCGGGTCTCACCTACCCCTCGCCTCGGCGGATTTATCGCTCCCCTCCACAAAACCCCGGCAGTGATGGATTCGGTGCGCTGATGGGAAAGCAGGAACGCTCCCCGCGGTAACTGGCAACGGCCGGAGCCTGCGAAGCACCGGGAGTGCGTGGGGGCTGGATGCGTTTGCTGATAAAGGGCCGGGTTTTATCTCGAATAGAATTTTAGACTAATCTGGGCTTTTAAAGAGAAATGTGTTTGGGAGAAGTCTGGCTAAGTACGCAGGTGGCTGTGGGGAGGGGGTTATTCGGCGGAGGGATGCTCGGCATTTTTTGGTGGGGGGGGGAGGCTGCCTGCTGCTGGCAGGAGCTGGCGGAGGTGGGCTCGGCACGGAGGGCGGCATTGCTGCAGTGCAGTCACAGGGTGGTCCATGCAGGTCGCCGTGAGGGCAGCCGTGGGGATACGGCTGGCTCTGCCATACCTGGCCTGCAGATAACACCCAACAGGAGACATCTGTGCGCAGAGCTTCCCCGCTCCAAGCAGGGATGCACGCCTGGGAGCAGATTGGCAGGAGGGAGATAAGCTGCTGACACCCTTTAAAAGGGAGCCCAGGCAAAGCTTCCCAAAAATCAACTTTGCCCAAGCCTGCAAAGAGCCATCGTTCTCCAAGAGCTACGATGGTTTGAAGTCCGCTGTTTCCCCATCCCTCCCCACCCCTCTTATTCCAGCTCAGCCAACATCTGAAGGAGGAACAGAGAGGAATGAAAGTGATAAAAAAATTGCTATAAAGTGTTTAATACCTATAAATCAAGCCTACAGCTTCAGTACTGCCGTTTGCCTTTCCCTTGCAAAGACGACACTTAACAGTCACGTAAGAAAGTAACTTGCAATCTCAGCCATCCTGTTTGCAGTCAATAAGATCAGCAACTAATTCTGGAAACAAGCAGGCGTAGCTACATTGGAAGCGGGCAGGTGAGAGGCTTTCCAGCATTAAACAACAAAACGAGCCTCAACGCCATCACAGAAGGCGACGTACTTATTTACACCACCCCACTCCCCGCCACTGGAGTTATAAATAAAACCATCAGTAAAAATAGGTCGGATCCCTGGATCCTCGGCAGTGAAATGATAAGGAGCTCTGTCGCTGACAACCGGACCTGAGCTATGGAAGATTTCCAATATCCAAGAAGAGCCAGCCAGGCGGCTTACGTCTTCACGTACCGCCTGGCCGTTGTGGGAACTATTGTATTAAGGTCTATAAACATCCCGGGCTTTATCTGGGGCTGTGGAGGGGAAAGCGGAGGAAGGGACTGAGGGAACCACGTGCAGCGACTGCCCTTGGCAGGATGCTCGGTACCCATGGCGAGGCAGCGTGCTTGTTCCCTTTGGGCACCACCTCCCCCTGCTCTCACCGCTCTCTGTGGCATTGCACAAGGTCCCAAGTTAAGATTTTGCCTTTTGACCCAGATGTTCTTTCCAGCTGGAGCTTTATGCAAGCGACAAAATTGTCCAGGATTGAGCAAACCCTTCCTTCAGAGCTGTTTCTCCAACCAGTCCTGGTGGCGAGGACCTCCTTTCCTCCAAGTCATCATTCCTATGTCTTCTCCTCCCTGGGATGCTTTCCCCCAGGGTCCCACTCCGACGGTTCTCAACACCATTCCCAGTTAGCATCTTACATTGACAGGGAAGAGAGGATGCCACAATCACCTTTTGCCTTCACATCCCCCCATGGGGGACCTTCAGGCTTTGATTGCAGCTCTTTGCTCCATCTTTTCGGTCTCCACCCAGCACAGTGGAGTCCAGAGTCTGGATTTGGGCTTCCAGATGCGACAGCAAGATATACAACTGCCCTGAGCTAACAACAGGAACTTGGATGCAGCCGCTGTGCCCAGCACTTGCCAAGTATTTATATATACATATTAAAAGAAAAAAAAAAAAAAAGAAAAAAAAAAAGAAAAGCCTTTTTCTTTTGTAAAGGTAAGCACAGAAGAAAAATGCGAGGCGAAACATGGTGGCCAAGTTTTGCTGCTGCGCTGGAGGATGCCAAGGAAAATCAAAACAATAGTCTGGGAGGGACAACGGCAGGGGCGGAAGGATAAGGCTGCAGTTCCCCATGCCACAGGAAGGCTTTGGTTTAGCTTGAGCAGGGATCTTTTGGAGGCAAACCCATAACCCTGCTTCTGTGAAGGCCTCTGAAGCTCCAGCATCTCCCTTTGGCATCGGTCCACGTCCTCTTGCCTGGTGGGTGATGTAGGAGACTTGACTCAAAGTCTCCCTCTACAGACCAATTCACAGCCCTGCCCACCATCGTGGGGTTTCGGTTTTTCATTGGCGGTTGGGATTTTTGTTGTCATTTTGGATCTCTGACAACGTGAAGTTTGCATGTTAGTTTGCCTGTGCAAGTCTTTACTTGGGACTCATCCATCATTTTCCTAGTTAAAACAGAGCTGCTTGTCAAGAGGAAGTAATTTGTCTCTCACGAAAGAGTCACCCTCCCACCCCCGCCAACCACTCCATCGCGGTGCAAGCAAATCCATTAGCTTCCCTGGAAAATGCATCATCTGACGTTGGGACTAAACTTTAGACTAACAAAACCCTCGAGAGGACATGAAGGAGCCATCTCTGTCACCCTGCTCAGTGGTCAGGTCAAAGCCTGACCTCTCTTTCCATTAAATCTTCAGCGTCTACGTTTAAGGGAAAATATTGCAAATTGGCAGCAATTCTACATTTGGTGACCAGAGTCAGTGCCCTGATTTCTAACCTCTCAGGTGGGCTCCTGACTCTTTTTGAAGCCCATCTCTGGAGCTGCTGCCTCTTCCTCCTCACTCCCTTCCTGCTCCTAGCAAGCAAAACAGGGACGAAACGCCTCTTGGAGGTGAAAGGCTGAAACAACCCAGAAATAAACTCTCCAAGCAGGAGGGAGCTTGTGCTAGCTGAGGAAACAGCCACTCATGCCTTCACGTCCGGCAGCCCTGCAAGATCTGCACCGTGCAGGAGCCGTGCTGAGGGCAGGGGTCCAAAGAAAACGCCCCAAACTCACATTCAGGTTCATGTTCCCCATGCTTAAGCCCATCTCCTAATATTAACCCTTCTTCCACGGACAGAGTGGAGTCGTACCCTCCCTGTCCCAGACTTGCAAGCCTGGGAGAAGCACAGGAGACAACTTCTCCCACCCTGGTGCCCAAGCAGGACCTAGGATGATGTTTGCTCAGAGAAGCCCAACCACAACATCTACAAACATCTCCAGCATATTCCGTTTGAGCAGGTGAGAAAGGAAGTCTGTGGGTCCTGTGGGGCAGGGCAAGACCAGGGCGCCAGGTCTTGGCTGGGGAGAGTGATGGTGGCAATGATGCCTTCTAGGAGGGTTCCTCAATCACACCACCTCTTTGTTGCTGGACCAGTCTTCCTTGGCCGCATATCACAAATGGAAGGAGATACCAACTGCCATCCCTTCAAGTAGAAACTCCCAAGTGTAGCCAGGAGAAACCATTTGTCAGGTTATTTCATCTGCCGAACAACAACATTTTGAAATTTGGGTCTAGGAAGTTTTCATTCAAATCAATTTTATGTTTCATACCAACAGAAAAAGAGGACATTTACTCCATTAACTCTCATGTTGAATGATGAATTCTTTATCATTTGGGAGTTTTTCTAAAATTTAACAGCCAAAGAGAATCAAAATTATTAATAACACGAAAACTAACAGAATAGGTGTTTTGTTCACCAAACAATTTCCTTTTCTTTTTTTTCCAATTTTTTTGCTCAAGCAGCAAACCCCCAAAGGTATTATTCGTATAGGTCTAAATTAAAGGAGGAGAAAGAGAAACAAAAGAAAACCCCTCTATCTGGTTGGAAAGTGAATGGCCTTTGTATTCTATGCATAGGGGAAAAAAATCAAAAATAAAAGAAAAATAAAGAAGCTAAATGAAAAATAAAGAAGATAAAATACACCTCTAGCTGGTGTACCATGAGGCAATATAATGAGTTTCTAAATCCCTGATGAAAAATTAAGCATCTTTGACAGTTCATTCCTGGACTTTCTGGGATAGAGCTGTGAAAGCAAATACAGCTGAACTCCAGCGAGGTGGGGAATATCGCTACTTTGAGACAGAGGTTGTAACAGATTCAGATTTAAAGACAACAGCTTTATTTTCCTATGGCCTTGAGGGGATTAAGAAAGGAGAGGAGTCCTGCCTCACCACTGGAGATATAAATCCTGGAGGGTCACTCCATAGCCATCCATCAAGCGAGAGGAAGGGAGGAGGCAGAGTAATTTTCAGTAGTAAATTTTGGTAAGAACAAGCACTAATGGCCTAAAATTAAGAAAGAAAAACATTGGGCTAAATAGTAGGAAATGCTTTATAATGGTGAGGTCAGGCAGACAATGGAGAAACCTGCCAGGGGAGGTCAGGGGCTCTCCAATAACGGAGATGCTCAAGGATGGACTGAGGAGCCACAAAACAGGGATTCTGCTGGAATGATCATCCCTCGAGCCCCTCGGACAGGGCTACCCCCATGGGGACGCGTGTGTGTCCCCCAGTTTGAGCTGGTCCACAAGGTGATGGAGCTTTGGGGGGAAATGCAAGGTTTCTTGCAAGCTTTCTTGCTCTCTCCCACCCGGGAGCAAGGTGCAGGGGAGGGCAGGGGGGGCTCCGCCGCAGCCCTCTCCCCTTGGAGCAGGAGAGATCTGCCCCAGCTGTTCCCATTTCCAAAGGAAAACAGAGGCTGCCCGAAGAGGTGGGATCATCCACATGGGGAAGGAAGAAAGAAGCCTTTCAGCTGAGCCCTCCCACCAGGAAATTGGGAGAGCGATGCGGCAGGCGGAGGACGAGCTCGGGCGCCCGGGGGTCCGCGCGGATGCCAGCACAAGCCGCTTTCTTAAGCCTGTCAGGTTGATTTCCCCCCACCCCAGCTCCCCGAACGGACACCTGCGGTCTGTTACACGACACGTCATTATACTTTTGCAACTTATGGTGTCCATCATCAGCCCCAGGCAATCACTGTGTAGCCGTGATAAATGATACACAGGCAGTTTATTATACACACTAAATCCTCTTCGCTTGGTGGTCCAGGGGTTTACCTAATACATTTTATTCCTCTCTTGCTTGGATTTGCATCTTGGATCCATTTGATACCTTATAGCAAATGCTGAATAGGTGCTACAAAACACACATCGCACCAAACCTAATTACTTCCTATCATCTACGCGGTGAGAATCCAGTTAGCACTCCAATTTTTCTGCATTTCTAGAAAACCCAACTGTGTTAGAAATATTAACTAGCAGAAGTGGGGAATGCCACTCTGACAGCCCGAAGTTCTCAGTGGAAAGCTGCTGGAGATCTGATGGCGACTGGAGGGGAAGGAAGGAGAGGCTGCGATAGCCAGCTGAAATCATAGGTGGCATTTAGGGAAAGCCAAAACAAATCGCTCCCGTTGGAATATGACCATGCGGAAGCCAGCACGCTTGTTTTTTATAACGGAGATAATTAACAACTCTAAGAAATTAAAATCCTGGCTATGGGTCCGGCCTGAAAGACAGCACAGGAACACCCATCTGTGTCCTTACGTCTGCCCTCTCCTCTGAGAGTCTTTCCTGCTTTGACATGTTGTCCAAAACACCTCCTGAAGTGGACTGTTGAGGGCAAGGGAGCGTTTCTAATGTATAAGGTGTAATTAAGTGCTGGTAACACATAGCAGAGGGCAAGACTCAAAGAAGCGTAGATGCCTTCCTCCAAGCGCACCCTCCAGCACCACCAGAGCAGGTTTCCACCAGCCCACTGGAGACAGCATCCCACAAATTAGTCCCTCTTTGCCACAAAGTAAACAGGAAGGATTTTTCCACAACACTGCTGTCACTCAGGCAGTTGGAGAGGCTGTTCTCAATTTTCCCCCTCCAGTACCAGCTCCTTGCTGCCAGGGCGGTCCAGGACAAAGCCTGTGAGAAGACGGCTGGTTGTAGTTTCTTGGCTGTTGAAGGCACGGGTACTATGCAGGATGGTGAAGGAGGAGGACAGGGAATGCAGAATTGTCACAGGAGGTCATGGGAAGCCAGCAAGGGGAATCTGAAGAGGGTTGGGTGGGATGTCAGAGAGAATTTCTGCAGCTGCGTTTGGGCAAACCAAGAGCACAGAGGGGTGTCGGGGCACTGGCGCCTTCAGCTCAGGTGTGGGCATGAAAATTGATGGTTTTGCGGATGATGAGTGGTAAAAAACAAGCAGGGAAGGCATTAAGCAGGAGGCTGAGGAGAAAGGAAGAACTTCAGAGGAATGGCACAGTTTGCTGGACTGAAGAGCAGCTCTTTCCTCTCTCAGAGCTTTGTTTCTGTCCGGCTCCTGGGGGAGGAGAGTTGGCCTACAGCTACAGCAGTAACTTTGAGTAACTTCTCAGGAAACAGCTTATTTAGATAGCACTGCCTATTCTTCAGAGGAGAGGATAGAAGAACATATTGCCTGTTACTAATGAATGGCTTTTCCACAACTAATGATGTTTACGGGGATGGATACTCCAAGGTCTCCACGGTATCTCCACTAACAGGACAGATTTTGGCGCCAAGAAAGCATGGCTTTTTCACACATGCCTCCCGATAGGAGAGAGTTAAATATCTTCTCTGTTTTTAATGGAAAATTAAGCAGGCATGACGCATCTGTTTAGAAGACTTTTTTCTTATCTCCAGGATCGAAAAGAATTCCAGAGCTCGAAGACCAGAAACTGAGAGCAGTTCATTCACTGCCAACACATGCAGACCGGAGGAGTTCAGGTTGAACACGAGCTAAGGGTTGGAGCCTCTATCCACTGCAATAAATAGATTGTTTCCACCACAACTTTGGACCTTGATTTCTCTACTCGAGTTTGCAGTAAATAAAAGCTTCAAGCAGAACCCATTAAAGCTCTTTCCATTTCCAGGCTCCAGTCCTTCCAAAAGTTAAAATTTGGTATACACAAATGCTCTTTGGCTGGGTGGAAGGAGGATTCAGATAATCAGATGTTCATCGTAACCTTCCGGGTCAAGGATCTCCCACTAATGGGGTCTGTGAATTTGCCGTCCAGTCTGGAAAAGGCTTAAGCAAAGCATTCCCAGAGACAATAAAGATTTTAAGGGGGGAGGGGGGAACCCGCAACTTTTCAAGAACTTTTCCAAATTGTGGTGTCCGCATCCTGCTTAATTTTTGCACAGGAACCAATGCTCAGCCTTGTGTCCAGGTTCCCTTTGCAGCCTCAATCTGCAAAGCCACACCATTAGGAGCCAGTTTCACGTAAGCGGTGGGGTTTTTTTTAGGTGTGAACTGAGTTCAAACCACAAACCCTGATCTCCGAAGGGCCTGAGGGCTCTGAGCTGGGCTTCTCCTCTCAGGTGCGCTGCTGCAAAGCAGAATTCAAGTCACCGAATCTCAACCGTCCCTGCAAATATGCCTTTGGCAGAGTCCAGCCCCCACTGCTGCTCTCACAGTCCAGCTCAGGAAGCATCTCTCTGCTCAGGATTTTTACACACAGCGATACTCAGCCAAGCCTTTTTTTTTGTATTTTTTTTTGGTTTGTTTTTTTTTCTTCTTTTTTTTACAATGCACAGTTGCTCTTAAAGAAAGCAAACAAAACTTAATAGCTACTACCTTGAAGCAGTCGACTCCATATTCCAAGACAGGGTAGGTCAGTAACTCAAAATTGGCGGCTCTGGGAATCTGTATCATGGTTGGGTTTTCACTGCGACTGGCTGAGCAGGTTTTTATAATGTCATTTCTGATCAAGGTGGTTTTCAGTAACAACTTTCAGCATATTACAGGTCAAGGTTAAGAGGGAAAGGGAAATTGCAAAGGGGAGGCGCTCTCGCTGCTCTTTGAGGTGGCAAAGGCTGCAAGAGAGGGGACTTGTTCAGAAATTAAAGGAGTTATTGTAATTCAGAGGGGCTGTTGCAAGGAAAAGGAAAAAGTAGCATTTGTGACACCGTTAGCAAATTACAACAATGTGCAGCTGCCTGGAAATGAGCTGAACGCCAGCTTTAAAACCATCCGTAGCAAATTGATTTCAAATCACCAGCTATTTGGTCCAGTCTATTACGGCAAAGGCCGGTTGTCTTTGCGGAAACGCAACTGTGCATTTGGAAAGCAGTTTAGCCGAGTCTGGAAAATATCTTGCGAACCAGGACCTGTCTCCCAGCAGAGTCAAAACTTAGACCAACTTTTTTTTCGCTTGTGCTGGGCAGGTTGAGAGCAGTCCCGCCGTGTCAAATCGTAACTCGAACCACATTCGCAGTTTGACTCGGCAGCATCGCCCTCTCCCAGTCCAGGTAGACCCATGTGAAGAAGCTGAGCTTGAGCTTACTCATCGCAGGGTGTGTGTGGGAACACCAAAAAGGATGACACAGGCTTTGCAAAGCGAAAAGCCGCCTGCGATTTACTCACCCACAATGCCGTGGAACAAATGGATCAGCTGTCCGAGCTACATCCCCGATGCATTCAGCTGCATCGAACAATTTCTTGCCCTGTCATCCTGCAAGTGTTCCATGACCTCGGAAACACTGGAGACCAGCTTAAGAAACCAAACGCACAGCTTCTCTCTGATTCGTTCTGCTGTTACAAAATATAAATAGAAATTGCCTTTCGGCCAGGCAGGGGCAGGATCCCATGGTTTCCCAAGCTCGTATCCATCGAGCTGAAACGAGAGATTTTAAAAATTTGAAAGGTGAAAAGCACTCTCTGCTTTTAGGTGCTGATTTATTGGTTTTCTTGTTCAGGACACCTTGAACTTCATTTTTTAAGAAGTCGAGGACGCCCAGCTCCTGTTAATTTTATGCTGAGTTGTGACCACTCATCGCTTTGGAGAAGGATGATGCTCTGGGGAGGCATCCTTGGGAGTTTGTGGAAGTTTTGCCATTATCTTCGATGAAACCAGGACTTTTGTCCTAAAACTCCATTGTTCAAACCCAGGAAATTTTAGCACTCAATACCAACAGTGTTGCAGGGCAAAAATATTATAAGGTAAACCTATGCTCAATCAGCTCATCTTTCTCAGAGGTGTGGGGTGGAATTAGTAGCTGAATTTGGAGCTATAAAGTAAGTTCAGCATCGGGGCGTTTTGGCTGGTGGATAACCTCAAGGAGATTACTTTCCTTACCCTGTGCTTATGACTCCATTTTTTCCACGTCCAGGCTTCCATGCACTTTGGGAATAAGCTCAATGCTAGGAGTGAAAAGGATTTCATTAATATTTTATATTTGCTTACTTCTATGCATCTGGTTTCATCTGGAATCCCCAAAACATCCCAGAAATGGAGAAAACTCCAAAGGCAGAAGTATACAAACCCCAGACTTAATGGTGACACTTGTCTTTTATGTCTTTTATGAATGACAATAAAGAACTGATTAATCCCCTTTGCATTTAGTGTGGAGAAGTCGTTCAAGTCAAAGCCGCTGCGCTGGCAGATGTGCTGCCATCAGCTTCTCTCTAAACAGAAGTGAAAGTCCTCCGCTGGACACAGCACAGGTTGTGCCACTATTTCCCGCCTCTTAATTTGATCACTTGGCTAGTGGATTGCTAGCATTAAGAGGCAATTATCAGTTAAACGCATCAAACATGTAAAGGGACGGTCATTGAAACAGAAAAGTTATCAGGGGAATAAAGGAATGAGATTTGGCCAGCAAGGGAAAGCAGAGTAACAGATACAGCCCAAAGGAGGCAAACCAGTAAGTTGTCCGAGTGGTTGGCGTAATTTTATAGAGATATGCAGTATTTAGAGATTATATTAGATATCTAGATCTAGATATATAATATTATAGATACATAATCTATATAGAGAGATATCTAATCTATAATAACCTATAACATTTAGACATATAAATTATATTTTATATAAATGTAAAATTATTTTTCTAGAAATACAATAAAATAGAAATATAAATAAATTTATATCTTTATCTGAATTTTTTTATATATATAGATAGAGTATATATACATATTGCGTGTGTGTATATATATATATACATACACACAAAATAACAGCATTAGAGTGGAAGAGGTTGCCTTCACTTCGAGGGGGACACCAGTCTGGACAGGCGACGATGGATTACAGAAGAAAAATTCCCAGTTCGTCACCCGGTGCCTCCATTTCCACAACGCCGGATCGGCATCCAGTGCACCTTGGTGACACTTCAGCGCTCACAGAGATGCCACAAGCCTCATCCCTGTTTACCAAATGGACCCTGAAAATCATTTGGGCCTCAGTAACCAAGATGCCTCCCTGAACGGTCTGGTATTTGCGAACGGCCCTACAGTTGTAATCTTTCGGTTTCTGGGATCACCTTACAACCACAATTGGATTTTAGAAGCACGCTGCAACAGTCTGACTCCCAGCATTATACCAAGATGTTTTCTTAGCTGTATTTTCTGTTTAGTCTGAGTTCCACATAGTTTAGGGCTTAGGAAAAAAAAAAAAAAAAAAGGCAAAAATAAAATAAAAAAATCCTCAGGTAGTTCAAATGACCTCTGTGGCAGTATCCTCCCAGCAGAGCCTGCCTTGCTCGCGGCCCTGACAAATTTGGAGGGTTATTTGTCTCTGCTAGCCAGCCGGCGTGAGGTCAGCAGCACCGACTGCCCAGGGCATGGCAGAGCCCTGGAAACCCTCCCCTCCACCGTGTCCCCAGGGGCCACCAGTATCCCCCAGCAGCTCCCAGGAGCTCTTAGCCAGAGCAGAAGTCTTTGAGACAGCCAGGAAAGCAGTACTCCTGCCCATATAACCCCCGAGGTATCCTCAGCGCCTCGGAGGATGCCCTTTCTGTATCAGAGGCAGCTAATGGCCAGAGCACTGACCTGGCCCTGAACGATGTCTCTTGGTTGCCAGATGACCCCGGGGCAACATCCCCCTCCTGCTCCCTGACCCGGTTTCCCTGGGTGTAAAAGGCAGAGCTGACATTTAACCTTCTGTAAAGTGCTTGAAGTTCCGCTACGGAAAAAACGCCGCCTGGCTGCTTTAGCCCCGCGTCGCAAACCAGGGGCACGGCTGCCCATCGCCTCGGTCCCCCGCAGCCTCGGCCATGCCCGTGGATGCTGCTGCCAGCCCAAAAGCGAGACGGTGCCAAGCGTTTCTCCATCACCGACCCAGAAGTATTATACACACACCAGTTCACGCGACAGAGTTAATGGAAGACGCAGCACAACTGTTTTGCACAGGGAGGCACTTCAGATACCAGCTGGTTTGAATTTCATGTGTGCTTGTGAAAATTAAGCTTTAATGCCTTCTGCTGCCTGCAGCGGCTCCGGTTTGAAAGAGAAAAAGCGAGCCCCAAATTCAACCCCCTCTCCAACGGGCTCACAGGTATGCGGAGGATTTCAAGCCAGCGAGCTGGAAACAGCGCGCGCGCAGCACAAAATGATCGTTTCTGTCACCGAGGCACAAATCCCCCAGCCAGACCCCCGTGGAAAGCCCCAATCCCGGCTAATCAATCCCTACCACAATCAGCCAAGGAAGACATTAAGTCCTCAGGCTGCCGGGGAATTGCCGGAAGCCGGGAATGCCGGCACCAGCTATAAAGACTAATTGACAACGACAGCAAAATTTGACTATATCCTTTCAAATTCTCCCTGTCAGCTCTGACGTGATTTAGGGATCCCCAAAGCACCACGGATGAGCTCCCTCTGCTGAGGCTGCGACCGGTGGGATGGGGAGGGCAGGGTTCTCCTCGGCAAAGGGGACACAGCTTCTTCCCTGCCAGCATCTCCCACTCCATCCTTACACCAGCGTCTTTCCTATGGCAAAGCTGAGCTGGGACAGAAAAAATGGATCAACTTGTACATATTGAGGCTATCTGACAGGTAAGAGGCTGTCCTCACTTGGTTTGGGGTAAAAATCAAAACCTTTTGCATTTGGGTCCATCTTCCCCTGGATTGTACCTCTGTAGCGTGCAGAGTCAGATGTGGTTTTTGTAACTGGAGCAAATGCAGACCTGGCGGCTTGAAAGCTTGCAACCCAAACCACTCCGGTGGAAAAAAATCCCTTGCAGACTCCCAGAGCAGCCTCAGACCTCACCTGCGTGGCCTGTGAACCTCGCAGGACCCTCCCGGGCTCCCGAAAGACCACAAAGATGTTTTCTCCTTCAAAGGGCTCCCACTGATTGAAAATTCAGCTGCTCTCAGAGAAACAGCCCAAAAGCATTTGAATCCAGCTGAGGTGATGGGAAGAAAAGGCACTTTTAAGAGCAGAAAGGACAGGCAAGAGGGAGGATTCAGGTAGGAAGGAATGCTTGACCCAGCTGCCACCTCTGTCTTCAACACCGGGGTTGGTACCATCTTGCTGGCACCCACCTCTTTAACTGGCTCCCCCCGGGCCACAAGCTCTAGGACCACAGCAACGAGAAGACACCTTCAGCATCCCCAACATGCAACCTCACACTTCAAAGGAGCATCCTACAGGCCGGGGGGAAAAGCTCTAAACAATCCTCAGGAGGTGGTTTGGAGGTATTTCAACCCATGACCCCAGTTTCATGCCTCCCCACTTTCCCTTCAGCAGCTGCCTGGACCAAGCCTGTTGACAAAGCTGGGACGTTCAGAGCATGGGCTGCATCTCCAGCTACTTACGCAGCTGAAGAACATCACCGCTCCTTCTGCGTCATCTCCCTCCTTGCTCACCCATCCTCCCCAGTGCCCCCTGCTTTTCTCTCCCACAACCCTGAAAATGCCTTTTTTTTTTTTTTTTTTAAGAGCCGCCTCATTGTTCCTGGCAGGATGGGCAGAGCGGCAGGCCGCACAATGCAAGTACCCTTTTCTCAGGATGTACGTTGGTCATCCCAGGGCAGGAAAATGCTTACGGTGGGGCTTCCTCAGCAAACTGCCTTCGGCTCCTCACTTTCCCTCCCCCTTCCCAGCAGACTCTCACGCTGGTCCCTGGTTGCCTGATTCCCAGCCACCCCTTGGTGGGAACTCACTGTAGGCAACGTTGTGCATCACGCACAGCTTCACGCAAGACCCCATGAACCTTCAAAACTCACCGAGCTCTATCACTCTCTCCAGGTAAATGCACCTCTCTCCCAAGACCTGCATCCCACCTGGCGCTGGAAGAGCAAACCCATCACATCAAGAGTGTCATGCCCATCTCATCTGACGACAGCAGCCTCCATCCTTGCTGACGTAACGCGTGTAGACGCCAGTGCAGTAAACGAGTGCAGGAGTCCTTTCATCGCTTGCCAGCCTTTGTCCTTGGGTACGCGTGAAACCCCTGGGCATCCTGAGCTTTGGGCCAGGACTGGTCTCTATCTGCTCCACGGCCCCTGGAACAAAGGGCTCTCTGCGTGCGCGACCCCACACCCACGCTCTCAGCTCTGCAAATGACATTAAGTGGACGTATAAAATTAGTTATTAGTACCGCATGGTTCAGAACAGCATGTACCACCGCTGAGCACAGCATCAGCCTCATGTCATAGACATCCTCCCTGGGGGCTTGTACAACGCAAGGCACTCACCCTCACCCTCCTCCCAGACATCACTGTTCCTCTTAAACCCAGATCTGATGCGGCTTTTTGCATCTGCCGGGCTTGAGTACACATCCTGAAATGGCTCATGGTAAATCAGGTACCTGCAGTCATGATCCCAAAGCCCAGCCTACACTTCATGGTGGGCTTCTGCTATCACACCCTTGTGTCAATCCCAGACACCAGGTTTCTACTAAGCAGAGCAAATCTTGCAACCTGAGCAGCTCAGGGTAAAATACAGGCCATGTTTTCTTGGGATAGTCAATTTTGTTTCAGAGCTAAAGACCTCTTCAGGAACTAGTTGTCAATGCAAGTCACATCAGCCTCTCCAAAGACCAAAAGCACCTTCGTGCCCGGGACCCAGCTCACTTGCAGCAGGGAGTAGTGCTGTTGTGTAGTCATGTGAATTGCAAGATCTCGTGAAACTTGGCTGCAAGCATCAAGATCCAGTCTGTCATAGAGAGACCATAAAAATGCAGTGACTGCCTCACCACAGATTTTCTTCACACCTTCACTGCTCTTCTCCACATTCATCCAGGATGCATTTCCTGAGGAGGATTCATTTCCACTTCAGCACTTGTCCTCCTTCTCCCCAGCCACCGATCTCTTGTTCATGCCTCACCTCGCCTCACCTTCATCTCAGCATCACCACTGCTGCTGCTGGCAACATAAACGTCCTGTGGGAAGACCATGAGATGAGCGAGGCTTGATCCCTGTTTGGGGTAGGGAATGCAAACACAGATGAGACCACACAATTCCCAGAAGTTCTCATTGACTTTATACAATCAAGTAGCTTCTGTGGGCCTTTGCAGGGGCTCAGCATCCAAGACCTTCCTTCATTTCATATCACATTACAGACCCGAAGACCTACAGGAATGATGTCTCAGCAAAACGTCTAAGCCTGCCCCCACCACTGGGAAAGAATCGGTTAAAAATACCAAAGTGGTTTGAATCCTTTTTCCTCTGAGGCCTGAATGAGCCTTCCAGAGGAAAGTGCTTCTCAGCGACCTGACATGTGAATGTGTTGTTAAGGAAGAGGTGTGTATCACATACGCAGTAATTCATCTGGGCTTGAAAGCTACAAGTGGCGTTTTGAATGACAATTTGCTTGCGGAGTCCATAAATACATGACATGATTTATCAGGCTTTGGTTAACATGGGAAACAACCCAAGAAAGGGATTTTGTAATTGTGGCTTTGCATTACGCATTTAATATATGTTCTGTCCAATTCATAAGCCTGAGGAAGAGGAGGTGTTTGGGGAGGGGTGACAATACAGCCCAGCAGTGAAAAGCAAGATAACTTTTTGAGAGAAATTAGCAACTTAACTTGCCATCTGCGGTTACTTTTCTTTGATTAAGTGGGTGCAACTGCCTGGTGGAGTTCCCAGATTTTTGGAAGGAAGAGATGTTGGAGAGATGGGAGAAAGGAACAGGGAAAGCGATTCATTACCTCAAGTGTATTCGAAGCCTACAGTAACCCAGAGAAACCCTGTTTCACTGGATGGTGCAGGAGGCCAGCAGACGCACTCATGAGAAGGTGCACCTAACAGATCATGGAAGTTACTGGCTCAGCAATGCCTAAGATGTTCCTCAGGTTTCCCTGCATAAATTGCTTTGAAAAGAGAAAATATCCACTCAGAGGAAACAATTCATGACAAGAGTTGGTGGAAATCTCTTAGCCAGGTCCCAAAACTAGGGGAGGTTTTCCAGTGATGTCCATGCACCAGTTTGGACAGCCTGGAGAGACCTTCTCCCACCCAGAAGAGTGGGATCTCACTGGGTAACTCCTACTTTTCACCATGCCCTTGAACCTCAGTCTTTTACACCCCAGTTAAGCACAAACAGCTTGCTTGCAAAGCTACCAAAAAAAAAAAAAAATATGTTGGAGTTTTCATTTAACCATCATTTCACTGCTTCATGACTTTGTGCACGTGGAGTAGAATGGCTGCAAGAGGACATAGCAAAGAAGCTCGCTTGGAGGATTCCTTGGGTTGCTCTAGTGCTGATAAGAGATTAGACACACGGACATCCTTTGTGGTGTCTCAGATGAGTGCTGTAGCTGCTGGACCTTGGCTAAGCCGAGGAAGAACAACAGCTTTGCAGGGATCACGTCCAAGGTGTTTTTTTTTTCTCAAAACAAACAAGAATATTTTCTGCAAGCATCAAAGACTTGCAAAGAGAAATAAAAGTTTCCAACTTGTGTGTTGTCAGAGCCAAACCTGTGTCCTCATCCAGTGGGGCTGGTGAGGGGCAAGGGTCAGAACGGAAACGCGCTCGGCTCTGGAGGAAAGCAAGCCTCAGGCAGAGGAGAAATCAAATGGCTACCCGCAGAAATAATAAAAAAAAAAAAAAATCCAAAAGGAAGTTTCAGATCCCTCCTCATGACTCATGCCTGCAGCATTATTCACCAGAAATGAGTCAAAATGTATCTTCTGGCCTGCATTGCTCTTCCCCAACTCTGGAATTCCCGCGCATCCTGCCCAACAGAGCGGCCATGGTGGTGGGGACCCCCAGCACCCACCTTGCTTCTGCCTCCTCTGCAGCACCAAAATAACCCAGAAAAAAAAAAACCCTCTCTGCCAACTCTATAAGGAGAAAAACAGGGTACCCTTGTTTTTAGTATCTATTCAGCTGCTTAAAAGAGCAGGAAATTTGGGCCATTTGCTTTAACCATTGTATCTTCTGTTATTCATCAATTTTAGAAAACAGCCTCTAAAATTGTTTCCGGCTCCCCTTTCCCATGTAAATCACTCCAAGGTTTTGTTTTTTTGTTTAAAAAAAAAAAAAAAAAAGAGGCTAAACATTCTGTTGTTCACAGCAATATTTTTTCACTTCGTTCTAATTTAGCAGCTCCGTTGAGCTCTCCTTTCCCTAAAAGCCTGCAAACAGAGGAAGCAGTTCCTGCCTGCGGCTGCACGCAACCAGCAAATGCCACAGCTGAATGTTTTTTTCCTGTCCCCTTTTAATGCTCCGTCAGCTCCCTCCAGTAACGAAGGGGCATTGGTCAGTCCAGGGAATAAACCCCCTCCTGGAGAGTTTTCCAAGCGCTGACTCTGCTTCGGACTCTTTGGAGGGCATCTGGGTGGTAGAAAAGGCTCTTCGCAGCCAGAGAGTGATATTGCACTTCGGAAATGGCAAGGCAGGTATTGCACTACTCACGTTCAAGTTTGGGGAGAAAATCTGGAACTTTTAATATTATTTTTTTTTCCAAACTCCAAGAAATGCCCTAGGTTCGGGGGGGGAGATGTGCAAAGGCAAGTGAAATTGGGATATGACCATAACCACTCCTGACGGCACAATACGCTCACGAGACCCCATCTCAGATGCTTGCCAAGAAGAGTCAAGGTCGGTATAGATCAGGTTTCACAGAGAATCTCTTTGTATTTACACCAGGGTCCTGCCCTGCTGATTTCAGACTGGGTGTAGGTACTTCTGTAGGTATTTCACTTGCCATTTCCCTTGAAGCCCCAACTTCAAGAGTTACCTGAAAATATAAAAAAAATCCGTTGTTGGGTTTTTTAATCTCCATTTAACTGCACACTTATTCAGTCTTCCCCATTCCCCTTACCCAAGGTACAAGAAACCATATGCACCCATGAGGAACCTGGACCTTCTCTAAAGTTTCCCAGAAAGATCAGAAGGAAGCTGGACTGTCTCAGCTGAGCACCACCAGGTTGTGCAGAATCAGGCCAGCCGGTTTTCAGAGGGTTCACACACACACAGAGAGGAAAAAAATTAAAAATAACAATAATAACAATAAAAAAACCCCACCAAAGCAAAAAGAAATATTCACGTTGCAGCTTTTGCTTCTGGAAATCCCCCGTTTAGGTCCTGAATGAGTCAGCCAAAATGGTGACCTTGGAAGTACGATGGGAATGTCGTCGGACGTAAAAGGGGCGCAGAGCAGCCCAGCTGCAGCACGGAGCAGCGTGGCGAGCCAGGAGCTGATGAGCGCAAAGGTCCGACCGTGCTGCGAATGCTCTGGTACGAGGGGACTGCTGTTTTCCAGATGAAAGGTGCGGCCACGGCTCCTGCAGGAAAAAAGTCCCTTGGTGGCTGCAACCTGCATGAAAGCAGTCCGTCAAACCCAGCATTCCATAGGGATGGGTAAGAAGCAGGATAAATGAATGCTTTGGGAGAGTATTCCCATTTTGAGCAGGATTTTTCAAGGTTTTGAAGAAGCTAACCCGACGCTTCATGCTTTGAAGCAACTAGAGAAAGAAAATCCAGGCGATAATTTTTGGGGCCAGAAAAAGATCCTCAGAAAAATGTCCTGGCAAAACAAAGCTCATTTTTGGATCAACTCCACCCACAGAAGCAGGTGCGTAAGCGTGTTATTAATGAATTTGTAGCAGAGTTGTTGCCAAAGGGAGAAGATGCATAGGAAAGGAAGCTGGACCTTAATCACTGTTGGGAGAGGAAGCTCAGACCCTGCAAACGCGCATCCTAAGTTGGTTATCCGCACAGAGCCCGATCGTTGAAATATGGGCTGGTCGGGTACACGTTTCCTCCAGCTTTGCAAGCCTTCGCCAGGGGATGACCTGATGATGGCCGGTTACCCTTCCTTCCTTAAAGACTGAAAAATCCCCTGTTTGCTCGGAATGGGGGAACAGGAACGGGGGGGGCTGGGAGCAAGCAAAAATCGGGACAAAATTGCAATGACTTTTTTTTTCCTTAAAAGATTTCTTTGGTTGCTAAGGGGGAAATCCAAACAATACATCCAACCCCAGCCTTGGTCAACACCAAGAAATTACATGATGGATGTACCCTAGAAGTTATCACCATCACACCTGATGTTCAGCAGCTCCCTAATCCCACGATGGAGCGTGACTTCTTGCCGGAAAACCCCGCCGACTACAGCCACATTGGAATAAGGCACCGAGTACCTCCAGGACTTGGTGTTAACGGATGAGGCCAGCCTCCAGCTGAGGATGCAGCCGGACACGTTGCTGCAAGAGAACATTAGTGTCGGCGCATTTACCCTGGTTTGCCAATCTACATTTTTTTATTCGACTCCTGATTTCTCAGGAAAGCCAAGGCCAGGCTGCATACTTTGGAGAGATAAGGGTAAAAAGGAGTCCCTATAATCTCACGCTGACCTCAGCAACGGTGTCTCACTTACACCTTCTCTTTAAAGGCTATATGTATGTTGCAACTGGCTGCCCGGTCTGCCCCGTACCTCCTCCACTCCAACTCTGTCTTCCTTAAGAGCAGGAGCAGGAGATAAGTGCTTAATGAATTAGCAGAGCACATAGTTTCCCTGCAAGAAGCATCTCTCCGGGTTCCTGCCAGATGCCGAGCCTCTCCCCCGTGCAGACCGCCCTCGGAGCCAGCCCTGAATTATTGGGGGATTTCAGAGACTTCCCACCGCGGCACCAGCCCTGCAGACAAGGAACCTGCAACCTCTCCACCTCCCAAATGCAAGTGCAGCTTCTCGCCCCTGTTCTCAAGGAGAAGGGGTGACGGTTTGGGGGGAAAAAGCCCCTGGAGACCTGCTGTAGCCCCAGACCATACAGAAAAGGGGCTCCAATGAGTTTAGGGCTCTAACGAGGCACCGGCTTCATTAATGCTCTGAGCAGAGGAAGACATTGGCCTGTATTTCTTAGGTCACAGCCACAGCAGAGGAAGTCTGGCAGGGCCATGATGTGGGATGGAGATTGCTCTCCAGGGTGACTCCAAAAGGCAATAAAAAAGACAATAAGGAGAAAGATAATAAAACCCTCCGGCTTTTTATTTTCTCCCTGCAACGTCGGGCTTTTCAGGAAGGCCTAATGTTTGCCTACAGATTTACTATCCCCCAGGCGCAGGGTGCAAAGGGACAGTTGACGTTACTTGGCAGCTCCTATGAAGAGTTGCGTAGCTGTGACCGACCCACTCGCTGGCAGCGAGGACCAGCCAAGGCAGCTTTACCATCGAGCTGATGAAAAATAGGCCACTCGATAGAGAGAAGGTTAGAAGTGTCCTTTCCCTGAAGAGCCCTAAGAGATCATCAGCTCACACGGGACCTTAAATCAGAATTATTCC
>NW_009647836.1:76616-80417 GCF_000708025.1 Charadrius vociferus
TTTGCCCTACAACAAACGCCAGCTTGTTCTGCTGGGAATAGGAAGGGCCCCGGACAAACAATGTCACAACCTCGGGGCATCCAGCTGGCACGTCACCGAGCATCCTCAGGCTGATAAAAGCTAATGCTGGCTTCTCCAGGGGCCAAGAGCAGCTCCAGTTGTTCTCCTTGGAGTCAACCACATCGGAGCCTCCAGCCCCTGATGCACCAACCACCCAGACCTCAGCTCTGTCCCACGAGCTCACGCTGAGCACATATAGAGCTCAAAAAGCCTAAATCCCAAGCCAGCACACAGGAGGATGGTTGATACGCCTTGCTTGCTGACCACCACTCCTTGGAGGTCTTGGCTGGTCCCATGAGGGTCCCATTAACTGGGAGCCAGGAGAGCAGGACCTGATTTTCAAGACTGCTCCACAAGCCAAACCCACATCCACAGCAGTTTTGCATTTGCAAAACAAACCTGTGGGTGAGGAGGGACAACAACAAATCGCTCCCAAGGAAGTATCCTTAAACGCACCGTGTCACCCCAACAGCTGGCGCGGAGGTGACAGCCCCATCAAGGCACCGTGATAACAATAACTCCAGCGGCTTCTCTGTCAGCGTGTTGAATTAATACTGTTTGAACCGGCCTCCGCTATTGCATCTCCTGGCAGGACCCACGACAGTCGGCGTAATTTATTGTTTCTGTTGCATGCTCGTTTGTATTCCCAAGCAGCCTTGGGGAGTAATTTCTCAATGAGTGGACAGCTGCCGGGGGAGAGGCGCAGAGCCGGGAGCCTGAGATCGAGGAGGGACGTGGGGAAGCAGGGGCAGGGCGGCTGCGGCAGGACGCACGGACACGGAGAAGCCGCGGGAAGAAGTCCCAGGAGCATCATGAGACAAGGCACTGCTGAGCAGCCAAATTTTCAGTGGTGGCGTCCACCCGATTCTGTGAAGCTCTGCCTCTCTGCCGGGGCCACCTGACTTTTATGGGGCAGCAGGGTCCAGCAAGTAGAAACAGGGAAGAAGCTGAACTGGATGAGACCATATAGACCAATATTGACTCCAAGAAAGCAGGGAATTGGACAATCATATGATACCTGCCCCTAATATTGTCCTGGCCTTCAACTATCTCAGCCTACTTGAGAGGGTGCATCCCAGGAGTTCAGAAACCACACGGCAAAAGCATAAGTAGCTCTGCGAGCCAGAGAGCCAACAAAGCATGGTCTCATGGTTGGCTTCTCTGGTGGCCAGCATGAGCCATATTTTGAGCAAAGCCTTTTACCACGCTGGGCTGTTCACGCTCCTCCTTCCCCTGCAGGGTGTCCGGTATCTCACAGGGACTGTACTCAGCCCCACTCCGTGCACTGAAGATAAAGGCAATGCTCTTCTCTACCCACTTGCCCACTTTCAAAAACACACAAGAACCTCTGGTCTCCAACATCTCCATCATTCCATTAAAACCCACTCAAATGGAGTTCCAGAACTGGAAGTGGTGAAGGGGGTGGGAGGGTTGAGTCAAGCCTGGACACCAGCGCTGCACCAGGACACTGAATTTCTGTCATCTTTCCAAGTCCAGGCCATCCAAACTCGGGTGCTGCACATCCCCAAGGGGGTGCTCCTGGAGGAGAACCAAGCTTGCACATCCAGCCCTTTGATGATGCTGCTCTGAGACCAGCAACATGGAAGGATGGGTGGGGTGGATGCAGAAAGAGCAAAAAACATCTTCTGAGAGGAGTTTCTGAGTTTCATTTTCACCCTGAGGCAGTCTGAACAGTTGGCACTTTGCTTTCTTCTCTTTTTCCCTTTGGAACAAGAACGCCTAAATATATATTTGGAACCACTGGAATGTTTTGTTCCAGGGTGATTGAAATATTATGCTAATATTAGAGGTACCGCGTGACTATAGAATTACACGTACATCAATATGAAATGAGAAGGCTCAAATGGGCCTCTCTTTCATATTCTTCTCTCGACATTTTTCAGTGAAATGAAGGCATTTCCTGCAAAGCATTCGATTGCAGCAAAGCTATTTCCAACGGTAAGCTGCTCTGCCTGGCGAGCTCCAGCAACAGGGAACACGGAATTAGATGGATAACGGCCAATATCATGACTGCTGGTGAAAATATGGCACATGGACTGCCCAAGCTGTGCATTACTGACTGCTCTGGAGGAAACTCCTCAAATACCTAAAAAGCAAACATTTGTCCTCACTCAAGACAAAGAGGATAATTCCTGGGTTTATTCTCTTTTGTGGGGGTTTTTTGTTCTTTTTTGGTGGTGGTGGTGGTGGTGCTCTCCAACTATCTAACCAGAAAGTCAAAATCCCTCTCCACCTTCCTTGCAAAGCATGAACACATGATGCACCTTGACCGTGTTTGCTGGATGTCCCACGGTGAGATGTCTGCACCATGCCAGCGGCGGTCTCATTAACACACTCCAAAAAGGCTGCCAGAAACGCTTTGTAGCAGCGATCGTATAGGAAATTGGGAAAAGACACCCAAGAAAAAAATAAAAATCCATCCCTTTTAGCTATATGGTTCTGTCCACAGTTGGAAAACACATTAATCTTGCAGAACACGGCCAGCAGACAGGAGCCAAAAGGTTGACACTGGGGTGTGGTGAAGGGGAGACATATTTACATGCTATTGCTCAGCAGGTCACAGCAACAGGATGCTGATAACATCCTGCAAACTTCCTCCCTCAACTGCCGTGGAAAAAAAAAGACAAAAAAAAAAAAAAAAAGAAAAAAGAATAAAATGATGGCCCCGAGGCACATAATGACCAGCCAACCATTCACAAATTCGCCTTCTGGGAACCCCGCTTTTCAGAGCAGACTGACGGACGCGTCGCTTTTCTCTCGTTATAAAGACGACGACTTGAAAGCAAGGAAAACAGGGCAGGGGCAGCGGCAACCTCTGCGACCGGCAGGACGATGGGGTGACGGCCCAGCGAGCGCGGCGCTGGCACGGTCGCTCCTTTTATTGTTCCAGATGTATTTTAAATTGACCAGCACTAGAAAAGAGGCTTTTTAATAGCTGGGCTTACATGCTTTCCTTGTCCTCTAGACAACGGAGTTCAAAGAGGTTCAGAGCCACGTTATGCTCTCAATGACACCGATATAAATCCCGATGAAGTCAAAGCAACAGGCTTAGCAGGAGAAGCACAGTGGACTTCCACAAAAGGCAGGGAGAGGAGCAGATTCTTATCTTTAAAAAAAAAATCCATAAAATTAATTTCATTTAGACTTTGACAAGAGATGCGCGGGATTTCTGCAGTGCGGTCAGGCTGGGGGGAGAAAGGGGGCAGCAAGAGGAAAATTGTTTGCCAAGAGCACCAGGGGGATTATTTTTCTGCCTTTTCAAATGAAAACACAAAGGCATGCTCCGAAAGAGAAACAAAACCTGCCGGCAAAGAAAAATGGCTGAGAGTAAAAATCTTAATTTATCATGGTTTGAGCAAAATCATTTCCTCCGACAAAGTCACTAAATTATAATCCACTCCAATCACGACACTCGCTTGGATTTTAAACCACGGGATAATGTAAAAAGGCTCTCTGAGAGATGCCGGGGCATTCACAGACCTCAGGGAAAGGGCTTTTGCCTCCGAACGTGACTCATTTCCCTCAGAGTTTGCACAGCCCGCTTCCAACCATTTCTTCTGCGTATTTAACTCTCCCCCCTGCAAAAAAAAAAAAAAAAAAAAAAAAAAAAAAAAGAGCATCTCTGTTTTCAGTATTTTTATATTTAGCAGACTGTGTTTCCTGACCTCCTCTGGGAGGTGGGAGGATCCCTCACCGAGGGGCCAGCCAGTGTCAGGACGA